>NW_020954719.1:3999251-4324150 GCF_900497805.2 Vombatus ursinus | reverse complement strand
TATCTATCTATCTATCTATCTATCTATCTATCTATCTATCTATCTATCTATCTATCTATCTTGTTTATGCATAGTCATTTACATGTTGTTTCCCTAATTAGACTGTGAGATCCTTGAAAGTAGAAGCCTATTTTTGTTTTTCTTTATAACATTAGCATTTAGCACAGTACCCAGTGTATAGTAAGTAATTAATAAATGTTAACAGCCCAACTGACTGGTGATTCCCTGGTGTTCAGGGGCATGAGGCAGCTATTTGTTGACCTAATAATAATAGAGAGATCTGTGGTCTTCTGGGGATATGTATAAGGACTACCAAAGATTACAAAGTGTTGGGTAAAAACAAAGCAAAACAAAAACCTGGACTTCATAAGAACTCAGGTGGTGTTTCCCTCATGGTTGCCCCTTGAAGGCAAGGGATGCTGAAGAGAAACATTGATTTAGGGAGTGAACAGTAGTATCTGAGATTTAGACTTCTAGAAAATGGCTTAAAATATAAGGATGACATTTTACTTTCATTTTCCCTTTTCTCTGGAAGGTACCTTGTTTTGACAAAAGAAAGAGATGCACTTGCAAAAGAATGGAGACAGAAAGACTCCCTCAGAAAAAGGAAGTCATACCCCTAAAGGAGAGGCTGCTCCACCCACATGAAAGGAGGAGGAGCAAGTTGTTTGAAAATGCTCCCATAAGTAGCCTTGCTTGTAGATGATTGATAGCTCAGCTTGCTTTGCTTGTCAGCTGGAAAGACTATTTACAGATGTATAAAAAGAATTAAAAAAAAATCTTGTGTAAACCCTGTCCCAAAGCCCATAAATATGGAATACCCTCCTTATTGGTAGAGATGAAGGACCTGCTCTGTGTGACCTCTTTCCATCTTTTCTTTCAAAGTTGGAAGGCTATTTGATACTAAGCTCAAAAAAGACTTGCTTGGTGAGGCCCCAAAGGGGGACTGATGAAGGCAGGGGTTGTCTGTCCTCTCACATTCTGCCCCACCCCTCACATAAGGCAAGGCCTTCATCTCCATCAATAAGGAGAGAGTTCTGTACCAATGGGCTTTGGGACAGGGATTAGTTACCTTTGTAAAAGAAAAGATTGTAGAGAGGAAATGAGACATAGAACACTTCAACTCCCGTACCTTAATTTCCTATCTGATTTGATCCTCACAACAACCCAGGGTCACACAGCTGGTAAGTGTTTGAGGCTGGAATTGAACTCAGATCTTCCCAACTCTGGGCTGCTCGATTTCTATAACGTTTTTCTTCCATAAAAGATCAACATTACTAAACTACTCTACTAACTAAGAAAAAGGTCTTCTCCAAAGTTGGAATTAACATTATGAAGACCCTTTCTGGAATATCAAGTGGGAGAGAGAAATGGAAGGGGGGGGAGAGGGAGGGAAAGACAGGGAGAGAGAGGGAGGGAGAGAGAGATAAAGGGAGGGAGACACACACACACACACACACACACAGAGCGAGCTATTGGTTTGTGGAGTCCCTTTTATCCATCCTTATTTTGTGGTCTATTCCTTTATAGCAAACTGTTGCTCAAAATGTAAGAGTATCAGTTTATCTTAATGCAGTGTTGGAACCCATTTAAAAAGCACGTACAAAAAATAACCAAAAATATGTACAAAGTATGTACAGAAAATAAAATTTAAAGAGTAGGAAATTCCCAAAGGTAAGTTTTCCAGGCAGTGAAGAGTCAGGGGTGGGAGAGGAAGGGAAGAGGACATAAATTTATTTGGTCCTAGTAATGGCAACAAACCAGGTAACTACAAAATGCTGACCAGACAGATCATTCCAGCAGGTCAGTTAGCCAGACAAGGTGATTCAGGTTAGCATCTCTCCTACACTAAAATTGGGTGACTGTCTTCTCTCCTAGATTCAAAAGTTCTTAGGATTTCCCAAACTTGTGTGGCTTTTCCTTCCCGTGAACTTTCAGTCCCTCCTTCTAGTTAGGAAAAATACATTTCCCGTATGCCTCTTTGCTGACATGGAGCTACCTATATAATTAATGTAACCCACCTTCTGGTGCTGGAGCTGTGCTTAGTCACAGAATGCATTGAGAAACAATCACTTTCTACTTAAGAACAATGCCATCTACGGGATACAACTATGTACACATTCCTAGCAAACACACTGACAAATTATGTAGACATTGACAAAATTGCTGTCTGCATAAATTAAAGTTCAGTCATGCTGAAAGCCTTTGTTTCCCTTGCTTATTTACTGATACCTTACAGAACAAAAAAGAACTAAATTTGAGATGGAAATGAATGTGGAAAGATAAACTATGACAAAAGTCATATATATCTTATTCTTTGTTACTTAACATCTTACTTTATTGTGAAACCATCTGATGTTTATAGCCCTGTCAACACATTCTATGGTGGTTTGTTTTCCCAAGAAAGATGAAATTGATAATAAAGAAAAACATTTGTCTCAACTTTCCAATGAATGCTACCACTACAATGTGAAATATTTTACAGGAAGCATTGATTCTGCCTTTAGGCTATAGTAAAGGCAACAAGACAGCCAGTTTGTTATTAAACTCCACTGAAGGCTATGCTGAAGCCAAAGAGTGTCCTAAATGACAGTGCATAACTATTTATGCTAGTTCTAGAAGTAGTATTTACCTAGAACTTGACATTGGTAATTGATGCTTTAGGCAACCAACTTTATCAGCCAATCTGCATCCTAGGGTGGGACAATATGAAGGACTGCAAAGTGTGTAGGCACTGGGCATATACATAATTGAATGGGGAGGTCAGAATATTGGTCATCAAGGCCTGAGAAAAGACCAAGATATTGAAGACTAGAAAAAAAGAATAGCCCCTCTCTGCCAGACAAAAATTTAACATGCTCTATAGTCAGGGGTGTGCTAATAAATGTTTAATGACCAGATCTCCAGAAAAAAAATATGTATGACATACATAATTAACATTTTCTCCATCACTTTCTTAAGCCTTGATAATCAACAAGACAGTAAATCAAGCCCTGATTTGTAGCATTTGCAGATTTCAGAGGTGTAAATGCTCACTCTGAAAATTCAACAGTTGGCTCTAGATAAATGATAAGAACTGGCTCCAGCATATCCCTGATGCTACTTCTTCACTAAAAGTGAATGGGAAGCAGTGGGAATGTGGGAGATTGGAAAAAGAGGCTGGCTTTTAAAAAAATCATTCAAAGATATTTGTGTCTTGGATCAAGAAGCTATAAAGTAGACATGCTCTACTGGTCTTATCTCTTTGAACTGAGATTGTTAGCTAACCCTAAGGATATAACCAGGGGTGTGCTGGAGCCAGCTCTAACCTACTCCTGTAAGCCAATTGTTACATTTTCAGTGTAAGCATTTACACTTTAGAAACTGGAGAACTACAAATCAGGGCTTGATTTTTTTTTATTGTCTAGACTTAAGAAAATGTTAATAGTGCAGATTAAGCTTA
The DNA here is from genome assembly GCF_900497805.2 of Vombatus ursinus. Classification (NCBI taxonomy): domain Eukaryota; kingdom Metazoa; phylum Chordata; class Mammalia; order Diprotodontia; family Vombatidae; genus Vombatus; species Vombatus ursinus. The sequence continues at coordinate 4,320,708 of NW_020954719.1, read as the reverse complement.
AAAGCGTATCAGGTGTATATATTTTCTACCTGGAGAGTCAGTTATTAAAAATTTATCAATATTAAGTTGCAACTTCCCAGGCAAAGAGATACAGACCTGTGATTTCATGAATCTAGGGAGCCCCTGGATGAAGAAACTCTTTTTACCAGTGCAGGTTGACATCTTATTTGCAACTTATAATTTTAGAGAATTGTCTGGGACACTGACTCGTGCAAGATCACACAACCTGTAAGCCTCAACATGAGACTTGAACTTCCTGACCTCAAAGGTAGGCTCTCAACTTAAGTAACTGGCATTTATATAACACTTAAAAGTCTGCTGCCATGCTCTGATCTACAAAATTCTCTAATTTGAAGACTAAATAGGACACTAGTTTAGTGATATGACTTGGCCAAATTCACTGTAGCCCTAATATCCCTTTCCTTTGACAGACTTCTTTTGATTTGACATGCATATTGAATCAAACTCTTGATGAAGTAAAGTACTTTAGCTTTGGATTTTGAACAATCTCCTGTGCTTTCTTTCAAGAGCAGGTTCCATTCTGACTTACCCTTTTGTGATCTTTGAAAAAAAAAAGAAAAAGACTGTTTAATGTCAATTAATCACTGCAAAATCTGGGAGTGGAATCAAAACAAACTTTCATTTAAACATATCATTTAGATTCTTTCTTAGATGCAGGTGGGGGAATTCAATGACCTTTTGAAAGCTCAGATCTCTCAGACTGTTAGATTAGAATCACTTTCATAATTCTGGGAATTTTGTACTGGTCTTTTGGCAATCATTTCCAAATATAACAGTAATAATTCTTTTTAGCTTTTGACCTGTGATTTCATCAGTGTGGGTGAGCTCCAGTATGGAAACTCCCATTTCTACTGAAGATTGGCTCTTCATCTGTAATTTAGACTTGGAGAATTGTCTGGGTGTCCTGAAGAGTTCAGTAATTTGCTCATCGTTGTGTAGCACATGTGTATCGGGGACAGGACTTGAGCCTAGTCTTTCCATAATCCAAGGCCAGGTGTGTGCTAAGGCCCCAGTTTAGTTAGCTAGAAAGTAACAAGGGATAATACCCATTGAGGGCCTCCAAAAGATATAAATTATTTTGCAAGAGTAATTTTTCTGTGAGGCACCCAACTGATGGAATTCAGCAGCTGTAAGCATTTCTAGTTTGGTTCTAGTGATTTGTCAGGATTCTGCTTAAACTTGTCCTGCTAATTCCCAGATTTCTTCATGATTAGTCAATCAATAAGCATTTATTAAACACTTACAATATGAAAGCCCTTATGCCTTCTTATTTCCCTTTCAGGGAGCCCTTCCAGCCCCTAAAATAAGCTAAGTCTGAGTGTGTCTCAGGTGAGTTCCCAGTTCTAATCATCACTCCCGATCCAGTTCTCAATGGGTTCTAGAGCCTCCTCTTGGTGGACTTTTGGGCTAAAAGCTGAGCCTGCTCGAGGATGGTCTGTCCCCATCGCCCCTTTTATGAATATCTCTCTTTTTATTTACTTTGTCACTGGAATCGTCAGTTTTCCTTCCTCTTTCAGGAAAGAGTCTTTAAAAACCAAGAGCACATTCACATTTGTCTCCAAATTACTGTATACATACTGATAGTTTGCTTTCATTTTCCTTATTCTGGTGATCCAACATTTTTAGGGACACCAAAAAAAAATGCCAGGGGATGCTAGCCCTGGTGCTAGTTTATTCTCCTTGTTAACCTCTTTAGACCCACAGTGGCCTAATACTACAGGGTCACTGAGGACACCTTCATAGTCTCAATGATAGAACTTGTGACCAGACATGTGCTCACAAGATACCAGATTCCTGTATCAGGCTACACAATAATACAGGGCTTCTTTCCTTGGACATTATCCTGTTCCCACTTCAGCCACCTGGCCATTCCAGACCAAACATGTCAGTTTCACCAAATGTGCAGGGTCTGTTCTGACTTGGGCTAGTCCAGTGGTTCAGGTTCCAATGGGAATGGAATGAAACACTTGTAGACTATATGACATTTAATAAAAGAAGTTTAGTCAAAAATAACACGGAAAGAATGTAGTGCTGGTTCAATTGGACACAGCACCACCATGCCCCCCACCAAGTCCTCACAGGGGTGTGATTGGTCAGAAGGATATTTTTCCTCACATGGCATTGGGGAGCCTGTCAAGCCTCATGTGCCCTAACTATGCCCGCACTGGGCTTTTATGTCTTACTCAATAAGGAATTTAGTCTCCTGGGCCAATCAAATATTGAGAATAGCTTCAGGGCCTTCTAAGGAAACTTAGGAAATGTTTGGTCTATTTCCAGTTATGCAAAGGGGAATACTATAATTGTTCCAGACCAGATTAGTAGTAGATGGTGCTCCTACTACACAAGGCAAAGAGATACATGATAAATTTTTGGAGGATGGCAAACAAATAAGGTTGGCAGTTCAAAACCAAAAAGTTTTATGAAGATGTGGTTGATGAGATGAAGAATCAGAGGGCAAGTGAAGAGCAGATTAAAGAGCTGGATAAAGAGCTGGAAATTATTGCATTAATCTGAACTGATCCTATATTACTGCTAAAACTATGTTAGATCCTTGACCATTTGAATGACAGAATTAAAACTGCCTCTGAGGAAAATTATTCTCAGGTGAATTAGAAGTACCTAGCCCCTGACATAGTTTGGAGTTCTTTGATGAAAGAAAATAAGAGGGGCAGCTAGGTGGTTCAGTGGATAGAGCACTGGAGGATCCAGTGGAGGATCTGAGTTCAAATCCAGTCTCAGACACTTACTAGCTGTGTGACACTGGGCAAGTCACTTAATCCCGATTGCCTTGGGGGGAAAAAAAGGAAAGAAAATGAGTGGGACTTTGCAATATTCAATACCCATTTTAAGGCTCACTGAGGCTTGAAATCCTTTTGATGTTTAGTCTTGGCTGAATCAACAAGGATTATTGTGTATTCTGTAAAGTTTAAAGATATTTTGACAAAATTGTGTGATAGTAAATGGCACAGTGACAAACCTTGCATAAAGTGAATAGAAGGCTCTCAGTAAATAATTGATGAATGAGTAAACAAATTGGAAATTTTTATGTATGTATTTGCCATGACCTAATTTTGAAATTTTCCAATTGTGCTTTTATTTTTAAATTCTTTTGGAGTTAAAAACTCTGAAAAGCTCTGACAAGTTTATAATAGCTTATAATATAAGCTTTTAATAGTTGGGCATATTTTTAAAAAAATGAAATTTCATTTCAGCACTAAGGTGTTTAAAATTGAATAATTGAAACATAACCAAACCTTTCTGACTTTTAACACTTCTCTTGAAATCTTCTAATTTATCTAAGCTACCATTCCATCTCCTTTCTTCTCTGCGCTAAACTTCTTGAAAAGGTTTTCTGTATTTGCAATCTTTATTTCCTCACTACCCACTCTTTCTTTAACTCCTTGTAATCTAGCTTCCACTTCCCTCACAATGAAACTATCCTGATCACTGAATCAAAACACATCTTCCTTGACATTGAAATTGTTACCCACCCCTCTCCCACTGGATTCTTTCTCCTCTCTTGGCTTCAGAGATGCCACATTCTTTTGATTCCCCTCCTTTTAACACCACTCCTCAGTTTGCATCATAAGTTCCTCATTTCTTCCCAACTCCTTAAAAAAGATGTTCCCCAAAGGCCTGTCCTTACCCCTCTTTTCTCCTCCAATATCTTTATAAGCCCCACTTCAACAATCTCATTCACTTCTATGTCTTCACCTGCATCTATATGACTCCTATAATCTTTGTCTCTATGTATGACCTTTAGAGCTCTAGATTCACATCTCTGGCTGCCCATTTCTACTTGGATGTCTTGCCAACATATCGAAGGCAACATGTTGAAAACAGAACTTTGTAATCTTTCCCATACCCCAAGTTTGACTCTTTGGGGTTATCTTTGACTCCTTTCTTTCATCTTTTATATTAGATCAATTGTCAAATAATCTACTGATCATTTCAGCAACATCTCTTGCATTTGTTTATACCACCATAATGCCAACCCTCATGAACACTCATGAAACAAGTCTTCCTACTTCTACTCTTTGCCCTCTCCAATCTATCCTTCATACCATTGCCAGAATAATCTTATTCCTGTTTACCTACTGTCTGCCATGTAAAATTCATATTTGTTTGTCTTGCATTCAATGTCCTTCAAAACCTGGAGGCAGTGTGACAATACTACTTGGACAGCGAATTTGGGTTCAAATCTTGGGTCTACTACTTACTGCTTGTGTGATGTGTCAGGCAAGTCATTTAACCTCTTTAGGTATGTTTCTTCATCTGTAAAATTATGAGATCAGGTTAGGTGATTTTTCAAGTTCCTACCAGATCTTTTTCAGCTTTCTATGATTTCCCTCTCCTTTGCACATTCTATACTGCAACCAAACTGGATTGCTCTGTTTCTCAGTCGTGCTTTGTGCTTCCCTTTCAAATGTCCAAAAAGCATCAAATAAGCACATAAAACAAAATTATGTTTATACATGTTAATTTTTATATCCACTGTATCCCCAAGCAAGAGAGGAAAATCCCCTGGAGTAGTGAATATATCATCTTAATGGTAGAAGAACACTTGTTCAGTATTTCCCATATCTAAGAGGTCTTCAACTGCAAAACAGGGATAATAATAGCACTTACCTCCCAGGGCTGTTGTGAAGATCAAATAAGATAATATTTGTAAAGTGCTTATTATAGTGCCTAGCACATAATAGGTGCTCAATAAATGCTTCCCCACCCCTGTTTGCCTATCTTTATTTCTTAAGAGTTTGTTTTGCTTTCTGTTTTACAGTTTTTCTGTTGTGTGTGTGTGTGTGTGTGTGTGTGTGTGTGTATTTGCACAATAGTGGTAGGGGGAAAGGCAACTGTTGGTAAAGTACACAAAAGAGAGAGAGATTTTTATAACTTCTGGGACCCTTCCTAACACAATGGGAGCTCAGAGCCATACATTCTTATGTATGGAACTTTACTGATTCATAATTTGGTAAATTCTCAAAAGCAGAGAAAGAGAATGTAGCTCTAGACTGGTCCTACACAAAGCAAGTTTAGCAGTTTCTGGTAGGGGAAGACTGGAAGGGATGAGATTTAGCTTTTCTGGGACAATCACCTTAGGTACTTTCTCTCTGTCTCTCTCTGTCTCTTTCTTCCCACAGCAGGCTTGAAAGGAAAACGCTTTTCCTGAGGGATGTAGACAAGAGAGTGATTGGAGAGGAGACTCTACCCAGAAAAATCCAGAGGGAGGAGCTAGGATGCAGTAACACCCCTCACACAAGGGTAGGGGCCAGAAAGAGGGAATGACTTATTTTCCTCACTAGCCCAAGTAGCATCTACTTCATAAAACGGACTCTCCACTAAAGGGACCATATGCTTTGGACCTACTCATATCATTTATCCAGGGTTTAGTAGTGAGGATGAATACCTTGAATAGAGGTTGGATTACTTTTTCTCACACTCTAGCTCATTATATCCCCAATCTATGGTCTGGAGAAAACATTTAAATTTTTTATTTCAGTTCTTATTTACTAGAGTTTTCTTTTCTTTTTCTTGGCAATTGGGGTTAAGTGACTTGCCCAGGGTCACACAGCTAGTAAGTGTCAAGTGTTTGGTCTGAGGCCAGATTTGAACTTAGGTCCTCCTGACTTCAGGGCCGGTGCTCTATCCACTGCGCCACCCACCTTCCCTAGTAGAGTTTTTTCAAAGCAGGGAAATAGAAAGGTACTCAATGTACAATGTAGATCAAGTATGGGACACCTTTGTTTCCTCTACACAAAAGAAATGCTAAACACAAAAAGGTCTCACTCAATAAACATTAACAGAAACTTAAATAAACAGCAGCAATAACTACTGTTATACTCTCCCAGAATAATGAAACTGAAAGAGTGGGACATGAAACAGTTTTAAGGACTGCTGAACAGGTATTGTTTCACCCTAGTTTTGTATTGCCAAGTAATTCCTTCCTGGTCTATGTCCTCTGGGAGTGAGGCCAGGGCTTGGGGCTCCTCTGGCCAGTGGTTATCTTCTCCAAGAAGTCATAGAGTATCTGACAGGGACTCCTCCCAGAAGTGCAACTGGCACTGGCATCTCTAGATCTCTTGAGCTCATAAGCCTAGATCACATCATAGAAGTATATTTGCTTTCTTGAGAATGATATTTTATGATCAAAAAAGGAAACACAAAATAGAAAAATGGAAGCCAGGAGCTTCAAGGTCCAGGATCACCTCACTCAGCTGAGCACCTCCTCTAGCTGCCACATGAAAGCAGTTACTGTTTTTCTGGGTGGAGGGAAAAGACTGCCCTTCCGCACAAACTTCATAGGAGAGGTTCAGATAGTCTTGATCTGATAAGCAGGAGGATTGGTGGGAAGAAATAACTGAAGATAAGTTATTACCTTTTAAAGATCTACTGATTAAGCATTATTTTGCTTAGTGACCAATATGGGAACTGCTTATCATTCCCTAAGTTTTTTGGGTCATTCAAGGCTAAGTTACCCGCCTGACTGAAAGTAACCAGGGACTCTATCATCCCCGTAGTGCCCACGTGCTAGACAGAAACAGGCAAAGGCAGTTTTATTTATCTCTTTACATATGTATATATGTGTCTACACATACACAAATGTGTACAAATGCCTTGCCATGAAGGAATAACTAACTTGCAACTATCTGAGAAATTCTGTATTTCTATTATTTTGATGTTCAACATGCCCTTTATGTAGTGAGTGGAAGTTATAATCCTTTTGTTGTAGATTGGTAATCTTGATTGTGGGCACCTAATGAAAACTTACATTAAAAGATAATGACTATAAGATTTGACTGAGGAGGGAAATAGGTCTCTGATCTAGTCTTATATAGCTATAGATTAACATTTACTTCTCAGATAGTAACCAGATCATTTTATGATATTTGGAAAATTTGAGTTTGAGTAGTACCAGGACTGTACTATGACTAGGGCCAATTTTAGGGACATAGGGCAGTTTCTCAATGGGGCATCCAGTGCCAAGGAGTGCTCCAATAAGGTATGTGCAATATTCACTCTTAGACTTAGGTTATCCCTTGGTCAATAAAATAACAGACCTTACATAATATTTTTGTATATCTCTTTTAAAAGGTCCAGTAAAATGGAGTCAGACATGCCAGAGCAGGCTAGGACACTTCTCTGTTAGATGGACAACTATAAATATGTCAGTATATCTAGGAGATAAAAAAAGTTTCAGATTCTTTAGAGGAAAATCTAGGGAGAATTCAAGTGATTGATGTGGACAGAACTTCATGCTGGGCAACTGATTTCGGGAGCCAACACTTAGAAAACCAAGTAAAGTTAGAGTGGAGAGTGTCAATTAAGTTCTGCCTCTCTTTTCCCTTTTCCAGTCTCTATTCACTGCCTTCCAGTCCCTACTCAAGCTGGCTTATTCCAGGAGAGGAAGTTGAAACTAAAATCAGTCTTTCTCATTCATTGCCACAGCGCCCTCCAGTGACTGTATTTGCTCCAGTTCTTTCCCAAATTGAACTGAATTCTTAGAAAACTTTTTTTTCCTCCAAGATTTTATAAATAGATAGATGGAAATAGATAGTAAACAAACAAACAAACAAACAAACAAGTCTGTCCAGAGAACAAAACTTGTTGAAAGGAAGAAACTACAGCTCATTAATTTACATCCCCCCAACCCAACTCCCACCCCATATAGACACTCTCACTCCAGTGACCTCACTGAACATACAGGGTAGGCACAGACATCTGTTAGTTAGCTGGAGAAATCATTAGCCGCTTAAATTATTTGTGACTGGTCAATGAATGAGTAAAAACCATTCTGCAATGTGCCAAAATGTTCACATAGAAAATCAGTATACTCAAGGGAAAGATGAGGGGAGTTGTGGGGTGGGGGAGCAACTCTTGGAAGAACCAAATGCTGAAGTCTTGGAGCAGGTTGAGAGGTAACAGGAGAGGAACGATTTCATCTCTGAGGTGGTCCCATTTTCAAAAATGTTGAGCCTTTTCCCTGAAAGTGGTCCTCTGTATACTTTATATACCTGGCTGCCAGGAATCTCTCTCCTCCTCCTCCTCTTCTTCCTCCTCCTCCTCCTCCCACTCTCCCTTTAAAGCCACAGCTGCTCATTTGAGTGACTATATTCTATATATCTTGTACAAACACCTGGATGTGTTAACCTCGGGGGGGGGAGTTAAGGGGGGAGGGCAGAAGGAGGGGAGAGGGAAAGGGAGGAGGGGGAAAGAGAGCCAATGTATGCGTGTGCACGTTTTATGAGTTGTGGTGAATATGAGGCTGCACTTAAACATAAAAGGTGGATGCCTTTAAGAAAAGGAGCAATTGGAATAGGACAGTACTGTTTACTGTCATAGGGAGGTTAGAATAAAATTATTTCATCCCAGATGCATAAATTCATTGGACTTTTTAAAAGAGATGATAGAAATAATTAAAGAAAATAATGTATATTTTACTCCAACTTTTTCTGGAGTGTTTTAATACTACTCTGATTACTTATTTGATGAAGAAACATTAGATTAGTTTATTCTCACTGAAACTTCATTTCTTATTAGGGAATGAATGAAAAGCATTTATTATTAAACACTTACCATGTGCCAGCCATTCTGCTGAGCACTGAGTATAAAAATATAAAAAGTGGAACACTTCCTTTATTCTAGAATCTTATATTCTAACAGGGGAAGATAGGTCAAATATGAAAATGGTGACCAGGTAAGGAAGCATCTAGGGAGTCACAAGGCTGATTAATTAGTCCATAGGCAGTCAATTGGCATACCCTTTCCAGAATCAATGGTCCTATTGTTTTTATTGCTGTGCCCAGAGCAAGAGGCAGAAAACTGGTGGAGAAAGAGGAAAAGAGCACAGGTTGTCTGGCAGATGAAGATGATCTGGGTGGATGACTGAATGGGATGTGAAGGTGAAGCATGGAATTTAAGGCAAATGGAAGATCAGGACAAATATGCATGGGGACTCGTTGTCTAGATTGCATTATATTCTCTTCTTCCTTTTCCCAAAAATAAAAATGTTGTCTAGTAGAAGACCAACACTTATCTGTCCTCCCTTACCCACTCCTTTCCCCTTCTGAAATAATCATGAACTAGACAAAGTACTATTGGCAGGAAGAGAGTTTTGATTCTTGAAGAGTATCACTATTAAATCTCTCCTGCTGTGTCATCTAAGGAATGGGGTTTGCTGTGTTTTTTAAAAAATGTGCATATTTTCTTGGTTCCCCTGGAGATAACTTCAGTACAGACCACAGGTGTATGATTTTTCACCTCACACTGGCTCCAGAGCTTTGCTAGCATTCTTGAGGAAGTGAAAGAAACAGGAATGTGAATCAAGAATGTCTAATTCCTGCCTGTGGTCACTTGCTCTTTTAGTGCAGAACATGGAACTCAGCATCGCCTCTTTTCCCTTGTCTTTCCACAAAAACATGGAGAATTATGATGATCAATTATTTTAATTCCACTAGTAGAGTCATGGAATCTTTTTCTTTTCTCATCTTAGAGCAATGTAGATTTGGCAGAGGGGAGAAGTCTTCATTAAAACAATCCATTATTTTTCTTCATTTGTTCCAAATTGTAAGTGTTTTTCTGTATTTCAGAAAAAAAGGAAACTCTGTGAGCTTTTTTTTTGGAGATAAATACAAATATACTCCTTTTTCTTTGTGAAATACCCCTCATGTTTTATGTTCTATGTATGCATGAACAGGTAAAAAACATACCCCAGCATGCTAATGTTCTCATCTTAATGCTGCAGAGTTTTTAATGGGAATTATGTACATTAATCTTCAGTCCAAATAGTAGCATGTTTCTTTTTCATGCCTGGGCCCTGTGGGAAACTTCTGTGTAGTATGTTCAAAGGAAGAAAACCTGATATTTTAAACTCTCCTCCCTTCCTTTGGGAGTATTTGGTACACTCAATGCAAACCTTCACTTCTGGACTTCCAGTGCTGAAAGAGTTCCTATTAAACCAGATGATGCAAAACAAAGGGCACTTTGGTGAGGAATTGATAACCCAACTCAGATATTCTTTGTGCTGATCACCTCCTGTCTATTAGAATAAGGAATTAGTATTATTTAATGGATGATGGTGTAATTAGAAACTTGACATTTTTAAGGTCTAATCAAACTTTTGCTAAAGACAGACTTGAACTGGAAACTTGACGTTTCAGAGTCTTTTTCTGATGTTGAAAGAGAAATGGTGTCTATATATAACAGGGTTAATGTGGAAAAATGTGTTAGGCTACTACTTATTAAAAAAAAAAAGATAAGTGATTGGAAGGCAGAGGTCTGCCAAAACCCTCCGAGAGTTTCTAGGAGGCAACTTTTGCTGTTTTAGGATTCAAGGGAACACTGTTCCCTTCTCATAGGATCCCATAATCTCAGAACTGGAAGCAATCTGGGACCATCTAGTCCAATATTGTTATTAAACAGGAATCTTCTGTACATCATCAACTAAATTAATAACCTCCAGTGACAGCAAACTCACTACCTTCTGAGACAGTCCCTTCTAGCTCTAAATGTTAGGCAGTATTGCCTTATATTGATCCTAAATCTCCCTTCCGCAACTTCTACCTGCTGTTTCTAGTTCTGTGAGGCCTGATGGATGAATAATACCTTTTAGGATATAGTAGTAAGGGTATTTGATTTGTCTCTGGAAGATAGAGCTTCTAATCCCAGCTTTGCTAATTATTGTGCCTAATTGAACACAATGCACGTCAAATACTGAGTTTCAATTTTTTTTTTTTTTGCTTTTTGGTGAGGCAATTGGGGTTAAGTAACTTGCCCAGAGTCTCTGGTTACAAAGCAGTTTCCTGTTCTATAAAACCAAACCATAATAGATTATCTCTATTATCTTCTACCTCTATTATTCTACAAATCTTTGAGCCTACAATTTTGTTCCATTTTGCCTCATCTTAGTTCTAAACCGTATCACAGTGTAACACATCTCATTAAGCTGAGACTCTAATCAAGATTGTGGCAAGACATTATTTACCCAACAGGTAAGGTTTGAAAATTGTACCCCTGAGTATTTTTGCCCATCAGAAGGGTTGTGTCAAGTAAGTAAGTGTCAAGTGTCTGAGGTCAGATTTGAACCCAGGTCCTACTGACTCCAAAGCCAGAGCTCTATCCACTATGCCACCTAGCTGCCTTTGAATTTAGATTTTTCAGTAGGTATTAGAAAAACCAAGATTAGATGTAGGTGACATATGTGTATGTGTATAATAAACATAATTTTAACATTAGAAAATTCTATTTTCCATGGTACCTGAACATTTATTTTGTGATGTCAGTCTAATGTGTTACAGTGAGGGCACAACCCTTCTGATGGGCAAAAATACTCAGAGGTACAATTTTCAAACCTTACCTGTTGGGTAAATAATGTCTTGCCACAATCTTGATTAGAGTCTCAGCTTAATGAGATGTGTTACACTGTGATACGGTTTAGAACTAAGATGAGGCAAAATGGAACAAAATTGTAGGCTCAAAGATTTGTAGAATAATAGAGGTAGAAGATAATAGAGATAATCTATTATGGTTTGGTTTTATAGAACAGGAAACTGCTTTGTAACCAGAGAGGTTAAGTAACTTTCCCAAAATTGCATCTGAGCTCATGACAGAACCAGGACTCCTATTTCCTAGCCTAATGCTTTTTCCACTATAACATGAAAACAACTGGAGGTCATGTCTAATGTTTTTGTGAAAGAAGGATGGTCAAGCAGTCAATAAGCATTTACTAAATGCTATGTGCTAGGCATTGTAGTAAGTGCTGGGAATAAAAAAAGGCAAAAGACAGTCCCTGCCCTCAAGGAGCTTACAGTATAATCGGAAAGACAACATTCAAGCTAGTATACACAAGCTATGTTTGGATTAATTGGGGTTAGTCTCAGAGGGAAGGCACTAAAATAAAGCAAAGGCTTCTTGCAGAAGATGAAATGTTAGCTGAGACTTGAAGGAAGCCAAGGAAAACAGGAGGCAGAAAGGGATGGGGGACAAAAAGTGAAAATTCTGATTTGGGGATGGAGTGTCATGTGTGAAGAACAGTAAGGATGCCATTGTCACTGGATCCCAATGTATATGGATGAGAGTAAGTGGTAAGAAGAGTAGAAAGGTAAGAAGGGGTCAGGTTGTGAAGGGCTTTAAAAGCCAAATAGAGGATTTTATATTTTATTTAGTGAATAGGTTGTTGACGTGATTAGACCTGGTTGAATGGAGGATGTCTTGGAGTAGGATAATAATACCTGTTATTATGAAGGTAGAACTAAAAGAGTTAACAGAAGGCAGAAATAACAGATGAGGGAAGAGTAAGGAGAATTTCTGGAAATCCATGGATAGATCTGATTCTTCTTTTACAACATGACTGATGTGGAGGTGTGTTTAATATGATTGTACATGTATAGCCTATATCAGATTGCATGGTGTCTTGGGGAGGGGAGAGAGGAAGAAGGGAGAAAAAAAATTAAAATCTTATAAGAGTGAATGTTGAAAAATAAAAATAAATCAAAAATAAAAAAAGAAATTCATGAACAGAATAATTGATCATTGGTAGAAATAGAACTAATTCTATCGTAACATGATAATATTCTATTGTAATATATTATATAATATAATCATGTTATAATATGATAATATTCTATTGTAATATCTTATATAATATCTAAAGCACTTGAATTATAAAATGGAAGAAAATGAAGATTTATACAGTTCTCACAGCAGAAATCTCTTTGAAGAGATTAAGTAAAATTACGGATTGATGTCACTGAAATGAATACTTTTCATCTCTAGAGCTCTCAGACCCCAAAGGCATATTATTTATAAAGAATGAATGCTAGAAGAATATTTACAAACTGTATTGTCATTTGTCTTTGCAGTGGGGGTACTGGATAGCTTAGACTATTCTAAAAACATCTTAAGTCATTTGTACTTTGTGACCTGTTTATTTTATTTTTCCTCTTTGTTTTATACATGGTGAAAATACATGTTTTTCTAACACTTTTTGTGGGCATCAAATAGCTATATATAAATTAAAATATATTTCTATGTTCATTCAATAAGCATTAGTAGTGGATTATATTGCAATAGACTTCTCTTTGAACTCTGTAATGTGGGCACTGTGTAGTGTATTAAAGATGCTTTTAAAAACATCTTATGTCATTTGTTCTCTGTGACTCGTAGAGGGGACAAAGGAACAAAGCATAACAAAAAGTGTGTTCTTCCTCCCACATTCATTCAATGGGCTAAATAAGGCACAATGGGTACAAAGTGGCAGTGAGAAAAAAGGGACAGCTGCAACATTGGCATTAGAGGTGTAACATATTACTACTCCCCAGGAAATGCTTCAACTCCTCCATGAGTTTCATTGTAATAGAACTTGTATTTGCATATTAGCCTTTGGGACGAGGGAAGAAGATGCCAAAGTTGGTCATGAAGATTTTCAGGGCTAATCTCATCAGAGTTGATCATGGAATATGACCTAATGTTGTCTCGAATGTATTAGTTTCATTAGGAAGTCTAGTAGAATGGAAAGGGCACTTGTGTGATCTGAGGCAAGCCATTTCACTTTTCTGGGCTAGGTAATACAATGGTTAGAGCATTGGCATTGAAATCAGGAAGACCAGAGCTGGTCTGGCCTCAGGCAATTATTGTTGTGACCCTGTCTGCACAAATCACTTTTAACATCCCCTAGACTTGGTTTCCTTCAATTGTTAACGTGGATAATGATAGCCACAACTTTGCAGAGTTCATGTAAGAAGCAAATGAGACAACATATGCAAAGCACGTGGCAAACCTTAAAGTGCCATATTATTATTTTCCTTATCTATAAAATGAGAGTCAGATTAGATTAAGGCTCTCTCCTTTTTCTATAATGCATGAGCCTACTGTTTAAAAATGTATGGTTTTGTGTGTGTGTGTGTGAGAGAGAGACAGACAGAGAGACAGAATGAGAGAGAGAGGGAGGAAAAGGGGGAAAAGGGAGAAAGGAAGAGAGAGAGAGAGAGAGAGTTGGGGTGGTGTTGGTGGTAGAGAGGGAGACAGAAAACAAATATGAGCTGTATATTAAGAAAATACTAAAATGGAGAAAAAACCTTCAGTATCTAGGTCTCTTTACTCTCTTTGAGAAACACTCAACAATGTCTATAAAAGTATTAGCTAACTCTCATTTCTTCCTCTGTGTGTATGTGTGTGTGTGTGTGTGTGTGTGTGTGTGTGTGTGTGCATGTGTGTTTTTGTGTGTGTGGTCAGTCAAGTTCAAAGAGTTTCCAGAAATGAATTTTATTTTATCTGCATAATTTTAGGAAAATTCTTCTTGGCTTCTAGACCTTGGCCAATTCAAGGGAAGGTCATTTACATCTATATTGCATCCCACCCTACTGGTTGTTTATACCAATTTAAACCCTCATTACCTTAAATTCTCATTTCCCCTCTCCCTCGTTCAAAATGTCCATCTTGCTCAATGGAACACTCTCCCTCCTTTGTTGTGACTACTGACCTATCCAGTTTCCTTTAAATCCTAACTAAGATCTCACCTTTTACTGAAAGCCTTCCCCAATCCCTCTGAACCCTAGTGTCTTCCTTCTGTTAACTATTTACTATTTATTTTATATATAGCCTGCTTTGTATAAATTTGTTTGCATGTTTTCTCCATCATTAGACTGTAAAATCCTTGAGGGCAGGGGTTGTCTTTTGCTTTCTTTTATATCCTCAGTATTTAGCACAGTGCTTGGTGCATCTAAGTGCTTAATAAATGTTTATTAATTGATTAATATGCTTCAGCCTACTTATTCACTTCTCAACATTCACTTCTCTTTCCATTATTGCCTTCTGGTGATCTGCAGTGTTTATTCATTGGATATTTAAGCATTCCATGATTGACATTCATTTCAACAACAATCTTGGGCTCATTAAAAGCACTGTATTATTTATCTAATTCAACCCAGTCCACTCTCCTCTTTAGTTCTAGATCAATTCATTGTGTATCTACAGTGATTGTTTAAGAGATATACATACATAGTATATCTATATGTATATAAATGTATACATGTCTCTGTGTATATAATATTTGTGCATATACACTTTGTTGTTGCTGTTGTAGTGTGTTTTTCTGATACAAATCTATTATCCAAGAATGATATATGCAAACTATAGCCCAAGGACTAATTCTGGCTGTCCACCTGTTTTTATACTGCCAGTGAGCTAAGAATGGTTTTTACATTTTTAAATAAAATTTTATTGTATTTAAAAATGTAAAAGCCATTCTTGGCTTTCACAAGAACAGGCAGTGGGCCAAATTTGACTCTTAGTCTTTAGTATGCCAAATCATCATATAGAGAAATCATGCAGATATATAAGAAGAAGAACCATTGCCCAATAAATTAATGGTCAGAGGTTATAAACAGGTAATTCTTTTTTTAAAATAAATGTATTTATTTATTTTTAGTTTTCAACATCCACTTCCATAAGTTTTTGAGTTCCAGATTTTCTCCCCATCTGTCCCCTCCCCTACCCCAAGATGGCATGTGAGTTGATATAGGCTCAACATACATATTCATAGTAAACCTATTTTCACATTAGTCATGTTGTAAAGAAGAATTAGAACCAATGGGAGAAACTACGAGAAAGAGAAAACAAAGGGAGAGAGAGAGTGAGAGTGAGAGAGAGAGAGAGAGAGAGAGAGAGAGAGAGAGAGAGAGAGAGAGAGAACAAATAATATGCTTCAATCTACATTCAGACTCCATAGTTCTTTTTCTGGATGTGCACAGAACAGCATTTTCCATCATGAGTCTTTTGGAGTTGTCTTAGATCCTAGAATTGCTAAGAAGAGATATCTATCAAAGGTAGTTATTGCATAATGTGACTCTTACTGTGTACAATGTTCTCCTGGTTCTACTCACTCCACTCAGCATCAGTCCATACAAGTCTTTCCAGGTTTTTCTGAAGTTCACCTGCTCATCATTTCTTATAGCACAATAGTGTTCCGTTACATTCACATATCACAACTTGTTCAGCCATTCCCCAACTGATGGGCATCCCCTCAATTTCCAATTCTTTGCCACCACAGAAAGAGCTGCTATAAATATTTTTTACACATAGATCCTTTTCCCATTTGTATGATCTCTTTGGGGTACAGACCTAGAAGTGGTATTGCTGGGTCAAAGGGTATGCACAGTTTTATAGCCTTTGTGCATAGTTCCAAATTGCTCTCCAGAATGGTAGGATCAGTTCACAACTCCACCAACAGTGCATTAGTTGAACAGGCAATTCTTAAAAGAAGAAAGATAAGCTAATAACAACCTTATGAAAAAATTATCCAAATCACTGGTGATAAGAAAAATATAAATTAAAACAACTCTGTAGTCCCATTTCACAATCTATCAGTATGACCAAAATGTATAAAAATGACAGTTGCTGGAAGACTTGTGGGAAGATTGACACACCAATGTGCTGTTGGTTCTGGAAAGTGATTTGGAACCATTACCTAAAAAGTCACTAAATTGTGTACACTCTTTGTGGCTAGCAACACCATCACTAGGCATATAACCTAAAGAAGTCAAAGGCAGAGGGAAAGGACCCATACATACAGAAATATTTAGAGCAACACTTTTTTTTTAAACTGTAGCAAAGAACAGGAAGGAAAAATGAGTGTTTATCAATTGACTGAACAAATTATATGAATACATATAATTGCTTAAGAAATTATAAAAAGGATATATTCAGAGAAACTAGAGAAGACTTCTATGACTTGATTCAGTGTAAATCGAGCAGAAGCACAATGATTTATAGAATGAATACAATATAACTTCAAAAGACTTAAGGACTCTGATCAATGCAATGACCAATCATGACACCAGAAGCCCATAGTTTCAACCATAGCCAACATATTGATTTGTCTTGTTTAACTTTACTTATTTGTTATAAAGGAAGGCTTGAGTTATAGAGGAGGAAGTAGACAGATACTGATGGCAATACCAAAAAAAGAGAAAGATAGAAAAGAAAAAGACATCAATGAAACATTTAAATATAAAGAAGAGAGCAGAAATAAGTTAAGAAGAATTGTCAATCAGGATAATTTTAGTATTATATTGTTAAATTTAATATAACCTTAAAAATAAACATAAATTCTACATAATAGACATGGATGTGTTAATGTGCAGTCATTTTTTTCCATTTTTCTCCCTATATTGACAAGATTTTGTTTGTAAATGTTTGTTAAGTTAATAATTAAAAAAAAGAGGGACAAATCAGTGGCTTTAAAAGTCCTTTCTAGCTCTAAATTGATTATAGTTCAGTTTCCAGTTTTCTTAGTTGTTTGTTTCAAATAGAGAGTTATTCCCACAGGTAATTTAGATTCTCTTTACCATGAGTTTGATCATTTCTTATTCTTCCTTTTCTATTCCATTCCACTGATTGACTTAAAAATTTTGTTTAACCAGTACCAAACAGTTTTGATGATTGATTACTGCTTTATAACAAAATTTAAGGCCTAGAAATACTATTCCCCTTTCACTTCTACTTTTAAAAATTATGCTCTTTGATGTTCTTTTTTTTTCTTTTCAGTGAGGCAATCAGGATTAAGTGACTTGCCCAGGGTCACACAGCTAGCAAGTGTCAAGTATGTGAGACCAGATTTGAACTCAGGTCCTTCTGACTCCAGGGCCAGTGCTTTATCTACTGCGACATCTAGCTGACCCTGTTCTTTGATATTCTGTATCTTTTGTAACTCCAAATGAATTTTGCATTATACTGGCATAGCACTAAATTTGTAAATTAATTTAGGACTATCATCATTTTTATTCTGTTGGTAACATAATTGGAAATATAACATTCTAATTATAAGCAGTGAATATCCCTTCAATTACCTAATTTTTAGAAGAGGGTTTTATAATTATTAGTGTATCTTGGTAGATGTTTTCCATATTTTGTGGTTATTTTACTTTGTCTTTCTACTACTTCTTTCTGGATTGTCTTATTGCTATATTGAAATGCTGATTATTTTTGTAGATATATTTTGTACCATTCTAATAATGTACTGTTACAAGTAATTACTGATTCTCTGAGGTTTTCTAAATGAATCATTCTATTATCAGCAAATACAGATAAGCCTTTTTACCATTGTTTATGCCTTTAATTTTTTTCTCTTGTCATTGCTACTGTTAGCATTTCTTAAATAAATCAGTCAATGCACATTTATTAAGCATTTGTTACTTGCCAAGGCATAGTGCTAAGTGTTGGGGGGGACCACTAAAACATATGTTAAATGGTCCCCGTAGAATTATGTCAAATATTAGTCCCCCAACATTATCTCAACTAACATTTTATGTACTCTATTCATTGATATGGCTTAATTAATCACTCAATTGGCCTTATTCTGAAGGTCATATTTCTTAAGAGAAAATATTAATAAAGCCAACACTATAGTTTCCCTCAAATTCAATTCTGACAGAAATCAGGCAAAATCCTGATTAATCTCTGGCCACAATTATTTTTTTCATTCTCTAAATTCCTATAGTACTTATGATTTATACCATATTATTTCTCACTTCATTATGCATTGCCTATGTGTACAATAAACTGGCTTCCTGCCCATGCATCCTTCTAAGTGGATTATTTTTAGCTACTCTGCAGCCTTTAGCTGCTAAGCAGATATATAAGACCTATAGATCCATAGTTGAGGTGTTTTGGTACTATCAGCCTTGCAGCTGATCTTACTCTCACTGGGTACAGTTCTTGTAATTAGGTTTTTGCCTCATCTGTTGTGATAGAGTCCACATGTGTCCTAATCCCAATAACTTAATAGCTACCTTTTTTCTTCCTTGCCTAACGTTGTCTTGGTATTCTGCCTCATATCTGAGTTTCAGTGGGATTGAATTCTGCCTTGAATTCTGATTTCCCAGAAAATAGAGCCCTAACCCCACAGCACAATGTGATGTTCTCTGCTATCAACTCTCCTTGCTTGTTACTACCTGGACATCATACTCTAGTTATCTGCCAGGGCAAAACTTGCTTCCTGTGACTAAAATTTCTCACACTAAATTCTTACTAATGCTTATTAGGTGAGTGAGTGAGTGATGTTTGACCATGGAAACCTATTGCCTAATGCCTTGCTTCTCTGATGTTTGATCGCCCTATTCAGATTTTGACCTACTACATACTTCACGAAAATTTTCAGTTCTCCTGTCTTGTCCTAAAAAATCTAGTTAGTGTTCAAGTTGTGGTCTCACACATTCCACCACCTACAGAGCCCCAGTAATGACAATTATTTCACATCAAGTCTCCCCGTATGTGGGTGTATGTGTGCACTCCCTCTCTGGTTCCCTCTCCTCCACATTTTTTTTTAAAAGCCTGGGCCTGTGATTTCATTAGTTTAAGGAACTCCTCTTGAGGAAATTTCTTCAACTAATGCAGATCTCAAATTTCTCTGCAACTTGTAGTCATAGATCTAGCTGGCAGTGACAATGGCAGTGAGAGATCAAGTGACTTGCCCAGGGTCATGTAGCATATGTCAGATTTTCTTAACCCAGTTCTTCTTGACTCTAAGGTCTGCTTCCCATCCACTAGGCCATTTTTTCTCTGTCTCTAACATACAAACACATACATATATATATACATATATATATATATAGATGCTTGTATTTATGTATATATGTCTACATATGCATATATATCTTTTCTCAGTAACTAGGGCAGCTAGATGGCACAGTAGATAAAAGTGCCAGGCCTGGAGTCAGGAAGACTCATCTTCCTGAGTTCAAATCTGGCCTCAGACAATTACTAGCTGTATGATCTTGGGCAAGTCATATAATACTGTTTACTTCAGTTTCCTCATTTATAAAATGAGCTGGGGAAGGAAATGGCAAACCACTCCAGTATCTTTGCCAAGAAAACCCAAACAACTGAACAACAGGATTCAAGAATCTTGAATATGGTTCTAACAATGAGGTAGTTTTTTTCTCCAAGAGCATTTAGCACAGCATTAATCTCAGAAAAAAAAGAACTTTATAATTGCATCCTCCATTGGCTGTTCTTTAATTGCTTTTAATTCTTAACTGTGATTCATTGATACATACTAAGCTATAACTAATTAAGGGGAAAACTACATCATGTTCCTTTTCCTAAAAATTTTAAATGACATATTTCTCCTGAGTCACAGCATAATTAGATAATATTTTTATTAGACTTTCTTTACAAATTCGAAATACTGCTATTTTTACATGCACAGAGGAAAATCAGTTTGAACAATTGTACTTAGGCATTCATTAAAATGAACCACAAATAGCAACACTTAATTGTGTCAGTTATCCACATAATTGATATGTATATCTAAAGTGCATTATGTTACAAAAAATAAAGTCAGCAGCACCAAGATACATTTACAAAATAAATACATTGTTCAAAAAATAAATTATGGTAAAACGTGATAATAATTGGCTTAGCCTGGGGGAAAAGAGAAAATTCACAATGACCAATGTGCCATTTCATTGAGCAATGGGGGAGGGGAACCATTTTATTCCAACGCATTTACAGTATTTACAGACAATAAATATTTTTAATACTTTCCATATGTTCACTATTACAGAATACTGCAATATGTTTTCTGAAGTCCTCAGCTGAAAATTTCAATGCCTCCTGCAAAGAAAAGGAAGGAAAGAAGGGAGAAATAGATTAATTCTCTTTACATACAAAATGATGGAACATGAAAAGTATAAAGTTAAAGGACATAACATAACAAGGTAAAAAAGATATTTTATCTCTTAAATATTTCCTCCAAAGGAGCTAAGGAACAGCATTGAGTGGAGTAGAATCCAAATATCTCTTTAGAATGTCTTTTGCACACATAGTTTGGGGACAGACAAAGCAGTAGGAAAGTTTGTAGCAGACCACCTTAAAATAACTGAGCCCCTAAAAACTAAAGCTACAGTCTATATAAAAAATTATCACAAGGAAAAGATTGCTGTATTTCTGCTAAGGCTGTCAGAAAAAGGATGTTCTCTGAAGACTTACAGGGAACTTCTAGGTGATAAGGATGGAGGAAGAAAGAAAAAAAATGAGAGAACTTGGAAGTGACGTAGAAGTGGAAAATATGTCATCTAAACCCCCTGGCTTTAGACAAAGCTTCAGGCAGGTTTCTTTCCTCTGTGACTCCTGCTATTGAGTGATTCAAATGTTGACTGTTTTTGCTCAGTTTTTCTCCTGATACTGTCTCTTTTGGCCTACCCTTTTGTCAATGAAAATGGATTGCTTAGGCTGGAGCGAAAATTTTTGACATTCATTGATTTACTGAATTCAGTTTTATATTGTGTTATATATATGAATAATACTTAAACACAGAGTTATTTATTAATGATTTGGGGGAGAGACAAAGGATTCATCTTTAGCTGTACTTAAAACACTAATGAACAAACTTATTATTGGATTATAGTTTTGGAAATGAAAATTACAAATGATTGTAACTTTAAAGCCAAAAAAGACTGAGATTGAGGCATCTCTCTGCCTGTTTCTTCTAGGCAATGAATATTAATTTAGGAATGAAGGAAAACCCCACTGAAATTTAGGGGATAAAGTGAACTGACTTTTAAAAAAATAGTAGCATGCTACTTCCTTGTGTGTCTTTTATTACTTGTATTAAGTTAACACTTGGTATTGAGAACCTTTAATCACTCTGGTCTGGTCAATATTTTTAAGAGTGTATAGCAAAAACTTTCCCTGTCTTCCTGTCTCCCCTTTCCCTCTTGGCCTACTTCATTTCAGTTACTGTGTTGGTTGCTAGGGAAATAATATAGAATGGAATTTGATTGGCTGTGCCATTGGATTGACTGCCAGGATTGTGGGCAAAGTTTCACATGGCAGACATGTGGGTGTGAGACACACAAAAAGAGCAAATTCTTGACAATTTAGGGGTTTTATTTGTTGTATGAGGCAAAAGGCATACTGGACATTTAGAGAAGTTTTATTGCGAGTCCCAACTTGGCCACTTACTACCTCTGTGATCGTGGGCAAATCACTCACTTCTCTGAGCTTCAGTTTTGCTTCTCTGTAAGAAGAGGAGATCGAAATAGATAACTGCTTTCTAGCACTAAGGCAATGAATGATACCATGACCCTTTGAATATGACCTATGAACAAGCATTCCTAATTATACTGGGATTGTTCCAAAATGCAGAGAAGACAGGATACAGATAACAATTTTGACCAAAAAGTGGGTACATACATATATTATGAGTAAAGTCAGGAAGATGACTGAAAGAGGGAATAATTTCATAGAATCCCAGTCCCTCTATCTCAGAGTTGAAGGGATTTTAGTCTGTCTAGTCTAGTTCAACTTTTGCTTAAACAAGATTTCTTTCTAAAACATTTCCCAAGTGTTGCCATTGAGCTTGAAGATTTCTAGTGAAGGGGAACCAATTGTGTTCAAAACCAAGTCACTTTGAAAAGTCTTCAATGTTAGGTAGTATTTGATGAAATGTGTTGAGAACATTATCAGTAAGAATAAAGACTGAATATTGAATATTCCTTCCAAATCAAAATGAAAGGACCAAAACCAACTTTTAAAATACTTTTAAAAATGCTCAGCTAATTTGCTCATTTTCTTTGCCTGTGATTTCACCTGTAGCATATGCACACACCCAAATAGGGAGCATCTAAGTAAACAATCCATGTGTACAGTGAGCAGGTGTATTTTATTACAAATATGTACATACAAACACACTATAGTTCTGAGCTCTCTTATTTATTGAGGAACTCTGCTATATTATTTGTCTTTTTGTGAATAAATATTTATGAGACAAAAGATATCTGATTTAAAGTTATAATTAAAATGTTTTTCTGAATTCTGACATTTCAGCCAGATGTCAGATCAAAAACATGATCATAATGTAATTCTTAGAAAGTAAAGCAATACATTTCCTACTGTGCATGCCATATGAAAGAAAACAAAAAAAATTAGCTGGATAATTTTTAAAAGACAAAAACTCTACAGATGTTATAAAGTGTTATAAAGCTTATGACTTTACTATTTCTTACTTTTTCCATTCTCAGACAATTTTGTTAATAATGTCATCCCCCCCCACAAAAAAAAGGACAGGGCAATAAGAAATGGCTAGATGTCTCTTCCCCTTGGTGGTCTTGTGTATAGTTTTCTAAAATGCTTGTATCTGCAAAAATTTTTTATTTGGCTTATCTCAATACGGAGAAAGAACATAAAATACATTTACATTCCTTAAATATAAGCTGAAGAGATATAGCTGCCAAACAAATTTTATATGGCTTATTATTCCATCTACTTAAAAAATTTGTATGGTTCTATCCATTTTTACTAATGATACTTCTTTACCCTGCTACCCAATCCACTTTCTTCTACAGTTTGTCATAATACTACATTAAGAGAATATAAGTATCTGGCTGCAACATGAAAAATATAGTCCCATGAGGCTTCTAACAATAAGAGAATAGAAAGAAGAAACAGATATTTCTTTTTAGCCCATTAGGCATTGGATTGACTGCCAATCCTGTGGGCAAAGTTTCACATGGCAGACATGTGTGGGTGTGAGACCTAATTGCATTAGGCCAATGTCTAATTTTCACTTGATCTACTCTGGTTTCTTTTGGGCCGTTGGTACAAGAACTGGTGCTTATTTTCATAATTTATCTAGACACTCAAGGGCACTGAAAACTTAAACTGTCAGCCAATAAAATCCATAATAAAGTATTTATGTTGCCTTTTTCAGATCTCCAGCATATGTAGAAGTAAGAAAATAGAAATGGAACCTAATAATAAAATTTACTGGTTTTCATTACTTACTTTCATGCATATGTACATGTAGGAATGTATCTTAAAACATCCTGAAGATATTTACTAATTATCAGCAAATGATCTAAGATATATAGGCCTCACTGTAACTTACAGATGCATTCAGTATCTATGCTAGGTCATTCATTGAATCCAAGCGGTCTTCAGTGATGTCATCACTCTTTAAGCTATCCTAATAACACCAAATAACTTGACATCTGATATGATATACACACTAAATTTTAGTCAATTAACTCAGGAAGTGATGCTGATTATCAAGTTCAGAATTGCCTAAAAACAAATCATTCAATATTACTATCTGCCAGAGAACTGGGAAAAGATTGGTGGGATGGAGGGGGAGTATTGAATGGTAAGAAATCATTGGTTGCATCTGATGTGTTCTTGTGTTGTTTTCATCTGTCTTTCAAACCCCATAGGTTTTCTGTACTGAAAAGTAAAAAAAAAATCCTATCAGTGGAAAAGTATGTATAGGAAGGTATTGTTGTCTAATGGATAGAGCACTGGATTGAAAGTCAGAAGACTTCGGCATAAAGTCCAAGTCCAAATTCAAATTGTGATCTTGGGCAAGTCACTGAAGTACTCTGTGACTTAGCTTTTCCCTTTGTAAAATGGGGTTGATATTTGGCACTCTTCTGACTTACAAAAACATTTTTATGACAAATGTAATCATAAGTAGATATCAAAAGTACTGTTAGCATTTAGGATAAAATTTGCCATAAGAGGTCATAGTAATATTATCATCATCAGTAATATTCCCTTTCTTCTAATAGTGTGCTTTTGATGGGCCATTGGAACTCATGATATCATGATATATGGGAAATGTACATTCTTTGAAAGCCAATAAACAAAATTTTTCTTGGTAGTCATGTTCCATAGTAGAGTATAAGTTCCTCAAGGGAAGACTGTTTAGTTTTTGTCCTGAATCCTAGTGTCTAACACAGTGCCTGGAACACTAAATGCTTGTTGAAGTAAATTGAATTGAATTTCTGATCATAAAGATAAAACTGAATTAAAATGTTAAAGACTTGGAAATATTTACAGTTTGCCCATAAATTGTTTTACATATATAATACAATTGAACACATATAATACACACACAATATAATATGTATTATATATATATATACAATACAATATTGTACACTTACAATATAATATGTATTGTTCTGTAGTGTTTATAGATACTGGGAAAGCAGAAACTCTCCTAATTTTTCCTTAAGATGAAAAGAGTATAATTAAAAAGTCTATAACATTTGAACATTGATTTGTTTTATATTACAGTAATAGCCACTAACTTCTCTGAAGCTCAATTAATATTCAAACTTAGTATTGGCCAACTTAGCCTGGGAAGAGACAACATGGTATAATGGCTAGAGAGTTGCCCATAAAGACCTGGATTCAAGTCTTACTCTTTACCCATACTGGCTCTGTGACCCTGGACAACTCACTTAACCTCTGAATGTTCCTTCTCTAACCCTCTAAGTTGTAAAGAAAGTACTGTAAGGTAAAGTACTGAAAGTAAAGAAAATACTTATATTGGTAGGTGTTTATTTACCTGGAAGTTCCCTTTATCAGTGAATTCACAAGTCTAGTCCCTATTTAAATTGGGAAAATATGTTTAGAAGGGTTGGGAATCTCCAATTACTTTAGCAGGGTTCTGACAGAATAGCATAAGAGATCACAAAAAGTATTGCTCCAGGGCGGACTATATTCTCATCTTTCTTGTGATTTATGTATCATAACAATAGGGAGAAAGTTCAAGAACTTATGTGAACTGGAGGGAGAATGTATACAGTATCTCAGTGTTGAAGGCCGGGCAACAGGCCTGGAAAAGTTTAATTACCGTAAGTTGAGATCCAGCGTAGTCTCAGAGATGTCTGATAGGTGAAGCCCTTCAACCCCACTACCAGCTACTCCAGAGTTTAACCAAGCTGATCGAGTTCGCCGTTTTTTCTTTTCCTGTTCCTTGCGTTTCCCTGGCTTGCCTTTCTTTTTCTTGTTAGATGTCCTCAGTGGCTGCTCTTTATATGTCTGTGCCTTGTTGGTCTCCTGAGTTAGGTACTTCCCCTCATCTTCACTTCCAAACCGGACAGGGTAGTTCTTTGTGTTAGTAGCAGGCTTGGGGTTAGGAGAAACCTCTAAGGTAGCTCGGATTTCAGCTGTGTTAATGCCTTCAATCAAATTTTGAAGAAAGATTCTTCGTCGTAAATCTTGAATAACCTTCCCTTTGTCATGGAGGAACTGGTGCTCTGATACAGCTCTTTTGCTAACAACAAAAAACAAAAAACAAAAAACAAAACAAACAAAACAAAAACCCAAAAGTTGGGGAGAGGAAGTGGGGAAAATTACAATTTAGTTACTACTAGATGTCTTGATTCTACTAATTTTCCACTTTGCACATTACAAAGAGGATTGTAACAGCAGAACCACTTAGAATAACTATTTCTAAAGATAAGGAGAGTAGAATCAGAAAAGAAATAATGTTTGACTAACTCAGCATGAATCATTAGGTTTGTATCTGTTCTTTTCAGGGTTCTATAGGAGGAAACCCCTTATAATAATTCCTGGAATAAGTCAATAAACCTGAGATGAGCAATGTAGAAGTAGCTTCTGGTCCTTTTTAAGCACATCTCCCTCATCTCACACACTGACTATAGGATCCCAAACTTAGAAGCGATTTCCTCCCCTTCACTCCTTTTGCAGTCCAGTTAACCTGCCTTCTTGCCTCACACTCAATGGTCCATCTTTTGTCTCTGTGTCTGTAATGCTTTCCTTTTGCACCTCTGCCTCTAAGAATTGCTAATAACTTTCAAAGCTCAGCTTAAATATCACTTCCTCTATAAGGCATTTCTTAATACCATCCCTTATGTACTGTCTATATTTTGTTATGTATTATATATTTACCTATTATCTCCTCTGAAGAAAAATGTAAGTTTCTTAAAGTCAGGGACTAAACTTTCATTTTTGTCTTTGTATTCCCAGAATGCCTAGCGCATAGTGGACACTTAATAAATGTTGATTGGTTGGATACCAGATGAACTATACCAGCTCTTCCTACTCCCACTCAAAACATGAATCTCCTCTACATTAACACTGACAGGTAGTCATTCAGCAAACTTGAAAACCTCTAGTAATGAAAAATTCACTATCTCCCAAGGCAGCTGCTATGAGGGACAATCTGTACAAATCAATGAAGGTGGGAAATGGAGTGTTCCCTTTTCAAATAACTGGTTAGTGGATTTTTTTAAAATACCGAAGTGAAGTCTAGCTCTGTAACTTCTAATTCTGTCATTGGATTTGGGGCCATAAAGAACAGATTTAATTTGTCTTCCACATGACAACATTTCAAATATTCAAAGAAAAGCAAAGCAGTCAGTCAGTTAACTAGCAGGCACCAATGTATGTAGTTTAAATATAATTCTGCTATTTAAAAAAATATACATCAAGTAACAGAAGTGAGTGCTCCTTTGAATATGAGGAATCAAACTTTCTACTGTCTTTGCTTGCCTTGCAATATTTCTCTGCAGGCAATAAATTCCTTGATGTACCCACTGATGGTGTTTTTTTTTTAAAGTACAGTTCATCAAATGCTATCTAATATGTATAATATCACTTTAATTCAAAGATAATGAAAAAGATAAAGGTGGAGGGAGTTGAGAATTTTCTATAGGGGATGTTTGTTTATTTTTAAAACTTCACCTGTAAAGATATATTGGTGTGATCTGACAGATTTCTGGCCATGAGGGCACATTGTATCTTTACTAGGACTTTCATATTTCCTCTCTATTCCTGCTTATCTCATTTCCTACAAAGTTCTTTTAAATGATCTCCAGTCTCTTACACAAATTTCTTTATCTCTTCCTTTTCTTACCCCACTCCTCTACTCTATGTGCCAGTTATTAAAGTTATTCTGAGGTTACTTAGGTGAACTTTTAGTTTACTCAGCCATATTTTCAATTATATACCTTTCAGAGAAAACTTCCTCCATTTCCATCTTTTCCTAAACCCTACTATGTTTACTGTGATCCAGCCTCCATATGCAGGTTGGAGAACTAGGTTTGTTGCCTTCAAAAAGGATAAGAATAAATAAAATTCTGAGGGGTAAAGGTAAATAATATCTAGAGAACCATAAGAAGAGATTCTAGAACATTAGAATGATCATTAAACATGGGCTAATCTCAAACACATCTGAAGAAAATTGGAAGGGCTATTCCCTAAATATCCTGACATCTATCTGTGGTAGCACTGTATCCATACTCACTATGACTCCCAGTGTAACACTTTCCCCTCACAGGAATGAAAATAGTTTCCATTTCCTCACCCTTTTTTTCTCTTTACAAAGTTAAAGCATCCCTTAGTTTGGTTCCTGGGAGGAGGAAATAAGAGTAACATAAAGACTAGCTGGAGCCATTGCAACAGTGAGGAGAGCAATCTAGACCTCTGGCATCTGGAGCATAGGCATCATTTCATGACCTAGAGATATTATTATTGCTATTGTTACCTATCTCTTCATCACAAAACAAATAACTACGGTTCCTAGAGTTTTTCTCTGGAAGAGAGGTGCTTGTTTAGTAACTTTCTAAGTGAAAGTACACAATGAGATTTTAGATTTTAATGGTAATTTCTGTGGATATTATGCTTAACATTCAAACTACCCTCGTGTATTTTAAAGTGCTGACTGACTTGAAGACATTACTTAATGGAAAGGAATTTAAAAGGAGCCTGATTCAAATGAACCATGCAGTAGTCTCTTTTGCTTTTTGAAGGTGCCACATGTGACTTGATTAAAATTCACTTAGTCCATGGGATCTTTTAATATCTTGGAAACTTTTAGTAATCTGCATACTTGAACATTAGTTATATTATGACTACATCTTCTAAGTGCAGCAGCTTTGTATTTTTCTTTCAAAAATAGTTCTAATGTAATTACATATCTCATAGTTATTGCAATTTAGAAAGCATCCTTTGGCAAAATGCCAAACACATAAGCACAAAAGTATCTCAGCCATTAATCATTCATAACATATTCTGGATTATTTCACTCTTTTTGTCACTCCAACAGAAGCTCATTTCATCTCTCCTGCTCTCCAGTTTTATGACACAGACCAGTCCATTCTATTAGCTACAAGCTAACTTTTAAAAGCAGTTGGTTTCTTCTAATCAAATCAGTTTTGCTCATGCCCATTTCACTGGCATATAGTGCTTCTGTCATATGTGAGTCACATAGCTTTCCTAACTTAAGCTCCAGACTTTCCCAGGATACTTCTCATGGGAAATGCAGTTATCATTCTAACCTTCTACTTTATAAAAAGCATTCAGATTAGTATGACTTTGCTCAGTTTAAAATCGTATGTCTCTTGCAAGGAGCAAAGTTTTCCTTTTGTCTTTGACAAAATTATTAGTAGCTAATTGTGATCTTCAGAGACAATGCCGTCAGGTAGTTCACCTAGTGTTTCAAGGACTTTAGCCTTGAAAATGTGCCTAAAAATAAAAATGATCATCAGAACTCCCCCCCCCCCACTAGATTTTGCCTCAGGCATATGAATTAAGTTCTAGTCCTCTTTTATAGTAAGTAAATGACTTGCCTTTTAAAAGATGTGTACTTATACATTGTTGGGGAAGAATAAGGAAGAATGGAGGAGCTTTCCATTTCAATAGCTATATAATATTTGAGAGCCATATCTGTCTCCCAATAACACTCTGGCATTCTATATTTCCATACAAGTTTGCATAGTTTTATGTTTCATATGACATTTATTATTCAGGGTTTAATATTAAAAAAAAAACAACAAATCCTTACCATAATATGCTTCATTGTTTTCCTTAAACATTACATTTTTTTTTACAAAAATATAGGAAAGAATTCTTGACAAAGGTACCTCTCCACATTTATCTGGGCCACTGCCCTGCTTTAATTCAGAGGGAAATATCTTTCTGGGTGAATTATCATGGAAATACATTAAATTTCTAAAGAACTGTCAAGAAGTACAGAGAGTAAACAATGTGATAGAAATTTTTTTCTTAAGCACAGAATGAAGCGGGCCACTGGAGCAGAAGCTTGGCTCTTAAGGAAACATGGAGAAGAAAAGTTCTGTGGTCCATGGAAGAGACAGGGTTAGGGTGTTAGAATTAGGATGACTCACTAAAAGTCCCTTCCAACTCAAATGACTCAGTCAAAAGTAATGTTTTTTATTAAGTGCAATAGACCAAGTCTCACTCCAAAGCAAATGCAGCCAATGATGTTTTAAGTTTACAAATATACTGGAGAGAGTCCCTTTACAGTTTGAATGCAAAAGGTACCCATCTGCTTGCCCAGAGTATTTTAACTTAGAATAATCTGCTGCTTGCATCTCGGTCTTTGTCTCATTCATCCTCTTGCCTCATTAAATATTTGTTTTTCAGTCAGGACCTGCAATTTCAACAGTGTAGAGCAACTTCTAGTACAGAAATTTTGACTAACACTGCAGTTGGGTAACTTTTCTACAATTTACAGTCTTGGAGAGTCACCTGGGGGTATTAAGAGGTTAAACTGCTTGACCATAGTCACATAGTATATGTCAGAGGCAGAATTTGAACCCACATGTTCCTAATATTAAAATTGGCCCTCTATTCATTAATGGATACTACCTTTCTCTCTCTCTCTCATTAAATATATTTTATATCAAATCCCCAAACTCCAGAACTTGCAACATTTCTAATCTTTTCCTTTTCACCTGCTTTAGGAAGTTTTGCTAAGTTCTGTTTTGTTATACAACTGCCCACTATATTTTAAAAGCAATACTTCTATGTCTTAACACCCTAAAGTATTAAGGGATTTCTAAGGGGTACTGAAATATTTATGTAGTTGAGGTTAAGCAGTTTTCCTAGAATTTGGTTTGAAGAGTGATTGGGGAATAATATGGCTTGATTATATGTTAATAAAAGTTCCTTCAAGAAATTGACTTATTTCATATTTTTAATAGACTCATGTTTTGTCTAACATGAAGTTGACTGTTACTTGGTGACACTGCAGATCTAATGACTTGTTTTTAACTCCATCTGGCAGTAGTAATTTGGTGTAATATTTTTGTCTACTGATGATTTAAGCTTCCATGAAAAAGCCTGGCTGTAATGTAATGTGATGATTAATCATTGACTAAAGCAATGTTTTGTGGTAGTTTTATAACTGTCTACAGAGTGTGAGTATTTAAGTATGAGATTTTGTTTCACCCACAAACAAAACTGTAACAGTGTTACTGGCTGCTAACTGATTTCTGATGTATTTTGCATATTATGGCCAAAAAAGAGTTAAAATAGCATTGAAAAAAAAACAGCACAATTTTCTGCAGTAATTGTGGAGAGGGAGAAGCAATCATGATTCACAAGTGGTTCCTCAAAACAGAAAACAGATATTTCTTATAAAACTTTAAAGAAAAAAAATTGGCTCCATTCCAATTCAGTGTTTCTTGGCCCAGGTGACTCTACAAGACTGTAAATTGTATTAATTGTGTGTCACATTTTCTTATTTACATACACCTAAACATAACTTCTCTTTATGCCCAAACTGAACAAAGTTTCGAACTCAAGAAAAAAAAAATCTGAAGACAATTTTCAGAAATGCACCAGTAAAACTGTTAATTTGAAGAAAACAATGTAGCTTTATCTTTAGTACAATGTTCTACACGATTTGCCTTAGGAGATTCATAATAGATTTTCATTTTAGTGCCAAGGTTCAGACAGGTCTAAAGTAATTTCATTTAGGAATTTTCTATTCGAATAAAAATAATAACTATTTATAAAATAATAAAACAAGGAAACATATGAAACAGTTGCTTTTGTGGATTCCCTGGAGAAATGACAAGTAAACCCTACTGAACAGTGGTTGTAAATATTGGATATGACTACCCTTAATGTGTAGGTTTCCCCCATTAATTCCCTCTCCAGAGTCTCATTCTCTTTGCAGTTTCAAACAAAACTTTTGTAGTACTTTGGATGTTATTTCACCTGGGAGTTCACTATACAATTAAAATGACTGCACAAAGAACATGAAGCACACATTCAAATTCAATCTTTTTCCTTTGTGATCAGATTAGTTACTGATCTGGGCCCCTCTTCTAAATTTTCAGTAACATGCTTTTAATTGAAGTGATGCTATTTCTCTAGTGTGGGTGGTGGATGGCTGATTATTTTGGATCCAAAGTTCATCCTTAGAAGATCTCCAAAGGAGAGGGCTATCCAAGTCCTTCAGCAGACAGCATCAAATATATGATTTCACTTGAAAAAATATTTCAAAGTGGCAATAATCCAAAGAAAAAGCGTTCTACACTTAATGTTCATTATAGAACTAATCACCATAACCTTTTTGGAGTTTCTTTGAATTTTGCCAGTGAGAAGTTTTAATTATTTTAAATAAAATTTTGTCATTATTTTGCATGGTTATGCCATTCATAATTAATATACATATTTTTATGATTCTTAAACACATGCATATATGTAGATATAAGAAGGCACATGTTTACTTCCCTCATACTTCTTATGCTTCCTCTAGTTTATCCCATTCTCTAACAGTTCTCAGATATTAAAATGAGACCCTTACTATCCACTAAGGGAAAGAATTAGGAGATTAGGTTAAAAAAACTACCTTTCATAGAAATCCTATTTAAAAAATTCTGAGTCTCAACCTGTTATTAAGTCCATTTCATAGGCTTGGTCTCAACTAGCAGGCTTCAGCAGGTAGCCTGAAACTCATCCTGTTCAAAACTGAAGTGGATAGCAACATTCACACATCAGTGGAAAGTTGGGAGAATTCCTGGAGCCCTACTACTGCCAGCTCCAAGGCGGCCACAAACTTTCCCTTCTCATCCCGCTCCGTATTTGTCCAGGAATCACACAAGAAGAGAAGAGAAACTTACAGTCGGCGGCTGAGCCCCTCCACCGATCTCCCACAAGAGGGAACTGAGTAACTCAGCAGAAACACCGCAAAGCTCCATTGCTGAAACAATCTCCTGAACATTGTATCTCCTTGGTCTCGGAACCTGCAACGAAATGAAAAAAAGAAAAAAAAGGAAAAAAGGAAAGAAAAAAATGGGTCCAAAGTGTCACTTCGTACTCCCTCCACTTCACTTTCTTTAAAAAAAAAAAAAGAAAGAAAGAAAGAAAAAAAAGAAAAAGCCTCTTTTACATTAAGGGCATCTCCAAAGTTGTAAAAGGAAAGTGTTCTCTAGCACCTCTTTGAGCACTCACTTCTTTAGAAATCAGCTCCTCCAACTGGGATCGTGCACGCGCGCGCGCGTACAGACACGAGCGCACACACACACACACACACACACAACACAACACACACACACAGGCAAATCGGAGACACTTCTTCTGAAACAACGACAGTGAAATAGTTTATATATGCATCAGGGCAAGGAGTGTGTTTACATGTCTCCCATAGCAATGCTTAATTAATCTGGCAAACAGCTCTCTCATGGGTCTAAGGAGCTAGGCAAGCCCCCCCCCCCCTTTTTTAGGGGAAGAAAAGTTCCCCAGATAAGTCAGCCTCCCTGAACGTCTGAAGGACCAGACCTCTCGTTTGAGAGACACAAGTAGACACACACACACACACACACACACACGTTTATATACCTCCTTGGATGCAGTGTTCAGACAGAAAGTCGATTCCACACACACTTTTGGAAAAGGCGTATGTCGTCCTCTATATCTAGAGAGCCGGGTTGCAGACGGATTTAAAAAGCAGCTGAGGCAGCGGCGGAGGCAGGCAATATAGGCAGTGGCGGCGGCAGCGGCAGCTGCAATGATGGGGTCCGCTCTAGAAGCTGGAAAGCATGCTTTAGTTGTGCAGGTTGGAGCAGGGCTAGAAGCTGAACTGGGACTGGAATGTTCACACGCTCTGGAGGCAAAACCTGCTGGAGAAGTGAGCGACTCGCAAAGAGGTGGCGCCCTAGGAACATGTGCTGGGAGAAAGCAAGCCTAGAGCACAGATGAAGGGGGGGAGGGTTGGGGGGTGGGGGGAGGGGGTAGGAAGGAGCAGGCTGTGGATTGTGAGAGAGCTAGAGACAAGGACAGAGACAGAGAGACATGGAAAGGGACAGGAGAGGGAGAAATAAAGGAGAGGGAGAGCACAAATAGGCAGGCAGGCAGACAGACCCACGCGCAAAGGCACATATATATGCTTAATCCTCTAAAAGTCTCTCCGATTTTAGGACTCCAAGATGGTCTAGGGGGCTCGGAGGCAAAGAGAAAGAGGAGGGATGAAAGAAGGGGTAACTCTCGGTTCCTCCCGTCTTAGGCTGGGGGTGGGGTAGGTGAGGGTATCATTTTAAGTTCCTTTGGGAAACTTCATTCCCTAGAGGTAGGAGGTAATTTGAATACAGTCACCTTCAGGTGTGGCGCTAAGGCGCCCCCCCCCCCCCCCAGTCTTCTCCTTTTTTCCTTCTCAGGCCCTGCAGAGTCCAGTGCCCTACCACAAGGGCGATGCTTCTGATAGCGCACTCCGGAGGAGAGGAGCAAGGATGGATTAGAGGGGGTTGGAGTAAACCTCTGGGGAACCAGCAACATCAGGTTCCAGAAAGTTTTACTATCTTCTTTAGGCTCTAGCTTTTCAGGCATTAGCAGGTAAGTCTCCCTGCCTCTCCCGCCCCGCCCCCCGCCCCCCGCCCCCAATGAGTTTGCTAGGAAGCGTACAGGGCTGAGGGGACTAGGGGAGAGTGGAGAAGCCTCCATTTATACTAGAAAAACGGTTTCAGCCTTCAGGCTGAGATAGAATTTCTAGCTGTTTCTGCCCAGAGAACAGCTGGGGACATCTGGATCTGGTCCAAGAAACTTCGTGCAAACTTTATTTCTCCGCTGAAGGGGTGACATTCTCGTTAGTGTGCTCAGTTCACCATCACCCCCCAACAACAATAATGTCCCCCACCCTTTTCCCAGTTACCCTAACACTACTCCCACCCTCGCCCGGCACTACAAACCCTACTTCCAAAAAAAAAAAATGTATCCTGAAATAACTGAATCAAAAGACCTCTTCAGTTCAACAAACGCAATTCGACAACCTTTCTATAAAGTTATCCTCTCGGGGAAATCAGAGGAAAGCAGAAGTGTTTTTCTCAAAGAGCATCTTCGGATCGAGTTAACTATGGAAGAACAACAACTTTATGTATTTAATCGCCAGTAAATTATGGACATCCTGGACCTATATCTATCTTTTGAAGTGAATGTAATTCATTGGAATCATTCAAGGATGTCTATAATCTTTTAAAAGATCAACAGTAGTATTCTCTGAAAACCCGAAATGATGCTGAGGTTTGAAATGATTATGAGATGGAGGTGTCAGGATCAGTCACTATTCACCATTCACATCCACTCCTTGCCTAGATAGTTTTTGTTCTACACAAGTTTGCACGGGATGAACATTACTTTTCTTGTTTTCCCTTCTCCACTTGAACTCCTTTATTATTTAAAATACTAATTTTGCTGCTTTAAAACCACCCTTTGGGAATCTCCACAATTTTCATGAAAGATTAAAGCAATCAAAGCACACATTTTCCTGTGGCAGGCAGGGGGAGAGACAATATTCAGATCTACAGAGGGATCTATCATTTAATCAAACTACTGACACCTGACAATTTCTTTCCAAACAGATTGACAAGCCTTAACATAACCCTTAGAATCTATGAAAAGCAAATTACAAACAAATCACTTTATACTTGTGAACTGTCTTAAATTAACATTATTATATTTACTCCTACAACAATACAACTTCTACAACAATAAACCAAAGCACTTAGCCAAATTTAAAACTACATAAGCAAAATAAGTAAACAAAACCCTGAAGAAGGATGATTGAAATTCAAATCAGATAGGAAACATTAACTCATTTATGTTGTAAACAAATTCACTATACAAAAACACTCACTACTCCTTAATTTAAGAAGTATTATCAATAAACTTTGATTTATGCTGATTTTTCAACTAATTAAAAATTTACCTCCTTCCCTTCTCCTTTTGCTTTACCCGCACACTCCTTACTGGTGTTAATGGCAACACATATATCAAATATTTTTAGAATTTCCTCTCTTTCACAAAAAGAAAAAAATATACCCAGGAAAAATAAATAGTCTTTATATACTTGAAATACTGAAGTTTCCTTATAATTTATTACTTCACCTTTTCCTTGATTTACAGTCTTCTCTGCCTTTCTGGTCAAATGAGGGAGATTCAGCAGTCTCTTCCAAAAGTATTTTTTTTCTACTTTAGAAAAATGAAATCAAGTTTCAGATGAATTAGAATAAACAAATCTTACATACTTTTCCTATAAGGAAACTTTCTTGCTCCCACCAAAGGAAGTTCTGGCAAAGTAGGTGCCTTCTCCTAAGCTTCCCTTTTTTATTATCTTGCAGTAGAAGATTCTTCTCTTAATATATAGACTGGGACATTCTGTTTTCCCCCTCCCCCTTTTGGAAAGAATACAGTGACATCATAATCCACCTTCCATTTAGCTGAGTAACCATGGGTGATTCTCAGACACTGACTAAACAGAAACATTAGGTATAATTCACCTCCCTTTACCCCCCCCTTCTTAAGTTTGAGAAAGGAACAAGAGCCAATAATGGTCAGATGTTTGCTTATGACTTACTATCACATAAGTTCAACCTAGCAAAACAGAAGATTTGAGAGCTTGCATTTAACTAGAACTACTTCCATGCAAAGACAACTTGGCATTCAGTGAATGATCTACACCTACACGAATACCTAGCACATGAGCAAGCTCCAGCTCTCCCATCTTCTTATATCCAGTGGCAGTTCTATAATCAAGCTGTACATTGGAAGAGGTTCCCTACATTTGTTTCATCTTACATCAAATTAAGATAGAAATATTTGACACTCTCTGAAGACGACTGCTTTAGTATTAAAAAAAAAAACTTTCCTTAGTTTCAGTTTCTTGTATTTCTTCTTCCCTCACCTGCCCCTCTCACCCCAAAAGTAATAGCAGGAACAACAAACACAACATGACCCTGTCATTCTTGAAAAGGTGTATTCAGATTCAGAAATGACAATTTTACCTGTCAATCTATAGCTTCTACATAGTGATATAGAAGGTCTTTGGGAAATACTATATCCACAACAAAACCTAAACTACTAAACTCGTTTTTGTTTTTTTTTTTTTTTTTGCCCAACATTTCCTGTAGTTCTTTTGGAGTCTTTTTGAGCCATCTTTGTTTACTCAAAATGACATTTTGGTTTGATTTGTAAAAGGTAGTATGATTGATTTTCCAGGCTGAGGTTGTAGATCAGCTGAAAATGGTTAGTTGTATTCAAAATAGCAAATAGGCAATGTGATTTTTTTTTAAAGCAACCTGGTATATAAGAGAAAGAAGTTACCTAACTATTGAATTGCACAAAAATTAGAAGAGTAAATATTCAAGAATAGGGCGCTCTCTCTCTCTCTCTCTCTCTCTCTCTCTCCCCCCCCCCCCGTGTGTGTGAGTGAGTGTGTGTGTGTGTGTGTGTGTTTGCGTAAGACCTGCTTTTTTAACATCAGGAGAAAATGCCTTAGGTGTTGAATAGGGCTTAGATGACTTCCAGATTAACTGAAAATTGTGTGAGGAATTCCTTATCTTTTTTCTTTGTCTCTCTCTTAGATCTTAACAGTCTTTTAGCAGTTTCCATTCTATGCAGATAAGCAGCTTACATGGTAAATTTCCACTGAACTCTCCAAGCTAAGGTGAAGATGAGACACTCTTTAGGAAATGGAAGGCATTAGTAACTGCTCTTCCAAACCCCAACACTTTCCAAAACTTTAACCATCAAAGCATCTCCTGTAGTCTTGAGTTATTATCCTTGTGTATGCATGTGTGTGTAGAGTGTTTCCATGTCAGAGACGATTAACTTCTGGAAGACTGCCCATCAGTAATCACCCTTGGCTGGGTAGACTTGCCTTGCTCCAAAAAGGAGGAGGCAACTGGGGGGAAGTTATATTCTAGAAAACAGGTCAGAAAAGCTAAAAATCTCATCTGACTAGCAGAGGATTCACTGAACTTAAAGCTGGTCCGGAGCAGTATCTCCTGGACAAATTCAACCCATATTAGATACTACAAAGAGAAGTTAATTTTTTTTTAGGGATGGGGAGGGGGGGGTCAGGATGCAGGGTAAGGGATGATTTTTTTTTCTGGGTGTAATCCAGGCATCTAAATTTCAGTGAGACAAAGAGGAAGCCAATCTCTTATTCTTGAACTCATTATAACTACACATTGATGTTTTTGAGCCTCAGTTTCCTTACTTGTAAGATAAAGGGATTGTACTAGATAATTCCTAAGGTCTCCTCTATGGACTGTCTCCAAAGCATAAAAACAAGCCATAATATTTTTTAGTTCTTGGGTTTCCTTCCCTGTGCCCTTTTTGGTCTTTCTGTGTGGGGATAGAATGGTTTCAAAGGTTTCATTGTCTTCTTGTGAAAAGGCCAGTTTCTTCCTCCTACTGTTTCTTTTTACCTACTTGCCTCCACATCTCATTTTTGCTATATTTTCCAGTGCCCAGCTCTTCAGTGAGGCAAGAATATTCCCAATTCCAGAGCTTAGGATGGGCATTGGGAGCTACAAACAATTAGTAGCAATTTTCCTTTGTTTTTCTGGGCAGAGATTGGGATACCTAGGGTGAGAGGATTCTCTTTAGCACTTGTGAGGCAGCAAAGGAAAGAAACTGAGTTCCATAAATGGAAGAGGCAGGGATGGGTAGGAAGAGGATCATTAGTGATAACTGCATTAGTTCTGACATTTTATGGAATTTAAGGTCAATTTATTGGTCTATTTGTTTTATGAGTTCAATGCCGTAGGTATTGGCTGCTGCAAAGTGGATTTTTAGAGGACAAGATTGAAGATAACCTGTTTTTTTCTCCTCCTCCCACTTCCCCTTGTATTTATCCACCTTCTCATCCTCCCATAGCTTCCTCATTTTCTTTGATCTCCTCACCCTCTTTGGTAAACACTTTTGAAACTCTCTTATAAAAAATCATGCTGTCTCAACATGGTGTCCTATTCACTTTCTGTCTACTGGCAGGAAAGCTAAGGGGAAAAAGTCTGACAAGAGAATATAGACAAGAAAAGGAACTTCTTTATGCTACAGCTGTACCTTCCCTTCTCCTTCATGCCAATGCATGATTTTAAAAAGGAAGATAAGTTCCCTTTTAGACAGTGACAAATTAGTCTTCTACTAGAGTGAAATTATAGTCTCCCTGTCCTAACCTCCAGTGTCTGTCCCTGACCCACCAACTTCAAAATCCAAGGCTCAGAGAATTCCACCTACTCCCTCATTTACCTGGCTTCTATTTATCCCAACTCCTGGCAGACTAGCAGCATCCATCATTATTTCTTTAATTGATTTAAAGCTTAGGTGATTGGTAGGGTAGGACGAGGAATGGGATAAAAAACAAAAAAAAACCATAATATGTAATGAATTTTTTTTTTATTAAAGCCACCTCCCTTACTCTGTTCCATAGAATCCAGCAGACACCATATTTGAGGGCAAGTCGTCAGTTATTAATTCACGAAGTCTGTTTTTTTTTTCTTCTATATATAGTTGCATAGTGGCTGCAGTTGGCATTCTCTGGTGGTGTAGACTGTGGAATCCATGGACTCTCTCCAAAGCATAAAAACAAATTCGGTTGTGGCACTGATGGATTTTGTAAACGGAGCTGGACTGGCTGGGTAACTCTAGTGAGCTGTCCATGGTGGTTAACGATTTCTGGATGTCAGTTTTTTTTCAAACAAGACACAGACCACCCCTCCCCTAGGTGCTAGCAACACCCTGATCCTGGAGCTTGCTGAGGGCAAGAGCAGTTTGAGAGCAGAGCATCTGAGAGTTGGACATTGTTCATTCAGGAAGTTCTATGATTCAAATTCAACGAAGGTGGACCTTCAAAGTTGGAAAGAAAAGAAAAATTCTAGATATTCCAGATTGTGGGTTTCCATTTCCTTCCTCTTTCTTTTTTGGTCAATATTTCTTGAGTTTTGAGGAAATGCCTCTCCCCCTCTTCACCTCACGCCCCTAACCAAACCGTGCTGTTCTTCCATATCTTGGATTTGTTGATGAGAGATCAGAGTAACTTCATGCTGCAGTACTGCTTCTTAAATTGTTTTTTTAAGCATCCACAAATTGCCCATTCTACTTTTTTTTTGAGGGCTTGGTGTGGTCTGGCATTGTTCTGATTATTTAAAAAGTAGTCTACTTTATAGGGTCTGGAAACTGATGCAGAAAGGACTTATCATTTATCCAAGAAAATCTGGTTAGTTCCTATTTGCGGTAGAGCTGTAAATCTAGTTCCAATGTTCACCTCTTCCTATTTAAGACAGTGTTTCTGGCTCTTAGTCATGTACTAAGTACCTACTGACCATTCTAAGTAAATATAGAAACAAAGAAAATTTAGTTACATCCATTTTCTTAAGATGTGCTTTTCTTCCCAGTGAAATAGAGATCTGCATTGGACTTCTGACAGTCTCCTATTATATAATGGTTAGAAGTATATCTAAGTTCCTTTACATACTCATGGGGAAGATGTTTACCTGCTTTTTCTTTTAAATTCTCACCTCTTTATTATCTTTTAATTTCCTTTGATAATTTGTTTTCCATCTCTATTGTGTATCTCCAGGCACTTCTATTTTTGTCTTCCCAAGCAGACAACTAAATATTGGGGATCAACTTTTATATTCTGGAACATTAACACCTAATATGCTTAAGTGTTTTGCTGTTTGTTTTTGTAGAAGACTAAAATTTGGAAGATCACCTTTACTATCTTGTTCCTCATTCTTCAGGAAATTTTGTAAATATCCATTTTTAATCCTAGTTGGTCTTTTTACTGGTCTTCTACTTATTAATAGCTTCCATGGTGCTTGGTTGCAAGATATGACATCCATTAATATTTCACTGGTTTCCCTCACCTTCAATCTTTCTAGTTCCATAACAGACAAATCTTTAAGGATATAGGGAGGAATAGTGACTTTTCCCCAACAAAGCCAACTGCTAAGTCTTTGACTAAGTAGATAAGTCTTCTTGGTAGTACAGTGGCTAGTGCTGGAGTCAAGACCTGAATCAAAATCCTGCCTCAGACACCTACTAGCTGTGCAAGTAACTGAAACTGTTAGCCTCAGTTTCTTCATCTGTAAAATGAAGATAATCATAGTACTCTCACAGGGCTTTTGTGAAAATCAAATTAAATCATATTTTTAAAGAACTTTGTAAACTTTAAAGCTCTGTATTAATGCTAGTTAATCTCTAGGGGATTGCCTGAGGCACACAGAAATTAAGTGATTTTCCCAGGGTCATTCCTCAAGTGAATAATAGAGGTGGGATTATAAATCCAGGCAATTGTGACTCAAATCCACAATTCAATTACATATTTTTTAGCTGGGGGAAAATGTAGTTATGTCCAGTCCTGCCTCCATTGTATTTTATTGATGAGGCATGAATTCCTAGGACAGAAAAGGAAGGAAAGAAGGGTATATACAGAGATAGACTTGGGTACCATTTCAAGTACTTCCACCAGTTTCCTTGCTTTTCAGGAATCAAAGCTTTTCCTTCAATTTTTGCCAGCTCCAATTAATTTATAAGTTTAAGCCAGCTGCCAGGAACATGTGTGAAACCTGACTTTTTTTAGATGATAATGACTGCCATACCTCTGTCTCAAAGGGTCTCATATGTTAATGTGTCTCCCTTCTGTCTAATATATTTGATTCCATTATTCCCCTAGGAACATTTCCTGCACATAATTTGTGTGTCCACTCCAATGGACATGAAAACAGAAAACACTAGGTGAAATTTTGTTGTGCACCAGAACAACCAAGCTCTCCTGTTGTATGTCTCTTCTCTGTCCACCTCCAAATTG
Organism: Vombatus ursinus; assembly: GCF_900497805.2. Lineage (NCBI taxonomy): Eukaryota > Metazoa > Chordata > Mammalia > Diprotodontia > Vombatidae > Vombatus > Vombatus ursinus. Next base: position 4,279,040 of record NW_020954719.1, on the reverse strand, counting down.
AGTCTGATGTGGTTGGATTCCTGATGCACTTTATAGTTTTGTGCTCATCCCACTAAGCTGTTAATTATACATAGAACTGCCAAGGTGTTTTTAATGGTTAAAAATGGTATTCTGTGGAAAGGTTTAAAAGAAATAGCTTTGCCCTATAAATATAGGTCACATTCTTTGTAAAGTGGTTCTTAATGGGCAAAAATGTACATGTCTATGTAATTTAAATTGTAATTTTAAAAGATCTATGGTAGCCTTAAGTGGTGCTAGCTTATGATAGAAGCTCAAGTATGGTTGACAGGTTACAAAAAAAAAATCAGATTTTTAAAAGAGTTTCATTGTCAATGTGCACCAAGTCTACAATAATCTCAACCAAAAGCATTGATTCTGGAGATAAAAGACCTGAGTTCATGGCCTACTTTTGATGTTTCCTAACTAATGAATACTCCGGTTTTTTTTCTAACTGTGGATTATGGTGCTAAATGCCCTCAACTATTAAATGAGGAGGGAGGGGTGGACTATGTAGCCTCAAAAGGCCCTTCTTGTCCTTGAGCTATGATTCTTAAGTTCTGTGAACTGCAGGTTTCCCTCAACTTTTTCCAGTCCCATTGTGGCAAAACCAAGGAAACAAAGTGTGAGGAGAGAGTCTGAATGTACTAGGGGGAAATGGCAGCATCAGATCTATAAGCAAATACAGATCTGTAAGACCTTTTCCACTCTCTGCAAGACTTGAGAAGGCTTTGCTTATTTGCTAAGTAATGCAAAGTATCCATGGATCTACTGCTGATTGTGTGGATATAACCACTGAGTCCAATTCAGAGCCTGAAATAAGGTACTTGTGTTTTATCTGGCATAACAAAGTTAAGTTCATGGCTAAATTATAATACTTTGGGTTGCTTTTAACAAATCAGATTATTGGTCCTGTTGTGGAAATGTGAAAGCTAAGTATTATATCAGGCTTAGATGCTTCCAGCATTGGAAGAGTTTGGCGTAGACTACATCTATAGACAATGTGTATTATTCCAAATGGACTACATGCTGATGAGAAATTCATTACGCCTATAATTTTCAGAATAAACATCAAATTCAGAAAGAGTGTAAACAAAAGAACAACCTTTTCCCTTAAATTACAAGCAAACTATTTCAACATTAATAGTTTCACACACATTTATATGCAAATTGTTATAGATCATCTTAGCACTTAACATAATTGCAAATTCTGGAAATTCTTTCCAGCATATTGTTGCAGATTGGAAAATAACACTGGATTTGAAGTCAGAGGAGTTAGATTTTAATCCTAACTCTGATATTTAACACAGATGATTCCTTGGACAAGCCATTCTATCTCACTGGGGTTAAATTTTCTCATCTTTAAAATGAAGAGGTTATACTAGACTTCCTGTGAAGTTCCTTTCAGGTCTAGACAAATCCTTAGAATAACTGCAATACAAATAAATTGGTAGACTGGATAGGAAACTAGGTTAATGACTACTGATGTTTGGTTCATATGTCCATGAGCACGCAGGAATAGAGAAAGAGCACTAACTTTCCCTTTGGAATCAGAGAAGCAGTACAAACACTACCTTTCTTATTATAACCACCTGTTTCCAACATCTATGTCACAGACAACATCAATATGATTACAGCAGATTTAAAAGCTCAAATAGAATATTGAGAAAAATACTTTGTGTCAGAAGTTTAAAAATAAGTTGAGAAAATAATTCAATGTGAAGTAATTCTTCCTACGGAGTCTTGCCGGTGTGTGTTTTATTTGTGATGCATGAAGACCTATGAGGAATACGTGGAGAATATAGAAAGGAAGTGGGTAAGGAGAAATTTCTTCTTCATTTAATTATGTAGTATTATGTAACTATGTAGTATTATAAAGCAACTTTATGAAAAGTATTAGGAACTACGAATACAGTGTATTTTAGAAAAAAAATTTTCGTGTGATTACTGAAGAGAAGGCAAAGAGATAAAAAATTGAAAGTAACCCAAATCACACCTAGGAGTAGATCAGTTGAGTGGAAAACATTTTATTGCCAAAAATCACCTTATTACCACCATGGTACGACTGACAATGGCAGGTTGTTAAGAGAGTTTGGAGTTGACTCAGGTATCATGTTAGTCTACCTAATTTATTCTACTTTACAATAAAAAATTTTTTTTACTTGAATGGGAGGGACAGAGAAGGAGTATGTGTACTACAATGCCTAAAGTTTTAGTTGATTAATAATTCTGTTACAATTTTTAATCACCAGAAGTGCAATAGTCATTATTTCTTATTAAATATGAATGCTTGACACAGGTTTTGACAAAATAAAAGTCTGTATTTAGGCTTCAGCATCTGGTAATGGATAACTGTGATATATGTGCATGTAAGGATAACTATAATTTGGTGGTAAAAACAATTTATTTCAGAATGTTTATCTAAACATATTTGGAATTTTAAAAAGATTTATTGCTTAATTGGGTATTTAGCTTTGTAACACTTTAGTTATTGATAGGAAGTAGTAATAGGTGTGGGGTTGGCAAGAAGAAATTTGCCAAATCAGGATACATATGCTAAGTATCTATTCTAAAATAAATTTGTATTTATTTACATGTGCAAAGGATATGTGCATTTATGAGAAAATATATCAGTACTTTTAGCCACAGCAACTCAGGAGACTATCTTCTAAGAGACAGAGGGATTGTGAATTGTGTCGATGCAGAGAGAATCATATCACACATCTTTGAAGTATTGAAGAACACTTATCTTTTTAACTCTTTATGATATCTTTGGAAGTAAGTCATTAATTAATGGGTTAATTTTCCTGGATTGAGCTGAACAGACACTGTGGTCCTCATGCATAACTTTCTTCTAGGTTAAGTACACAGGCAACCACCAAATCCAACCAGAGCCCAACTGTGGGTTTGACTCAGTTGCAGACCAGCAGCCACTAATACTTTCATGGCTCCAAGATAAACAGTAAGCCAGAAGCACCAGTTTATTCCAAGCATAGAACCCTACAGATTGGCAAAGCTAATTGATTCAAATGAATACATGATTCCAGTAGGATTTGACAGCTGAGTGTCGATATAACCTCATTGTTTTAGAATTTGACCTTTAGTTAAGGTCTTATACTATACCTGCTGCTAAAAGTGAGGGAAAATGTTAACATGGTTCTTTATTAATACCATAAGTACTTAAAACAGTAGTAGAATGAATATCAGAAAATAAAAATAGGCTATAGATGACCACACCATATCTAAGTAGCATATTCTACCTAAGTTATCCAAAAAACTTACATTTTGGTCAATCTATGAATTCCTGTATCTCTCATCTCCATAGTAGCTTGGTCCTCCCAGAGAGAAAAAAAAAGCCCCTGGCTTTGGAAGAATTTTCCATTGCTTCTTTTATGAGTTAGGAAAAATTGGGAATTGAAGGAAAAAGATTTAGCAAATTGAGATTGCTCAATAACACCTATACCTCAAAGTTATTGTGAGGATCAAAAAATACAGCATTTTGCAGATCTTTCAGCATAAAATGTTGTTGTTGTTGTTGTTAATACCCTCCAAATCAAATTAATACACACGATGATACTTGGTATTTCCAATAAAAAGATGTGAAAGAAATGAGGCAAGACTTATAGATATCATCAAAACCATACCTGTATATCATTAAATCATCTGTGAAAAAAGAATTGGTAAGCTTTGGATGTGGTGAGCACCAACTAACATCACAAAGAATGAAACTAGTTTCATTTTAACTGACAGGAGATATTGGATATTAAATCATCATCTTTTAAGTCCCTGAATTATGGGCAGCTAGATGGTACAGTGGATAGAGTGCTGAGCCTGGAGTCAGGAAGACTCATCTTCCTGAGATCATTGTTAGCCCCACACACTTACTAGCTGTGTAACCATGGGCAAGTCACTTAACCCTGCTTGCCTCAGTTTCTTCATCTATAAAATGAGCTGGAGAAGGTAGTGGCAAACCATTCCAGTATCTTTGTCAAGAAAATCCCAAATAGGAGCCAAGATGATGGAGTAAAAAGGTAGTTGCTCTCACCCTCCCCTATCAACCTATGAAAGCCCAGAAAAATCACCCTAGGAAAAACTCCAGAATAGCTGAACCAGAAGAAAGATGGGAAGTAGCAGTCCAGTAGCCCAGGGAGCTTGAAGGATTAAGGGGAAAGACCCCTCTTGCTCTGGGGGTACCGAACAGGTTATGTCCCAGCAAGCTAGCAGAAAGTCCCACTTTAGCTCACAAGGAGGAGATCCTGAAATCCAGGTGGTGGAGCAGGCAAACACCAACACCTGGACCTCTGAGTGCCTCAGTGAGGGTTGGGGAACCACTGGAAACCAGCTCAGAAAATTACCAGGTGCATTGGCATTCTACTCCAAATGGGTCTCCTAGTGCCTCAGCAAAAATAAGGGAAGCAGCACTACAAAGGGCCCCAGGTGGATAAACACTCTGCAACATCCATCTGAAAGGAGCTGAAGAAAGCAAAAGGAAAGGAAAAGTAGGCAACCTAGAGTTGCCCCAGAGTTCCAGCCTTGCTGATTCCAGTCCAACACCAGGTAAGCTGCCAGAACTCTACAGCCTCCAATTGCCAACATCAGAGGCCCCAGCACACAAAGCCAATGACCAAGACCTAGGCTCCCAACACAAGAAGCTTGGGTCAGTGCCCTCTGCTCCCCAGCAGGAGAGCTCAATCTCTTTAAAGGCCAGGGAATAAGCAAACATCTTGAGCAAAAAGAATTGTACCATAGATTCATATTATGAGAACAGCGAAGATCAAGGCAGAAATTCTGAAGAGGAAAAAATTGTCAACAAACCTACATCTGCAACATCAAATTGAATATGAACTGGTCTGAAGCCCAAAAAGTCTTCTTAGAAGAGCTGAAGAAGGATTTTAAAAGTCAAATGAGAGAGGTAGAAGAGTCCTTAAAAAATACATTTGACCAACTGGAAAAAAAGTACACTAAGAAAATAAGTCCCTAAAAAATACAATTGGCCAACTGGAAAAAAAAGTTCACTGAAGAAAAAAAATCCCTAATAAATACAATTGGCTAAATGGGGAAGGAGATGCAAAATCTAATAGAAGAAAACAATTTGTTAAAAATTAGAATTGAGGAAGTGGAAGTTAATGACTCTATGAAATATCAAGAATCAATCAAACAGAAATGAAAGAATGAAAAAATAGATGAAAATGTAAAATATCTCATTGGTAAAACAACTGACCTGGACAATTGATCCAGGAGAGACAATTTAAAAATTATTGGTCTACCTGAAAATCACAATAAAAAAAAAAAAGCCTGGACAGTATCTTTCAGGAAATCATCAAGGAAAACTGCCCTGAGGTCCTAGAACCAGAGGGCAAAATAGCCATAGGAAAAAAATCCACCCATCACCTCCTGAAAGAGATCCCAAATTGAAAATGCCAAGGAATGTAATAGCCAAATTCCAAAATTACCAGGTCAAAGAGAAAATACTGCAAGGAGCCAGAAAGAAATAATTTAAATATCATGGAACCACAGTCAGGATCACATAGGACTTTGCAGCTTCTACATTAAAAGACCATAGGGCATGGAATAAGATATTCCATACAGCAAAGGAGCTTGGATTACAATCAAGGATCAGCTACTCAGAGAAAATGAGCACGATCTTTCAGGGGAGGAGATGAATATTCCATGAAACAGGGGACTTCCAAACCTACCTGATAAAAAGACCAGAGCTCAACAGAAAATTTGATCTTCAAATACAAGACTCAAGAGAGACATAAAAAGGTAAATGGAACAAAAATATACAATATGTTGTTAATAAGGGCAAACTGTTTACATCCCTACAAGGGAAGATCACACTTGTAACTCTTGAGAACTGTATTGTTATTACACCATGTTAAAGGAGTGTACATAAAGGGGGTGGATATAAGTTGACTTTGATGTAATGATTAAAAAAATAGCTAATCAAGTGGGTTAAATGGTTCCAAGTAAGTGGATTAATCTGATCTAAGAAAATGTACTGAGAAAGGAGGAGGCAGACAAGGGCAAATTACATTACAGGAAAAGACAGAAAAACCTACTACAGCAGAGGGAAAGAAGGGAGGGAGATGAGCACTGTTTGAACCTTACTTTCATCAGATTTGGCTCAAGAAGGGAATAACGTAATCAGTTAGGTATAGAAATCTAACTTGCTCTATAGGCAGTAGGAGGGAAAAAGGGAAAGAAAAGGGAGGGAGGATAGAAGGGAGGGAAGAAGTAGTAAAAGTAAAGGTGAAGAAAAGGAATGGGGTTAATAGAAGGGAGGAGGGACTGAGGAAGGTGGTGGTCAAAATCAAAACACTAGTGAGGAGGAAAAGGAGAAAGGAGAAAGAAAAGCATAAATGGGGGGGAGTGGAAAAGGTGGAGAGAAAGACAGAAATAGTAATCATAATTGTGAATGTCAATAGGATGAACTCTCCCATAAAATGGAAATGGATAGCAGAATGGATTAAAAACCATAATCCTACAATATGTTGTTTACAGGAAACACATTTGAAAAAGAGTGACACACACACAGGGTAAAGGTAAAAGACTAGAGCAGAATATATTATGCTTCAGCTGAAGTAAAAAAAAGCAGGGGTAGCAATTCTCATCTCAGACAAAGCAAAAGCAAAAATGGATCTTATCAAAAGAGATAAGGAAGGAAACTACATCCTGCTAAAAGGCACCATAGACAATGAAGTAATATCATTACTAAACATATATACACCAAATGGTATAGCATCCAGATTCTTAGAGGAGAATTTCAGGGAGTTACAGGGAGGAATAGACAGCAAAACTTTACTAGTGGGGGACTTCAACCTCCCCCTCTCTGAACTAGATAAATCTAACCACAAAATAAACAAGAAAGAAGTTAAGGAGGTGAATAGAACATTAGAAAAGTTAGATATGATAGACCTCTGGAGAAAACTGAATAGGAATAGAAAGGAATATACTTTTTTTCTTGATGGAACATGGCACATACACAAAAATTGACCATGTACTAGGGCATAAAAACCTCACAATCCAATGCAGAAAGGCAAAAATATTAAATGCATCCTTTTCAGATCATGATGCAATAAAAATGATGTGCAATAAAGGGCCATGGAAAGACAAACTAAAAAATAATTGGAAACTAAATAATCTAATCCTAAAAAATGATTGGTTCAAACAACAAATCATAGAAATAATCAATAACTTCATTCAAGAGAATGACAATAATGAGACAACATACCAAAACTTATGGGATGTAGCAAAAGCAGTTCTTAGGGAAAGTTTTATATCTCTAAATGCTCACATAAATAAAATAGAAAAAGAAGAGATCAATGAATTGGGCATACAACTAAAAAAAAAACTAGAAAAAGAACAAATTAAAAATCCTCAATTAAACACCAAATTAGAAATATTGAAAACCAAAGGAAAAATTAATAAAATTGAAATTAAGAAATCTATTGAACTAATAAATAAAACTAAGAGCTGGTTTTATGAAAAAACCAATGAAATAGATAAACCTTTGGTTAATCTAATTAAAAGAAAGAAAGAAGAAAACCAAATTACTAGTATCAAGAATGAAAAAGGTGAATCCACCATCAAGGAAGAGGAAATCAAAACAATAATTAGGAATTATTTTGCCCAACTGTATGCCAATAAATTTGACAATCTTAGTGAAATGGATACATATTTACAAAAATATAAATTGCCCAGATTAACAGAAGAGGAAGTAAAATATTTAAATAACCCCATGTCAGAAAAAGAAATTGAAGAAGCCGTTAATGAACTCTCTAGGCAAAAATCTCCAGGGTAAGATGGATTTACAGGCAAATTCTATCAAGCATTTAGAGAACAATTAATTCCAATACTATATAGACTATTTGGTAAAATGGGTGAAGAAGGAGTCTTACCAAATTCTTTTTATGATACAAATATGGTGCTGATACCTAAACCAGGAAGAGTCAAAACAGAGAAAGAAAATTATAGACCAATTTCTCTAATGAATATAGATGCAAAAATTTTAAATAAAATATTAGCAAATAGATTACAGCAACTTATCACAAGAATAATACACTATGACCAGGTAGGATTTATACCAGGAATGCAGGGCTGGTTCAATATAAGGAAAACTATCAGCATAATCCATCATATCAACACCCAAACTAACAGAAACCACATGATCATCTCAATAGATGCAGAAAAAGCTTTTGACAAAATACAACACCCATTCCTATTAAAAACACTAGAGAACATAGGAATAAATGGAGTCTTCCTTAAAATAATAAATAGTATCTACATAAAGCCTTCAGCTAGCATCATATGTAATGAGGACAAGCTGGAAGCATTTCCAAAAAGATCAGGGGTGAAACAAGGATGTCCATTATCACCACTGTTATTCAACATCGTACTGGAAATGTTAGCTTTAGCAATAAGAGAAGGAAAAGAAATTGAAGGTATTAGAAGAGGCAAAGAAGAAACAAAACTATCACTCTTTGCAGATGACATGATGATATACTTAAAGAATCCTAGAGAATCAAGTAAAAAACTACTTGAAATAATAAACAACTTTAGCAAAGTTACAGGCTATAAAATAAACCCAGATAAATCATCGGCCTTTCTATATATTGCCAACAAAGCCCAACAGCAAGAGATAGAAAGAGAAATTCCATTTGAACTCACTGTAGACAGTATAAAATACTTAGGAGTCTACCTCCCGAAACAAACCCAGGAATTCTATGAACACAATTACAAATCACTTTTCACACAAATAAAGTCAGATCTAAATAACTGGAAAAACATCAGTTGCTCATGGGTAGGCCAAGTTATATAATAAAAATGACAATTCTACCTAAACTAATTTACTTATTCAGTGCCATACAAATCAAACTACCAAAAATTATTTTATGGAGTAAGAGAAAATAATAACAAGATTCATTCAGAAGAACAAAAGGTCCAGAATATCAAGGGAACTAATGAAAAGAAATGCAGGGGAAGGTGGCCTAGCCATTCCAGATCTTAAATTGTATTATAAAGCAGCAATCATCAAAATTGTTTGGTACTGGCTAAGAAATAGAGTGGTGGATCAGTGGAATAGGTTATGTATGCAAGACACAGTAGTCAATGACTATAGTAATCTATTATTTGATAAACCCAAAGACCCCAGTTTCTGGGATAAGAACCCACTCTTTGAAAAAAAAACTGCTGGGAAAACTGGAAAAGAGTATGGCAGAAACTCGGCATTGATCAAAATCTCACATCATATAACAAAATAAGTTAAAATGGGTTCATGATTTAGATATAAAGGTTGATACTGTAAGCAAACTGGGAGAATAAGGAATAGTTTACCTATGAGATTTATGGAGAACAGAAGAATTCATGACCAAACAGGAGATAGAGAACATTATAAAAAGCAAAATGGAAAACTTTGATTACATTAAATTTAAAAGATTTTGCACCAACAAAGCCAATGCACCTAAGATTAGAAGGAAGGTAGAAAACTGGGAAAGAATTTTTACAACCATGCTCTCTGATAAGGGCCTCATTTCTAAAATATATAGAGAATTAAGTCAAATTTATAAAAATACAAGTCATTCCCCAATTAATAAATGGTCAAAGAATATGAAAAGGCAGTTCTCAGATGAAGAAATTAAAGCCATCTATAGTCATATGAAAAAATGCTATAAATCACTCTTGATTAGAGGAATGCAAATCAAAACAACTCTGAGGTACCACATCACATCTATCAGATTGGCCAACATGACAAAACAGGAAAATGATAAATATTGGAGAAGATGTGGGACTATTGGAACACTAATGCCTTGTTGGTGGAGTTATGAAATGATCCAACCATTTTGGAGAGCAATTTGGAACTATGCCCAAAGGGCTATAAAAATGTGCATACCTTTTGACCCAGCAATAGCACTTCTAGGGCTATATCCCAAAGAGATAATAAAAATGGGAAAAGGACCTACATGTACAAAAATATTTATAGCAGCCCTTTTTGTGGTGGCAAAGAGTTGGAAATTGAGAGGATGCCCATCAATTGGGAAATGACTGAATAAGTTGTGGTATATGAATGTAATGGAATACTATTGTGCTATAAGAAATGATGAACAGGCTGACTTCAGAAAAATCTGGAAAGACTTGTATGGTCTGATGCTGAGTGAAATGAGCAGAATCAAGAGAACATTGTACACAATAACAGCCACCTTGTGCAATGACTAATATTGATAAACTTAACCATTCCCAGCAATTCAAGGATCTAAGACATCTCCAAAGGTCTCGTGATGGAAAATGCTATCCACATCCAAAGAAAGAACTATGGAGTTTGAATGCAGATCGAAGGATACTATTTGCTGTTTTTTTTCTTCTGTTGAGTTTTGTTTCCTCTTTCTGGTGGTTCCTCCTATTGGTTCTAATTCTTACTTACAACATCACTAATATGAAAACATGTTTAATAGGAATGTATATGTATAGCCTATATCAGATTGTGCACTGTCTTGGGGAGGGAGGTGAGGAGGGAGGGGAGAAAAATTTTAAACTCAAAAGCATATGGAAATGATTGTTGATAAATCAAAAGAAATTAATTTAAAAAAAAAGAAAATCCCAAATAGGGTCATGAAGAGTTGGACCCAACTGAAACAATTCAACAAGGACAAACTTGAACCAATTTTTTTTATGATTTAATATTTTTATTCCCCCCTCAATTACATGCCAACAATCTCTAACATTCAGTTTTTTAAAATTGTGAGTTCCTAATTCTCTCCCCTACCTCCATTGAGAAGGCAATCAATTTGATATAGGTTATACACATGCAGTCATGCAAAATATATTTCCACATTAGTTATGTTGTAAAAGAAAAACACAGTCCCCCCCCCAAAAGATAAATAAAGCAGAGAAAAGTGTGCTTTGATCTGCCTTCAAACTTTATTAATTCTTTCTCTGGAAATGGATAGCATTTTTCTTCATAAGTCCTTTGAAATTGTCTTGGATCATTGTATTGCTGAGAATAGCTGAATCATTCACAGCTGATCATTGTAAAATATTGCTGTTACTGTGTACAATGTTCTCCTCATTCTACTCATTTGACTTTGCATCAATTAATGTAAGTCTTTTTCATTTTTTTTTCTGAGAGCATCCTGTTCATCTTTTCTAAAAGCAAAATCATATTCCATCATGATCATACACCACAACTTTTTCAGCCATTCCCCAATTGACAGAAATCCCCTCAATTTCCAATTTGTCAACTCCATTGAAAGAGCTGCTTTAAAATTTTTGTACGTATAGTTCCCTTTCTTTTTTTTAAAAAATCTCTTTGGGATACATACCAAGTAATGGTGTGACTTGGTCAAAGAGGTATGCATGGTTTTATAGCCTTTTGGGTATAGTTCCAAATTGCTCTACATCAGTATACAACTTCACCAACAGTGCATTAGTGTCTCAGTTTTACCATTTCCATTCCAATATTTGTCATTTTCCTTTTCTGTAATACCAGTCAATTTGATGGGTCTGGGGTGGTACCTCGAGTTGTTTATTTTGAATTTCTTTAATCAGTAGTGATTTACAACATTTTCATATGATTATAGATAGCTTTAATTACTTTGTTTGAAAACAGCCTGTCCATATCCTTTGACCATTTATCAATTGAGGAATGACTCTTATTTTTCTAAGTTTAACTCAGTTTTCTATATATTTGAGAAATGAGGTCTTTATCAGAGAAACTTGCTGTGATTTTTTTCACAGTTATGATCACTAACTGTGTATTTCCCTCTATCCTATTTCCCTCCATTTATTCTATTCTCTCTTCTTTCATCCTGTCCATCCTCAAAAATGCTTTGCTTCTGTCTTTTACCTACCCCAATCTGCCTTCCCTTCAATCACCTCCTCCCCCTTCCCTTATTCCCTTCCCTTCCTACTTTCCTGTAAGGTAAGATAGATTTCTATACCGAGCTTACTATGTATGTTATTCCCTCTCTGAGCCAACTCTGATGAAAGTAATGTTCATTTGCTCTCTCTCTCTACCTTCCCCATCTTCTCTACTTTAAAAGCTCTTCCTCTACTTCTGGGAGCCAAGATGGTGGAGTAAGAAGTAAGTCACTCTTACCCTACCTTATTGACCTCTGAAAGCCCAGAAAATATCACCCCAGGAAAAACCCTGGAACCCTGAGCCAGCAGAAAGATGGGGTACAGCAGTCTTGTAGCCCAGGAAACTTGGAGAATTCATGGGAAAGGCCCTTCTCACTCTGGGGGAGGGGGAGCAGTACAGGATGGGAAGTGTCCCAGCAAGCCAGCAGCAAGCCCCACCTCAGCAAACCAGGGGGAACTCCTGAGCCCCATGGTGGTAGAGCAGGCAAGCACCAACACCAGAACCCCTTAGTGCACTCAGCAGGGGAACCAGTAAACACCAGCTCAGAAAACCACAACGTAGGCCAGCATTCTCTAGCAGTCAAATCTCCTGGTGCTTCAGCACAACTCCAGGCTGGCAGACATCCTCCAGCAGCCAAACATTTGAATGCTTTAAAGAAGCCCAGTTGAGTAGGCATCCTCCAAGGACCAGACTCCCTATCCCCCACCCTGAGAGCTCCAGTGCTGCTGACCCCATCTCAGCACCAGGTAAGCTGCCAGAACCCTACAGCCAGCACACAAAGTCAGTGACCAGGTCCTGGGGTCCCAGAACAATAAACTTGGGTCAGTGCTCCCTGCACTCCAACAAGAGAGCTTAACTTTAAAAGCCAGGAATTAGGTGAACACCACAAGCAAAAAGCAGAATAGACCAGGATCATACATTCTTATTATAGGGACAGGGAAGATCAAGGCACAAATTCAAGAGTATATTGTCAATATACCCACACTCAAAACCACAAAGGGGAATGTGAACTGGTCTCAAGTCCAAAAAGCCTTCCTGGAAGAGCTCAAGAAGGATTTTAAAAGTCAAATAAGAGAGGTAGAAGAAAAGTTGGGAAAGGAAATGAGAGGTATGCAAGAGGGTCAATAGTTTAGAAAAGGAAGGACAAAAATTGACTGTAGAAAATAAGTCCTTAAAAAATACAATTGACCAAATGAAAAAGGAGGTACAAAATCTGATAGAAGAAAACAACTTGCCAAAAATTAGAATTGAGCAAGTGGAAGCTAATGACTCTGTGAGATATCAAGAATCAATCAAACAGAAACAAAAGAATGAAAAACTAGAACATGCAAAATACCTCACTGGTAAAGCAACTGACCTGGAAAATAGATCCAGGAGAGACAATTTAAAAATTATTGGTCTACCTGAAAACCTTGATGAAAAAAAAGAGCCTAAACAGCATCTTTCAGGGAATCATCAAGGAAAACTGCCCTGAGGTCCTAGAACCAGAGGGTAAAATAGTCATCAAAAGAATCCACTGATCACCTGCTGAAAGAGAACTCAGATTGAAAACAGCAGGGAATATTGTAGCCAAATTCCAAAATTACCAGGTCAAAGAGAAAATACTGCAAGCAGCCAGAAAGAAATAATTTAAATTCATGGAACCTCAGTCAGGATTATGCAGGACCTTGCAGCTTCTACATTAAAAGATCAGAGGGCATGGAATACAATATTCCATAATGCAAAGGAGCTTGGATTGCAACCAAGGATCAACTACCCAGTGAAAGTGAGCATAATCTTTTAGGGGAGGAGATAGACATTCAACAAAATAGGGGACTTCCAAACCTTCTGATGAAAAGACCATAGATCAATAGAAAATTTGATCTTCAAATACAAGACTCAAGAAAGGCATAAAAAGCTAAGGAAGAAAGAAAAAAACAACATGCTATTAATAAGGGCAAATTCTTTACATCCCTACAAGAGAAGATGACACTTGTAACTCTTGAGGACTGTGTTGTTATTACACCATTTTAAAGGTGTATACATAGACAGAGGGGGTGGGTATAAGCTGACTTTGATGTAATGATAAAAAGTCTAAATAAGTGGTGAAAAGGGATTGTTCTTGGAGAAGAGGAAAGGAGGAGGTAGACAAGAGTAAATTACATCACATGAAAAGGCACAAAAACCTATTACAGTAGAGGAAAAGAAGGGAGGGAGATGAGCATTGTTTGAACCTTACTCTCATCAGATTTGGCTCAAAGAGGGAATAACATACTCAGTTAGGTATAGAAATCTAACTTATCCTATAGGAAGTAGTAGGGGAAAAGGGAAAGAAAAGGGAAGGGGCTCATAGAAGGGAATGCAGACTGAAGGAGGCAGTAATTGAAAGTAAAATTGTAGTGAGGAGGGAAAGGGAGAAAGGAGAGAGAAAAGCATAAATGGGGGAAAATAGGATGGAGAGAAAGACACAGATAGTAATCATAACTGTGAATGTTAATGGGATGAACTCTCCCATAAAACAGAAGCAGATAGCAGAGTGGATTAAGAACCATAATCCTACAATAGGTTGTTTAAAAACCTGAAAAGACTTATATGAACTGATGCTGAATGAACTGAGCAGAACCAGGTGAACATTGTATACAGTAATAGCCACATTGTGTGATGACTGACTTTGATAGACTTAGCTCTTCTCAGCAATGCAAGGATCTTAGACAACTCTGAAAGACTCATGATGGAAAGTGCTATCCACATCCAGAAAAGTAACTTTGGAGTTTGAATGCAGGTGAAAGCATACTATTAGCTCTCCTTTTCTTTCATTGTTTTGTTCTGTTTCCTCTTTCTTGTAGTTTCTCCCATTGGTTCTAATTCTTCTTTACATCATGACTAAGGTGAAAATAGGTTTGGTATGAATGTATAGGTAGAGCCTATATCAGATTGCACATGGTCTTGGGGAGGATGGAGGAGAGGTATGGAGAATTTGAAACTCAAAATCCTATGGAAGTGAATGGTGAAAACTAAAAATAACTAAATTATTTTTAAAAAGCTCATTTTCATCTCTTTTATTTGACAAAATTTACCCCATTCTACCTCTTCCTTTCCCTTTCTCCCAATGCAATTCTCTTTCTCACCTCTAAATTTCTTTTTTAGATAATCATTCCTTCGTATTCAACACACACATATACCCTCTGTCTATATATACTTCTTCTAACTGCCCTAATAATGAGAAAGTTCTTAAGAGTTAAAAGTATCATTTTCCCATGTAGGAATATAAACAGTTTAGCTTTATTGAAACCCTTATGATTTCTCTTTCCTGTTTACCTTTTTATGCCTCTCTTGAGTTTTGCATTTGGAAGTCAAATTTTCTGTTCAGCTCTGTTTTTTTTCATCAGGAATGCTTGAAAGTCTTCTATTTCATTGAATTTCCATTTCCCCCCTGAAGAATTATACTCAGTTTTGTAGTGTAGATGATTTTTGGTTGTAATCCTAGTTCCCTTGCCCTCCAGAATATCCTATTTTAAGTCTTCCTATCATTTAATGTAGAAACTACTAGATGTCATGTTATTCTGACTGTGCCTTCACAATATTTGAATTGTTTCTTTTTGGCTGCTTGCAATATTTTCTCCTTGATCTGGAATTTGGCTATAATATTCCTGGGAGTTTTCATTTTGGGATCTCTTTCAGAAGGTAATTGATGGATTCTTTCAATTTCTATTTTACTCTCTGGCTCTAGAATATCAGGGTAGCCTTCCTTTATAAGTTCTTGAAATATGATGTCCAGGCTCTTTTTTTAATGATGGCTTTCAGGTAGGCCAATAATTCTAAAATTATCTCTCCTGGATCTATTTTCCAGGTCAGTTGACTTTCCCATGAGATATTTCACATTTTCTTTTATTTTTTCATTCTTTTGATTTGTTATATTTTTTCTCAATGTCTCATAAAGTCATTAACTTCTACTTGCTGAATTCTAATTTTTTTTTTTTTGGTTTTTGTTAGGTGATGGGGTTAAGTGACTTGCTCAGAGTCACACAGCTAGTAAGTGTTATGTGTCTGAGGCTGGATTTGAACTAAGGTCCTCCTGAGTCCAGGGCTGGTGCTCTATCCACTGTGCCACCTAGCTGCCCTTTGAATTCTAATTTTTAAGGAATTATTTTCAAAGATGGCAGAGGGAAAGCAGTGACTGTCTTGAGCTCTCTTCCAAAGCCCTCCAAATACCTAAAAAAATGGCTCTAACCAAATTCTAAAGTAGCAGAACCCACAAAAAGAGTGAAACAAATTTCCAGTCAGAGACAGCCTGGATGGTTGATTGGAAAGGTATATCGCGCTGGGCGGGGAGAGAAGGTCAGTTTGGTGTGGGTGCGCAGGCTGCAGCGACCCTGGAGCAAGCCTCAGAGGACTGAATTGTGGACAGCTGTGGCAGTTTCCAGACTTCTCAACCCACGAATGCCAAAGACAACTTAGAAGGTCAGTGGGAAAAGTCTGTGACTGTGGTGAGAGAGAAGCTAGGTCTCAGCCGCAAGTCCTGAGTGTGTGCCGCAGCTGCCTCCTGAGTTTCCGGCCCACAAACTGAGGGGGGATCGAGTGGCTGATCACAGGGGAATTGCAGGGATCTCTTTGCCAGTGCTGAGGCAGGAATCTCTTGCTTTACCAATGCTTGGATCTGGGTTACAGTTCTGAGGGGTGGTCCTGGGGTGAGGAGGAGCACTGGCCTGGTGGAACTTGTTGTTGTGGTGGAGAGAAAAAACCTCGCCCCTTATTATACCACCTTGGAAGAACTGAAAATTTACAGGTCCTTAGAAGTACCTCTGAAAACAGCTGTGCAAACCCCCGAAGCTTGGGACAGTATACTCTTCACATTGGAAGCAGATTTTTACCTTAACAAAGAGTTTAAAACTCAAGTAATTGGCCGAGATCATGAGTAAGCAGTGCAAAAAGAGTCAGACTATATTATCTTACTTTGCTGACAAAGAAGATCAAAACATACAACCAGAAGAAGACAACAAAGCCAAAGCTTCTACATCCAAAGCCTCCAAGAAAAATATGAATCAGTCCCAGGCCTTAGAAGAGCTTAAAAGGGATTTTGAAAAGCAAGTAAGAGAAGTAGAGGAAAAACTGAGAGTGATGCAAGAAAATCACGAAAAACAAGTCAACAGCTTGCTAAAGGAGACCCAAAAAAATAATGAAGAAAATAACACCTTAAAAAATTGCCTAACCCAAATGGCAAAAGAGGTCCAAAAAGCCAATGAGGAGAAGAATGCCCTAAAAAGCAATATTGACCAAATGGACAAGGAAGTCCAAAAGATTACTGAAGAAAATACTTCCTTAAAAATTAGAATAGAGCAATTGAAAGCTAGTGACTTTATGAGAAATCAAGACACTGTAAAACAAATCCAAAAGAATGAAAAATTAGGAAACAATGTGAAATATCTCATTGGAAAAACAACTGACCTGGAAAATAGATCCAGGAGAGAGAATTTAAAAATTATTGGACTGTCTGAAAGCCACGATCCAAAAGAGAGCCTAGACATCATCTTTCAAGAAATTATCAAGGAAAACTGCCCTGATGTTTTAGAACCAGCGGGCAAAATGGAAATTGAAAGAATCCACCAATCTCCTCCTGAAAGAGATCCCCAAAAGAAAACTCTTAGGAATATTGTAGTAAATTCCAGAGTTCCCAGGTCGAGGAGACAATATTACAAGCAACCAGAAAAAAACAGTTCAAGTATTGTGGAAACACAATCAGGATAACACAAGATTTAGCTGCTTCTACATTAAAGGACTGCAGGGCATGGAATATAATATTCTGGAGGGCAAAGGAGATAGGATTACAACCGAGAATCACCTACCCAGCAAAACTGAGTATAATCCTGCAGGGGAAAAAATGGTCATTCAGTGAAATAGAGGACTTTCAAGCATTCTTGATGAAAAGACCAGAGTTGAATAGAAAATTTGATTTTCAAATACAAGACTCTAGTGGAACATGAAGAGGTAAACAGGAAAGAGAAAACCATAAGAGACTTATTAAGGTTGAACTGTTTACATTCCTGCATGGAAAGATGATATTTGTAACTCATGAGACCTTTGTCAGTATTAGGGTAGTTGGAGGGGAAAAATTATATGTACATATATATAGATATAGATAGATAGATAGAGGGCACAGGGTGAGTTGAAAATGAAGGGGTGATATCTGGAAAATAAAATTAAGGGGTGAGAGAGGAATATACTAGGAGAAGGAGAAAGGAAGAGGTAGAACAGGGTAAATTATCCCACAAAAACAAAAAACAAAAACAAAAGAAAAGGCTCTTACAGTGGAGGGGAAATGGGAGAAGGTGAGAGGGAATGAGTGAATCTTATTCTCATAGGATTTGACTTAAGGAGGGAATAACATACACACTCAGTTGAGTATGGAAATCTGTCTTACCCTACAGGAAAATAGGGGGGGAAGGGGACAAGGAGAGTAGGGGAATGATAGAGAGGAGGGCAGATTGGGAAAGGGAGTAATGAGAAGCAAATACTTCTGAGGAGGGACAGGGTCAAAAGAAAGAATAGAATAAATGGGTGGGCAGGACAGGATTAAGGGAAATGGAGTTAGTTTTTCACAGCATATCTACTATGGAAGTGTTTTGCATAACTGCACATACATAACCTATATTTAGTTGCTTACCTTATCAATGAGGGTGGGTGGGGAGGGAGGAAGGGAAAAAATTTGGAATCCCAAGTTTTAAAAACACATGTTTAAAAAAAATGTTTTCACATGCAACTGGGAAATAAGAAATATAGGAAATAGGGTACAGAAATCCATCCTGCCCTACAGGAAAATTGAAGGGGAAGGGAACAAGAGAAGGGGGGAGAGATAGAAGGGAAAGCAGACTAAGAGAAGGGGTATTTAGAATGCATGCCATCTTGGGGTGGGGGGAGGGTCAAGATGGGTTGAAAATTTGGAACTCAAAATCTTGTGGAAATAAATGTTGAAAACAAAAAAATTAATAAACATTATCATAAAAAAAGAAATTATTTTCTTCAGTGAGCTTTTGCACCTCTTTTTCCATTTGGCTAATTTTGCTTCTTAAGAAGTTCTTTCCTTCAGTAATTTGTTTTTTGTATATTCTTTCTCATTTGGTCAGTTCTGGTTTTCAAGGCATGCTTCTCCTAATTGGGTTTTTGTACTTCTTTTACCATTTGGCCTCTTCTATTTTTTATGGTGTTATTTTCTTCAGCATTTATTGTGCTTCCTTTACCAACCTGGTGACTCTTTTTTCATGATTTTCTTGCATCACTCTAATTTCTCTTTCCAATTTTTATTCTACCTTTCCTTCTTGAGTTCTTCCATGGCCTGAGACCAATTCATATTTTTCATTTAGGCTTTGGATGTAGCAGTTTCGACTTTGTTTTCTTCTAAGTGTGTGTTTTGATCTTCCTTGTCACCATAGTAACTTTCTACGGTCAGGATCTTTTCCTGCTGTTTGATCATTTTTCCAGCTTATTTTTGGACTTTTATTTCTATGCTAAAGTGAGGCTTATCATAAAAAAAGGAAAAGGCCCTACATGTACAAAAATATTTATAGCAGCTCTTTTTGTGGTGACAAAGAATTGGAGATTGAAGGGATACAATCAATTGGGGAATGACTGAACAAGTTGTGGTATATGACTATAATGGAATACTATTGTATTACAAGAAATGATGAGCAGAGCAGATTTCAGGAAAACCTGGAAAGAGTTATATGAACTGATGCTAAGTGTAATGAACAGAACTAGAACATCGTACACAGTAATAGCAACATTGTGCAATGATTGACTATGATTGACTTAACTCTTCTCAGCAATACAATGATCCAAGACAATTCCAAAAGACTCATGGTAGAAAATGCTATCTACATTCAGAGAAAGGACTGATGGAATCTGGATACAGATTGAAGCATAATGTTTTTACTTCATTTTTTCATTTTTCCCCTTTTATTCTGTTTCTTTTTTCACAGCATTACTAATATGGAAATATGTTTTACATGATTGCATCTATATAACCTATATCAAATTGCTTACTGTTGTCTTAGAGAGGAGGAAGGGGAAAGAGACAGGGAGAAAATTTGGAACTCAAAATCTTATGTAACTGAATACTAAAAATTGTCTTCACACACAATTAGAAAAAAATACTATTAAAAATAAAGTGGGACTCTGCTTCCAAGGTGGAGCGTTCACTTACCCAAGCTTCAGGATTTTTGTGACGCTGTTTTCAGAGCTAGTTCTGGGGGACTGTAAGCTTTACATTCTTCCAAGGTGGTATGATTTAAGGAGAGGTGTGTTTACTATTCTCCTGGCTTGTGCTCAGGTCTTTGAGTGACCACAAGCACTCTTTTCTGCCTGGTACTATGACCAGAGTCTCTGCTTCCCTGTGGCTGCAAGCTCTGGTGTGCTAGTGCTCCTCCTAGACCTGGGACTAAGGCCCAGGAGTGTGAAACAGATGTGAGTTTGGGCAATGCAACAGAGTCTTGTCCCCCAGTGCCAGCAAAGGGACCCCTGCTCTGTTCCTTCTGGCCAGTTGTCTGACTTCCCTTAACAACTGTGGGCTGAGAATTCTGCAAGCAGCCACTGCCACTGCTGATTCAGTTGCTTCCAAGGCCTGCTCTGGGTTTGCTGGGGCCTGATCTGCACCATCACAGCTTGCACTGGATTGAGCTCCACTCTCACCCTGGTTTGACAGACCTTTCCTGGCAACCTTCTAAGATGTCTTGGGCTGGAAAATTGTTTCATCCCATCCTTTTGTGGGTTTTGCCACTCCAGAATTTGTTTTGAGGCAATATTTTAAAGGTATTTGGAGGGAAATTTGGGAGAACTCAGGCAAATCCCTGCCTTTTCTCCACCATCTTGACTCCTCCCCCAAATTAATATGTATATAACTAAAATTAAGAGAAAAACTAGAATCACAATTGATTCATGACCCAAACCAATCTTATATTTCATCTCAAATATGCTTCCCCTTTTGATGTCCTTGTTTCTGTCTGTGATATCACCATTCACCTGCTATCCCATATTGGATACCTGTTATCATCATTTTTTTCTTTCCTTTCTTTTTCTTGCAGAGGTGGTTACAAGTACTATCAATTCCACCTCTATGATATTTCTTCTTCATTCCCAATGTGACCATGCTAGCGTCATTATCCAATAAGAAATATTACATTGGTCTTACAATTCACCTTTCTCTTTTCATTCTGTATGTGTCTTTATTTTTTAGTTGTATTGCTTATAAGTAGCAAAATGGTTTGATTTGTTTCTATTCTGCCATTCTCACTTTGACACTGAAATATTTCTCAAACCCATCTGTATCTCTACTCATCCTGTCACTACCCTAGTTCACATAAATTATTTTTAAAAAAGTACTTTATCATTGTTTTTTATATAGCGCTTTAAGGTTTTCCCAGGATTTTATATGTGTATATATGTATACACATATCCACCTTCTGGTTCTGCTTACCAATTATACATGTGAAAATCATGCAAAACATTTCCATATTAGCTATGTTGCAAAAGAAAATACAGACAAAAAAAAGGAATAAAAAAAAGATGAAAAGAGAAGGTAAAAAAGTATACTTCTATTTGCATTCAGAGTTCTCAGTTCTCTTTTTGGAGGTTGATAACATTTTTCTAAATAGATCCTTTGAAATTGTCTTGGATCATTGTCTTGATTAGAATAGCTAAGTCTTTCATCCTTATAATATTACTATTACTGTGTACAATGTTCCCTGGTTCTTCTTACTTCACTTTGCATGAATTCATATACATCTTCCCAGGTTTTTCTGAAACCATCTCCCTCCTCATTTCTTATAGCACAATAAATAGTATTCCATCACAATCAATATGCCCCCTTTCAGACCTAAACAAATGTAAAAAAAGAAAAAAAAAGTCAATGACCTAAATAGACTTTAATAAAATAAGATATGATAACTGTCTGGTGATTAATTAATGGAATACAAAGAAACATGCATAATTCTAGGTTATATGTAGAGCTTTATCCTTTTAAAAATTGACTATGTTTTAAAGCATAAAGACCTTATAACCAAATTCAGAAAAGCTGAAACATTAAACATCATTTACTAACCACAATAAAATTATACAAACTTTTACTAAATTGTACTAAAATTTACCACCTACAATAAAATTATAATCAATAAAGAGCATTTAAAAGGTTTCAGATTTAAATGGAATTTCAATTTAATCCAAAAGAGCTGATGAGTTAAAGGATAAATTTCAAAATATATGATTTAATTAAAGAAAATGATAATGATGAAACATCATACTAAGACTTTTGGGATGCAGCCAAAATAGTCATTAGAAGAAAATAAACCAGAAGTCTCTGATCATTTTTCACTATACTTCATAAGGGGAAATTTAGTTAAGTGAATTGTTTTGAAGAGAAATTAAATTTCTGAAGTTTTCTCAGTATTGCAAATATTAAATAACACACTAACACAATTTACACTGATTCACTATATTTTCAGTCATTTGTTTCTCAGATATTGTGATCCATACAAATGTGAAGTCAATGGTGGGCATTTCCTTTGCTGATTTTTCATCCAGGTAATTGCTACTAATTTTAGGCATCCTGAAAGGATCTGTCCTGGTTCTTTTCCCTTTTCCATTTATATTACCACACTTGACGACCTTATCAGACCCCATGGGTAAAATGATCATTTCTATGCAAATGTTCCTCAGATCTTGTTTAGTTTCTCTAAAACAGCCCTAGTTTAGTTTCTTTCCTGAGCTCTAGTCCTGTATCATCAACTACCTCTTTGACATGTCAAACTGAATGTTTAATAAGGAAATCAAATCCAACATGTCCAAAACAGAACTCATTATCTTTACCCCTAAAATCTTTCCCTTTCCAAGCTTCCCTTTTATTGTTAAGAGCACTTCCATTCTCCCAGTCACTCAGGCTTGCCACCTTGGTGTTATCCTTAAATCTTCACTCTCACTCAGCCCACCTATCTAATGTGTTTTATCTTGGCACTTCTACTTTCATATCATTCATATATGTTCCCTTCTCTCCACTCACACAGTACCCACCCCAGTTCAGGGTCTCATCACTTCTCACCTCAGCTATTGCAATAACCTTTTAAGTCACTTCCCTGCCTCAAGTCTCTGCTCACTCAAATCTATTCTCTACGTTGTTTCAAAGGTGATTTTTCTAAAGCATAAGTCTTGCCATGCCACACTCATACTCGGTCAGCTCCACGGACTCCCTATTACCTCCAACATCATAAAAGTTCTGTGTTCAGAATTTAAAACTCTTCAAAAGATGAATCCTTCCTAAGTTTCCAGTATTCTTACACTTTTTTCTTCTCCATATATTTTATGATTCAGTAAACAGGTCTACTTGCAATTCTTTAAACGTAACATGTCTTTGCATGCTTAACGCCTTCAACCTTCTTCTTGATTTCCCTGACTTCCTTTAAGACTCAGCTCAAGTCCAACCATCTGCAAGAGGCCTTCTCTTGTCCTCCCAGATGTTAATGCCTTTCCTTCTCAGATTACCTTCTGCATTCTCTGTATATATCTGTATGTACCTAGTTATTTACTTGTCATCTCCTTCATTAGAATGTGTACTCCTTGAGGACAGGGACTATTTGTAATTTTCCTTCCCAGTGTTTATCTCAGTGTCCAGTATGTAGTAATCACTTAATAAATGCTTGTGGACTGATACTCCCATATACACAGTAAGAGTAAGGCATACATTTAATACTGGCAGTCTAGTTTTTTTCTCTAGAGAATGTGAATTCAAAGTATTGACTTCGGGACTTTTTTTTTCTTTCTTTGGGCAATTGATATCTTACCTTTAAATTAGCTCTATGACACCAGGAATCCCAATGTGTCAGTAGTGAATTGTATGTTATAATATGATGTGAGATCTTTCATGACAGGTTGGCTGCATGTGTTCGCTAACTCTCAGATGGTTTTAGAATGTCTCAGGACTACCTCAGAAGTTTGAATAAGACTGGTAAGGTTTCATGAGATCAGGAATCCATACTTGGTATATAAAAAAGTGAAATGATATGTCCATTTTGGTTTTCAGCATATCTTGAGATTCAAGATATTCTTAGAGGAATGAGGATACTTAAGAATGTTCCTGAGGGATTCCTACATTCAAAATATTATTTTGTTTTCAAATGAAATTATTCTCCTTATGAAATTTCTCCTTTTTGCTTATACTAGAGAATTAATTATATCTTTTACTAAACTGTTCCTGTGTTCTATTTTCTGTAAGAATTTCTATAGATGAAAATAGTTTTTCCATCCATAGATTTAGCTTTTAGCTTGACATATTCCCCATATGCTATTATCCAATTCCTGTGAATATGTGTGCCAACCTTTTTGCCATTCCTTGTCTTTCCTTTCAACCTCTGGCAGTAAAATCAAGAAGGCTTGAGGTTTAGAAAAGATAAGGAAGGAGACATGTTCATATCTGCCAATCTTTAGTATAATAAAGTGTTATTAACACAGCTTTTTCTTCTTTGTCTCTTTGTTTTCTTCTCTCCTCTACCTTCAAGTAATTATTATTATTCTATACTATGAAAAATTGAAATTAAGTCTGAGAGAAAGGAAAAATGGGTCAGGTCAAAGGTTGAATCTGAACTGGAAGAGTTGAATTTATTCACTTCAAGAGTTGCAGCTACAAACCTGAAAAGATATAAATGTATTGTCAAATTTTTTTTTCCACCAAAAGGAAGTACTGGAATCAAGAGTATGATAGTATAGTTTCTATTTTCAATAAATTAAAAATGTAATATCACACTGGTACATACTTTATCTCCCATTACTTTAGTATATATACGTATATATATAATATGTATATATTACATATATATTTATATATCAACAAATTTCTTTCATATGCATATGCAATCTATACCATATATATCTTAAGGTAGATAGTACAATTTTATCTTCTCCATTTTTCAACACTTCCAAGATACCTGATTTCACAAATGTCCTAGATAACTATTACCACTCTGATCTTGGCAGGTTTTCTTTCATATTTACTGTGCCTGAAAAAATGCATTACCCTGAGGCCAGATTGGTGATGAACTTCTCTGAATTTAGCTAGACTCTCTCAGGGGACAAATATAGTCTGTCACCTGACCTGGACTCAAAACCTTTCCAGCTAGGTATGAAGCACTTAAGTTCTATTCATATAGTGTTTAGGAATTCACTGTTTCATTTACATTATAATGAGATATCAGAAGAAGATCCCCATTTTACATGTTAAAAAAATAGCCTTAGAAAGATGAAGTGACATCCCAAAGCTAGTAAGATATGGAATTGGAACTTGAACTTAGGCTAACTGTCTTTAGGCATACTCTTCTTCTCAGTATGCCCCCTCCCCCCGATTCAACTGGATAGTCCCATCTCCCCATCTTGTAACTGTGCAGTTGATTTTTTGAACCTAAGATAAAACTTTACAGATTTTTGCATAATTTAAATAAACTTTTATTTATAAACTTTCTTATGAATAAACTTTATTTCTAGGAAACTTCTCATTAGATTTGACTTGAGATCTTTTTGAGGTCATTTAATGTCTTAGCTGTGTCTCACAGCTTTAAATCATACACAAATTTGTTCATTATACTTATAGTTGAGTCATTTCAGCTGCCTTCTTGGGTATCTTGCACTCATATGTATTTGGTCCAATGGAATTGCATTTTATTCAGTATTGCTTACATGCTACTAAGTTCCGGAATTTCATGGTTGGTGATCTTATCTTTTTCATTTAGTGTTTGAAAGGAGATTCTACTTCTGTTAATTAGTTATTTATTAGATGCCTATTCTTGTTACTCTGACTAATTAAAATGACAAAAACATACATTAGAACTGGATGCAAAATACCAGAGAAAACAAGTAGATAGTTATGGGACAATAAAAGGGAACAAGGATTGAGGGTAAGAGGGTTTAAGTGTATTGTGTAGATTGTACAGGATATGTACAGGTATTCCTTGCCTGTTTTCAGCTTATCATGTGCGACTCAGCACTTTCTGATGATGGAATTCTAGTTATTTCTTTTTTTTTAGTTTTTAATTAATTTATTTTGAATTATCAACAATCACTTCTATAAGTTTTTGAGTTTTAAATTTTTCTCCCCCTCCATCCCCACCTTCTTCCCCAAGACAGCACACAATCTGATATAGGCTATACATATATATTCCTATTAAACATATTTTCACATTAGTGATGTTGTAGGTAAGAATTAGAACCCATAGGAGGAACCACCAGAAAGAGGAAACAAAGCACAACAAAAGAAAAAAATAGCAAACAGTATGCTTCGATCTGCATTCAAACTTCATCATTCTTTCTTTGGATATAGATAGCATTTTCCATCATGAGGCCTTTGGAGAGGTCTTAGATCCTTGTATTGCTGAGAAGGGTTAAGTCTATCAACATTAGTCATTGCACAACATGGCTGTTACTGTGTACAACATTCTCCTGGTTCTGTTCATTTCACTCAGCATCAGACCATAAAAGTCTTTCCAGGTTTTTCTGAAGTCAGCTTGCTCATCATTTCTTATAGCACAATAGTATTCCATTACATTCATATACCACAACTTGTTCAATCATTCCCCAATTGATGGGCATCCTCTCAAATTCCAATTCTTTGCCACCACAAAAAGAGCTGCTATAAATATTTTTGTACATGTGGGTCTTTTTCCCATTGTAAGATCTCTCTGGGATATAGCCCTAGAAGTGCTATTGCTGGGTCAAAGGATATGCATATTTTTATAGCCCTTTGGGCATAGTTCCAAATTGCTGTCCAAAATGGTTGGATCATTTCACAACTCCACCAACAATGCATTAGTGTTCCAATTTTCCCATATCTTCTCCAACATTTATCATTTTCCTGTTTTCTCATGGTGGCCAATCCGATAGGTATGATGTGGTACTTCAGAGTTGTTTTGATTTGCATTCCTCTAATCAAGAGTGATTTAGAGCATTTTTCATATGACTATAGATGGCTTTAATTTCTTCATCTGAGAACTGCCTGTTCATATCCTTTGACCATTTATCAATTGGGGAATGACTTGTATCCTTATAAATTTGCCTTAATTCTCTATATGTTTTAGAAATGGGGCCCTTATCAGAGAGACTGATTGTAAAAATTCTTTCCCAATTTTCTACTTTCCTTCTAATCTTAATTGCATTGGCTTCATCTGTGGAAAACTTTTCAATTTAATGTAATTAAAGTTATCCATTTTGCTTTTCATAATATTCTCTATCTCCTGTTTGGTCTTGGAATTTCAGTTATTTCTGGCCATATAATAGTTAAATATTAAAAGGATTTGTTACTATGGTTTGAAAACTTCAAATGGTCCTTTGGTTTTTCCCCTCACCATGATAGCAGCAGGTGGCAGAATAGTAGATCAATTTTTTTTTAAAAAAAGGAAGGGACAGCTAGATGGTGCAGTGTATAGAGTACCAGCCCTGGAATCAGGAAGTGTTGAGTTTAAATCTGACCTCAGACACTTGATACTTACTAGCTGTGTGACCCTGGGCAAGTCACTTAACCCCGTTGCTTAGCCAAAAAAAGTACTAAAAAAAAAAAAGAGAGAGACAATTTCCAGCTCAAATATCTTCAAAACTCCCACCCCACAAAGATGGTATTATATAACTCTGCCTTGGCATTGTGGTAGCCACACCCCACATGGCAGTTTTGTCAAGAGATTCAACTAGACAAGTTTGCACCTGGGTCCCTGGCCGCATTTTCTGTTTTGTGTTTTATTTCCTAAATAGATGTTGCAATATTGTTCTCAACGTATCTGTGTCCAGACTTGGAGATGACCTTTTGAGTTCCAGAGGTCTAGATATCCTGGTTCAAGTGAGGAAGGGTGAGTGGTAGTCAGGGGGTCTTCTTCATTGGTGAAGATGACAACAGCAGGGGAATGACTGGAAATTATTTAGACAGTGCAGAAGCAAGATGAAATGTGGCCATTTTCTCACAAACTGTCCTGACGTTAAATATCAGCCTCCTAAGAGATTGTAACAGTAGTTTTAAGCTATTGAAGTTATTAAACCCTATTTTAAGTTATTCTGTCAGTGCATATTGTAAGTCTTTTGTGTCCATTTGCATTTCTTTTGTGTGTGAGAAAAATAATCCGACCTCTACCTGATTTAATTATATTTGAGTACCTTTATACTTTTCCCTAGACATGAGTCAAAACCAAAGCCTTAATTGCTAGGGTGGGGGATTTAATGAGCTGAAGAGTGTGAGAAAAGAGTGTGTATACGTGTAGAGGGACTCCTTAGGATGATGAACTGAATGCAGTACCCCAGCTCTGTGGGCCTAGCAATTACTCTAATTGTTCCAAGGGTATAAACAATCTTATGGAGAAAAGCAAATTAAGGGACAAATTATGTGGAAAGAGAATCACATAGATTTATAGATGGAGGTGGAAGTAACTTCACAGTATCTGGGATTATAGATTTTGTAAAATTGTCAGGATGCATTTTTATATACAGACAGTTCTCACTTTATATTTAAATTTGTAATAGGCAAATTCAACTTAAAGAATTCCGAAAGAAATCCACATTCCCAAAAAACACTTATGTTAACTTTACTGTAAGATACTGTGCTCTCTCTCTCTGCTTCTGTCCCTTAGCTCAGTGCTCTGTGGCTTCCCATGCCCCCACCAAAAAGAAAACCCCTAAAAAAACCCTTCCAAGTGAAAGCAGAAAAATGGCAGAAGAATGGTGGAGAGACCACCACCACTGCCACCCAGGACTGGGAGTAAGGCTTAAGACTTCCTGAAATGAGACAGGAAATCTTTACCCCACTTCGCTCTCTCTTATAGCCCATCTTCAGCTGTCTGTCCGGCCCCCATGTGTCTGCCATCCCCCCCACCCTCCTTTTTCCCATTAGTTCTGGCCAGGCCCTCACATAGCTTGTGTTCCTCCTCTTGCTCTGGCTTTTCTGTCCTGGACCCAACATGTCCTTGAACCTATGTTGGCCCCTACCTCCACAGGCTTGGGGCTCCTTTCAACTTCCCTCCCTCCCATCCCCACGTCTGCAGGCAAATTTGCAATACATAAAATCATTTTACCTAGTGGTCTGCAGACAGTTCCACTTGTGTAAAGCATGAATTATCTTTATATGATGTGTATAGGTTTACATATACATGTATGTGTATATACACATGTATATATGCGTACATATAAATATATATACACATATACATGCATACATGTGTTGTACATATCAATATATACATATATGCATATATTCTTCCCCCCACCCCCACCTCAGGCTTGTCAGTATGTAATTGGGGGCAGTAGGCCAAGGAGGGAAACAAGTTTGAGCAAGTGGGCAGACCAGCTGAAAAGAAGTGTTGTCTGCCTCAAGGGGCACAAGCAACCATGATGCCCAACTAAGGGTGATGACAGTCAATAAATGAATTGTGGATCAGCCAAAGAGGAAGAAGAAGCAAGAACAGATCCACAACCTTAGGATCTCATAAATCAATCCTGGTGGGGCAGGATAAGAATGGGTGTGTTCTATAAAGGGGAGAGAGTATATTCGGGCTATTTTCAAAAGATAGCTTATGTTACAATCTGAAATATCTCAGGTCATTGTTAAAGAGTTGTTAGTAGCTGTGGAAACAACTCTGGTCCTTAAAAAGAAGTACCAGGAAACCAGATCATCGTATAATATTGGAGACACATTGTAGGACAGAGAATATTTATTGCATCCTCAGCTGAGGGAGCAGGAGGCAGAAAAATTGGGAGAAAGTTTGACAGTATCAGAGAGAAGTCAGAATTTACTCATCTCTTACTTCAGCCAAATCAGTAAGGAGCAGCAGAATGATCCTTTAATTTCATCTTGTCTTTGTTTTTAACTCTTGTAAGAAAGAATTGCATTCAGACTTTGTCTCTTACCATTTTTTTGCCTGAAGATCACTTGATCTTTAAAAAGGTTTTGCACATACATTCTCATTTGACATTTACAAGAACTGTACTCTTTCACCAAATATTTATTGAATGAATAATATGTACAAAACACTATGATAGACTCTGACAGAGAAGCAACTTTGGATAATACATGCTTAGTGAGGTTGTGGATTCTCTGTCCTTTTCTTCAAGAAAAGGTTTGATGACCACTTCGAAGATAAATTGTAAAGGAGATCCTTGTTTGGGAATGGATTGGACTAGATAACCTCTGGGTTTTTTTTTTCTTCATTTCTCAGATTCTTTATTGAACATACCTCCAAAAAGGCACAAGGCATAAACAAGTAATAATCTGGTAAATAGATGTGTAATTATAAGTTTTAGTTTCTCTGGGAAAAGGGAAACATATAAGTAACAAAGAGGTAATAAACTTTCAAAACACATAATCCATATAAACATGTACTCTAAACCAGCAACAGTACAAAAGTGCAGTTATTATCAATACTGAAGCTATGGTATATTATTATTATTGTTGTTGTTATTATCCTTCCAAGTAAAAAAGAGTATGCCCTAGTTCTCCATTTACATAGGTAATTGACTACTTGTATATATACACTGTATTCAGGAAAAGTTATCTATAAAGTAATTTCTGCATTGTCATGGTAGACGTTTTAGAATGACTTTCACATACTGCTAACAGTTTATCTTTTAGTTTTCTATCTTCATTAGATAATTAATGATCTATAAACACAAATAAAATAATAAGTCCAGACCAAAACAAAAACAACCATACACAAGAACTAAAAAACATGAGAGACAATATGATCTAGTGGATTATGGCCTTGAAGTCAGGCAGACCTGAATTTCAGTTCTTTCTCTGACAGACTAGCTGCGTGTTCCTGGCAAGCAACTTAACCTCGCGGTGCCCTCAAGCTGCTCTCTAAGGCTATAATCACTCACAAATCAACAAATATTTATTAAGTACTACTTTATGTCATCGCCAGGGACTGTATTTGTTGCTGGGGACACAAAGACAAATGTGATGAAGTCCCTGCCCTCACATGAGTTGTTAATCTGCATACAAAGGAGGATATTTCTCACACTGGAAGTTCTCTACACTGAAGAAATTCCAGATCTTGACTGTAGACAAACATTGTGGGTGCACTCTGGAGGGTTCATAGTTAAAGAATTCCTGAAGCAAAACTTTTTTTTTTAAATGTGAACTATCTGTCCCTTAATAAATAACTTCCCTGCCTACCTCACTAGAATGTTTGTTAGGGTAATCAAATCAAATGTGAAAACTGCCCATTAATGCCTGTCTTCTCCCCCCACCCCTTCTGATTCTTTCTCCTCCTTTGGGTCTTGAAAACATCTAGTTTGTAGCACTTTTATGTAATTATTAGTTATTTTATATTATAGTTATTTGCATATGTATTGTAACCTTCTTTTAGTTGGTGAGCTCCATGAGTTAACATTTGAATTAACATTTTAATCTCTTCAGTGCCTTGAATAGTCTACAGACAAGATAGAAATATTTTTATTGCATTGAAATGAAATATCTATTTCACAGGAATGGATTTGTTTTTTATTTTTAAAACATTTTTGTTCACAACTTTCATTTTTATATAATATTTTATCTCTGAATCTATGCCTCTCCCCTAACAACACTATGAATAAGGAATGATAACAAAGAGTTTAAAAATAAGAGAAAAAAGGCACATCAGCAAAACTAACTAGGACATCAAATGAGTCAGTATATACAGTGTTCCACACCCCAAGTCACCCCACATCTTCCAAGACTAGAGGTCAATTTTTTTCCCATTTTTTCTTCAGGGCCAAACTCACTCTCTTATAATTACACAGCATTCAATTTCATGTAATTGTTGTGTTCTCTCCATTTACATTGTAATAACAATTTTGTAAATAGTTTTAGAAGTTTGTGGGGCTTCAGGAAAGGCAGTTGACAATACATGACTAGAATCCAAAAGTGATTGCAGCTGGATGCTATATTTGGTTGTTATATATGAAGAAATGATAGTTGAACACAAGAGAGGTGATGAACTTTCCAAGAAAGATTGTAGAGAATGAGGGATGGCAGAGCTTTAGGAGACATAGCATACAGTATGGAGACTATGGTGAGTGAATTTATGGATCAGGAATGGCTTGATCCAAGTTCGGGAAGGTGCTAAGAGTAGCCAAGAAGGGATTTATTAATTGACTACATGGTGATTTCTTCAGGTATAGAAAGAGAAAATGCCCAGAGAATAGAAACTTGGTTTTAAACAAAGGTACTACGCAGAATCCAGAATCCAGGTTAAAACTGCCAGAAAGGTAGAAGAATCAGTCTTCATTTGAAACTCAGATGATACCAGCTGATATCCAGCAATTAAGAACAGTGAGTGTCCTAAGAACTGGGTGAACTTTGAGCTGGCCAGCCTGGACATGAAATAGAAAGGCAACTGTGAGTCTGATAATTTGTAGTAGATAAGAAAGACCACTCAATCTTTAGTAAGATCGTGGTTTGGATATTGGTTCTCCCACTTATTAGCTGTGTGACCTTGTGTTGGTCACTTACCATTTCTGATTCTCAATTTTTCCTATAATGGATGGAATTAATGATCCTTGCATTACTTACTACATAAAAGTATTGGTGGACACTGATCAGTTGTCAGTAAGCATTTATTAAGCACCTACTATATTTCAGGCACTGTGTTAAGTGCAGAGGATACAAAGAAAGGCAAGACATAGTTCTTGCCCTCAAGGAGTTCACATTCTAATGGGAGAGAGAAAATGCAAACAACTATGTACTATAGAACATATGTATCTATCTATTTACAGGATGCATTAAAAGTAATCAATAGAGGGAAGACACTAGAGTTAAGGGGGATCAAGAAAGGCTTCCTGTAGAAGGTGGAATTTTAGCTAAGATTAGAAGGAAGCCAGGAGGTGGAGGTAAAAGGAAGAGAGTATTCCAGGCATGGGGTGAAAATGCCAGTGAAATGCCTGGAGTCTGAAAATAGAGTGCCTTGTTGAAGGATAACAAAAAAGCTGGTGTTACTGGATTGCAGAGTAGGTAAAGAGTCATAAGATGTTAGAAGATTGGAAAGGTGAGGGAGTGGCAAGTTATGAAAGACTTTGAATGTCAAGAAAATTTTATATTTTATCTTGGAGGTAATAAGAAACCACTAGAGTTTACTGAATAAGGGGGTGACATGGTCAGAATGTGATTTAGGGAGATCCCTTTGACAACTGAATAGAGGATCGAGTAGACTAGGGAGAGACTTGTGGCAGGGAGAACAACCAAAAGGCTTTTGAAATTGTTCAGATGTGAAGTGATGAGGTGGTGGTAGTATCAGAGGAGGAAAGAGAGATGGTACAAGAGAACTGTTATGAAGGAAAAATCCATAGGACTTGGTAAAAAGATTAGATGTTCTTGTTTGTCCTTCACTTTTTAAAAATAATATTTTATTTTCCCCCAACTACATGTAAAGACAATTTTTAATTTTTTAAAATTTTGAGTTGCAAATTCTCTCCCTCCCTGAGATGGTAAGCAATTTGATATTGGTTATACATGTGGAATCATGCAAATCATATTTCCATATCAGTCATGTTGTGAAAGAAGATACAGACCAAAAAACCCCCCACAAATAAAGTGAAAAATAGTATTCTTCAATCTGCATTCAGACTCTATCTATTCTTTCTCTGGATGTGGATAGCAATTTTCATCATAAGTCCTTTAGAATGTCTTAGATCATTTATTGCTGAGAATAGTTAAGTCATTCACAGTTGATCATTGTACAATATTGCTATTACTATGTACAATGTTCTCCTGGTTTTGCTCACTTCACTTTGCATCAGTTCATGTAAGTCTTTCCAGATTTTTCTGAAATCATTCTGCTTGTCATTTCTTATAGCACAATAGTATTCCATTGCAATCATATACCACAACTTGTTCAGTCACTCCCCAACTGATGGGCATCCCTTCAAGTCTCTAATTCTTGCAACCATAAAAAGAGCTGCTATCAATATTTTTGTATAAATAGGCCCTTTTCCCCTTTTAAAAAAATTTCTTTGGGATAGAGACCTAGAGTGGTATTGCTGGATTGAAGGGTATGCACAGTTTTATAGCCCTTTGGGCATTGTCCTTTGTTTTTGAAGATCAGTGACATCATAAGGTGATATCTTGACTTCTACATGAATTGGATTTAAGCGAGGCAGAGTTGCACAAAGTCATCAGCCTCACTCTCTCTTTCAGAGTCATCATAGTCCAGTGGCAAGACAAAATCAGGGTGACTTTGTCATTTGTTTGGGCAATGGCTCAGGATGTGGTGTATGACCTTGGCATCTTCAATGTCTGTCCAAGCTCTAAGTGCTCCTCAATACCTGCTTCAGCCTCCAAATTGTTCTCATATGCCCATTCTACCAGAGAAAGTCTTCACATGCTTGGGGTAGACAACCCCTAACTCACCAATGGGTTTGAGGCCTGTTGGTTAATATCAACCAGGTTTAGCCCTTCTGCCAAGATGGTTTTACCAGTGTGTGGCCACTACTTATGCTACAGTTTCTTGGAGCCACAGGTGAGAGTTGAGTGATCAGTTGGACACCAAAGGTGGATGAGCAGCTTTGAAAAGGGCTCAGCAAATCCACACACCAGAGATATTAGTCCTCCATTAGCAGCCAATACACCACAAAAGATTAGAGAGGAGAGTGAGGAAGATTGAGGAGTTGAAGAGAACATCTAGGTTGTATGCTTGGGTGACTAGGACAATGGTTGGGTCCTCAACGAAAATAAGGAGGTCCAGAAAGGAAGAGTTTTGGGGAAAGATAATGAGCTTTGTTTGGGGCATGTTGAATTGAAGATGTCTATGTGACATCCAATTTGAGATGTCTAATGGGTGGAGATGCAATTCTGGAGGTTTGGAGAGAGGTTATTGGTTAAGTCTGGAGGTTAGGAGAGAGGCTGGAATAGTAGATCTGAGAATCATCAGTATAGATATGATAATGGAAAACATGGGAGATGATCACCAAGATCACCAAGTGAAGTAGTTACAAAGAGAGAAGGGAAGAGGACCCAGGACAGAGTCTTGGAGTATACTTACCGTTAGCAGGTTTAGTGAAATATCAAAAGAAAGTATTTTTGTAAGCTTTAACACCCTATATAAAGGGGAGTTAGTATGAAGTTGCTTTAAGAAATGAGTCTATTTAATTATTGTTTGTCTGCCTATGTGTAGTTTATATCATGAGATTCTCCTACGGGGTAGTAATTGGGACAGATGGGACAGCATGGCATGGAGTGGTGGCAAAAGTATTTTAATTTCTATAATAGCATTTCATTTCAAATATGGACAACTGTCCTCTAAAAACCAAGTGACCAAAAAAGAAATTCTCTGTCAAAAATGCATCTTGTGTATACCTTGTAATACATAACACAGAACCCAAGACCCTACTGTACAGGCTTACATAAACTGGGTCCAATCTTGGGGTCTTTCCATTAATCATTCTTTGGTTCTTGCCTCCCCCTAGGGATCCTCCTACGTCATGATTCCAATAATTCATTATGCAGGAAGAGTTCTTCAAGAGTGGAACCACTTTATCACCTATATGGCAATAGTGGCGTCAACCAGCAGAAAACCCCAGGGGAGCCTGTTTTTGTTTTTGTTTTTAGATCTAGTAGGCTTTCATGGACCTGGCTGCATTTGGTTACAAAGGGGATTGCTTAAAAAACTGTGAGTACCTTGCTTAGAGGATATTTGTTGTAACTAATAGTCCACATTGAATTTGAATTCCTAAATATATGCATGTGTTTATGTTGTAACTTTGATCTCATTGACACAGGGGACTTCCAGTGTGGAAACTCCCTCAAATAGTACAGATCCTCAAGCAACTATAACTTATAGTCTTGACTTGCCCATGGGCACATAGTTAGTCTGTGTCAGTGGCTGGATTTGTACTCAGGTTGATGGATATGGATATCTCTGTCTTTGTAATACTTGAAGGTTACAGAATACTTTCCATATATCGAGATAGGAAAAACATTTAAAAGCATATATCCTATTTAGATTGCATCAGTAGTATCATCAGCACAAGCAGATGACTGCTTTTTTGAATACCCAGATATAAAGGGCATCATTATATAGACAAAAATAGATTTGCACCTGCAAATTTCTAGAGGTTCACCTTCTTGAAGTTGGGAGAGTACCTTGATGTATTTATTTGGAAATGCCTGGAAGGCAACATCTGCAGGTGTCTTTCTCAAGGCAGAGATATAGGTTTATGAGACCAGCATGGTATGTCCCAACAAAACATTGATCTTGAGAATCAATGAGGCTTGAGGTGCTTTTCAATGTGAAGAAAAAACAAACAAAATAAACTCCTTGCTTGGGAAAGAATGATTAAAAGCTATCTCTCCAAGAGCCTCCCCGCATCCTGTTTCCTTAAATGGTTTGAAGGCATTCCAAGATTGTGTACTATGTTGTATGGATTTTGTTTGCCATTAAGATAATTTGTCATGACTGAAGTCTATCCCGCTCATAAATTTAAGAGAATTTATGATTCTCTAAAATGTGGCTTAAGTAATAATAATAATGATAATAGGTAACATTTATATAGTGCCTACTATGTGCCAGGCACTGTTAAGCACTTTACAATGATTAATCTCATTAAATCCTCACAACAGCCCTGCAAGGTTGACATTGTTATTATCCTCATTTTACAGATGAGAAAACTGAAGCAAACAGAGGTTAAGTGACTTGCCCCGGGGTCACACAGAAAATAAGTTATCTAAGGCTGTATTTGAACTCAGGTCTTTCTAATGCCAGGCCCAGCCTTCTGTCTATTGCTTAAGTGAAGAAAGAATATTCTCTATTATGACATATCTCACATCATAAATCTTGTTTGTCCATTTCAGAGCTCATTTAACAGAATAAAAGAAAAACCTCACATTTATATATCACTTGATAATGCATGGCCAGGAATCCAATATTCTTCTGTAGGTTGGTACAAATTTGGTTTAATCTTGGAGCCTTCTTACTAAGTACTTTCTGGCTCATGACTCCTTTCAGATTTTTCTCTGATAAGTTTATCAAAATACAGCTGACATCTAGGTCTCTATAGAAAAGGTAAAAGGTCTCTCAGTCCCCCACACAAGCAGTTGAGCTAAATATATATGAATGTAGGACACTCTTTATTCCACCATATAGAAAATACACTATGTACACATCTAAGGTGAGGTAATCTTTCTTCCCTTTTTTCAGTGAAGCCCATATTCTCTCCAGTACCACATTACTCTCTAGACCTGTTACCCTTAAATTAAGGATACCCTGAAATAAAATTCCTCTTTGAAAAGGAAGACATTTGGAATTGCTTGAGTCAACCTTTTGCCTTTCAGTGAGCTCAGCTTTCCATAGGATTTATACAGAACCGGATGAGGGTCCCTCCCCAAGGAGATTTTGTACCGGGGGTTACTAGAAAGCCCTCCTTCCAATTGATACGCTTTACTCACTATAGTAGTGGAGGGAAAAGTACGAGTTTGCTTCTCCACAAAATAGATCTGTCCCTTACTCATCCTTGATCAGTCTTAGAACTCCACTTGGTCCTAGTACCTGTCGTTGTCCAGGAACTTTCCCATTTTCTCTTCAGGAGGCTGGACTGAGGGATTCTCACCACTCTACCACCATCCACCTCCCCTGACACATACACATCGCAGCTGTCTCTCAGGTCATGTGGATCTCTCTTTTATGAGGGTCAGATGTTTGGCATTCATTGCACTACCACTGCCTTTCCGCTCCTGCCATGTCAGAACTAAAAGTTCTCCGGGGGGCTCTGTGGATGTGCAGGCCTCCCCCACCACCATTGCTTCAGGACCTGATCCCACTTTACGTGTGTAGCCTCTCTTTCAGCTCTCGTCTGCGTCCGTGATAAGCTCTGTCTCCAGAGTCCAATTGTGAGGTTCAGATTCAAGAGAGCTATGACTCAATCATACCCAAATGTCATGATTTAGTCATCCTCAGTGACCCCTTCATGGGCCAACAATGAGTAAAGATACTCTTCTATCCTAATGAAGGAAAATGATCAAAGTCCTAAATGTGGTGTACTACCCTCACTATCAGTAAGGGTAAAATGGTCACATGTAGAAGGAGAGATCTTTAAAGCCAGCACAAAGGCCTCATCTTTTAAAGGCATTCATCTTGATCAATCGTCAAACCCTCTAGAATTTAAAGGTTTACAAAGCTTATTCCTTCAAAACAAACCTGGAAAGTAAGAACTATAGATATGATTATCATCATTTTACGGATGAGGAAATGGAAGTTGAGGGAGGTCCAGTAAGTTATCTGTTATCACATAAGTAAACACTAGAATCATATTGTGGCATAAGCCTAAATTTGGTTTAGTTCATCAGGTTTAAGGTTTTAAAACATACATGAAATCCAATTTAGAATGATTTGAATACATAATCATTAAAAGCAAACAATCCAAGAATTAAAAAGGGTAAAAAATGTAATTCCCTTTCTTCAGTTCCCAAATTAGGAACTCAAGCAAGTGACCTGTAGGCTATTAGAGCTCAGGAAAAAAAAGACCACTGTCTGCCCCCCCCCTCCCCAGACTATTCTTTTTATAGTTCAAGTTGTATAGTTGCCAGATGTATAAAGCTGAGGGTCTCAACAGCTGCAGCAGCTGGGGGGACCATGCTCCTATTCTGTTCCTCATAAGCCAGGATTCAAACCCCAGTGTCCTGACTGTAAGCCCAACACTTTTCCCACTCTACCATCTGAATTTAGAAATTACTAGTTTTTGAAAATTGAAAGAAGTCTTTAAAAATTTACTAGAAATCTTCAAGAAATTTCTTTGCTAGCTAATGTCTTCTCAGTCATACATTTCTTTTTGATTTATATTTGCTGAAGAGAAAAGGGAGGTAGACAGGGTGTACTTCCCCCTGTATTCGCCTAGAGTCAGACCACTCTAGAGTACTGTGTGGTTCTGCACAGAACATTTTAAGAAGAACACTGACAAACTGGAGAGTATCCAGAGGGACATGATCAGGATGGCAGAAAAGCTAGAGAACGTGATATGTAAGTATTGGTTGAAGGAAACGGGGATGTTTATATATATATATATATATATTTTTTTTTTTTGTCTAGGCAATGGGGTTAAGTGACTTGCCCAAGGTCACACAGCTAGTGAGTGTTTTGTGTCTGAGGTCAGATTTGAACTCAGATCCTCCTGACTTTAGGGCCAGTGCTCTATCCACTGCACCACCTAGCTGCCCTGGGGACGTTTATCTTGATGAAGGGAATAATAATATGATAGCTAGCATTTACATAGGATGTTAAAGTTTTCATTTGATCCTCATAATAAACATGACAAGGAGATACTATTATTATTGTCGTTTTATAAGTAAGGAAACTGAAAGAAGTTAAGCGGACCTAGCTTCACACAGCTAGTAAGTGTTTCAGAGGCAGTATTTGAAATCAGGTCTTCCTAACTCGAAAGTGAGCGTTTTATTCCCTGTGCCATCTAGGTGCCTCCTAAGAAACAGAAGGCCATGATAGCTGCTTTTAAGTAGTTTCTGACAGCAAGAGAAACTAGACTTGCATTTCTTGACCCCAGAGGACAGAGCTAGAAATAATGGATGAAAGTCAGGAGAAAGCAGATTTAGGCTCACTGGATGAATAAACTTATAACAACTAGGGCTGTTCAAAAATAGAGTGAGTTGGCACAGAAGGTAGTGCATTTCTCCTTATTGGGGATCCTCAAGCAAAGGCTGGATGATCAATCACTTGTTAAGGATGATATAGAGGGGGTTTGTGCAGATAGAAGTTGGGCTAAATGGCCTCCAAAACACCTTCCAACTTTGAAATTGTAGGATTCCACAATTGTAAAAAGGAAAATGGTTTGTCTAAAGTTTAAACAAGTTAAAATGGTTGTCTTAAAACCTACAGGGTTTGCCCAACCCAAATTGTTGCTCTGTGATTCACTTGGTAATAAATTGCTCCGCATT
This sequence comes from Vombatus ursinus, assembly GCF_900497805.2. Classification (NCBI taxonomy): domain Eukaryota; kingdom Metazoa; phylum Chordata; class Mammalia; order Diprotodontia; family Vombatidae; genus Vombatus; species Vombatus ursinus. The sequence continues at coordinate 4,239,294 of NW_020954719.1, read as the reverse complement.
GTTTCTAAGAAACCTGACCATTTTACAAAATCATCATAGTTGCACTAGTTAAATTTAGGTTCTGTATTGAGAATAAAAAGAAATTTAACATTAAATAGGCTTAGTCACACTTGGGCAAATGTTTTAAAGACTGGGTCAATTTGAACATGCCTATGCTTGATTTATGTCCTGCCTCCAAAAATATGCCCAAGTATTTATTTGCTTTCAGAATAGTTCACATCCCTTCAAGAAGAGAGAATCAAGGTAAGGATGGCCAGTGAATGCTGAGGGCCCACCCACTTGCAACTGTACTACAATGCTTTACTTTTTTCTTATTTTGGTAATGATTGTCTAAAACAATTTTTATGAACCTGAAATTTGAACTCTTTTGCTTGTGAACTGCTTCTTAATTGCATCTTACTTCTCTTTTTTAATGCTTTTTTCCAATTTATTATTTTTTAATCTTGTAGATGGAAAGTTTCTGCTTATTTGATTAGAGATAAACAGTGATTCAAGTGGTGGTGCACCTTATAAAAAGACTGAGCACATTTTTCCTAACCAGGCTACATTTTCTGATGAAGGCAATTAATTTTGTGAAGCCTCATGAAAGGAGCTCTTCCTTTATTTGAAATTAGAAATACCCTATAAAATTTGGGATATATGTTCAGTTCACCTGCAAAACACAAGATAATTCACATACAGGGCAGCTAGGTGGCATAATGGATATAGTGCTGGACCTGGAGTCAGGAACTCATCTTCCTGAGTTCAAATCTGGCCTCAGACACTTACTAGCTCTGTGACCCTGGGCTAGATACCTAACTCTGTTTGCCTAGTTCTTTATCTGTAAAATGAGCTAGAGAAGGATATGGCAAACCACTCTAGTATCTTTGCTAAGAACACCTCAAAAAGGGTCATGAAGAGTTGGACATGACTGAAACAAATGAACAGCAACAGCAGTGCACATATAGAACTTGCTCTGTATTTTCAAGGAGATATGTGGCATATGGTGGAAAGGGCAGTGAAGCAGGAGTTAGAAGACCAGAGTGTGAGGCCCAGTTCTGCTACTTAACACTTGTGTGATTCTGGACATGTTACTTGACCTTAAGACTCTGTTTCCGTATCTGTAAAATGTAGGAAAACTTTGCCTCTCAGAATCTTTGTTTTCCATTAAGGGTTGGTTCGTGAGAAGCTTTCCCTGATTATCCCAGTGATCAATGTTCACTCCCACTTCATTTTACTTTTAATATTCTTATCTTTGTAGTGCCCTCAGTACAAAAGGATTCAGAGCAATTAAGATGAAGGTGGTTGGAGGACGGAAATCTTCAGGTTGCTTTAGAATCACTGAACAAAGAGCATTAAAGAGACAGTACTATCTTCCCCTTGTCCTAAAGGTAAGGCAAGATGTCCATGGGCATGGGGTGAGTTGGTAGGCATTGGGAAGGAGTTTTGAATGATAATGGAGCTGGATCAGAGGCAAGCATTTGAGTAGCCCCTGGAGCCTTTCATTTGCCACCATTGCCTCCATTCACTGTAGCTTTGGAGTACAGCCTGAGACAAGAAGTGTCTAGGAAGACTAGTTGAAGCTGAACTTATCATTTGGGAGAATTGATAGCCAAAGTTGATTTTCTTGTTAGAAACATCATGGTGTAGTGGATAGAAAACAGACTAAAAACAGAAAAACCTATATCTAAGTCCTATTTCTGATACATACTGGCCTGTGACCCTAGACCCTAGACAAATGACTAAGCTTCCCAATGCCATGGGCAACTCTAAGACTCTAAGTGGGAAAGAAGATGCCAACCTATTTTTATAAGTAGAGTTTCTGACTTGGAAGGTCCCTATGCCAATAATAGCAGAAGTCTAGTTCTTATCCCTCTCCATTCTTCCTGAACACAGGGCATATATTAAGATCAAAGCTTTCCTAATCTTTAAAGTTTGCTTATACTTCTGTTCAATTAATATCGAAAGCCATCATAAGACAAAAATGTGGATGACCCTGACAATTTTGATTTGCACGTGCTTCATTATTGGAATGAAATATGAGAGATGGGACAGTGACAGGCATGGCACATGTAGAGGAGAGAATACTGAGAAAGAGGAGATATACTCTGTCAGAGACTGTCAACATTTTTCCACTTGGGACTCTAGAGCAATTTGTGGGAGAGAATCTTATTGATTGATGTTTCATAAATTCTCAAAGCAGGATAAAAGCTTGAATCTGGTTTTTCTCTAGGCAAAAAGCAAGCTTAGACCTGTGTGACTCTGAACATGTGACTTGACCTTTAGCCTCCATTTCCACATCTGTAAATGCGGAAAAATTAGCAGTGGTTTCTGTCTGATGGAGGATTGGGAGACACACTAAGGTGGACAGCTTGGCCTTCCTTGCAATATCTAGAGCAGAGGTTCTCAAAGTGTGATCCAGGGACCCCTGGAGGTCTCCAAGATCCTTTCAGAAAGTCTGTGAAGCAAAGCTCTTTTCATAATAGTTTTAAGGTATTTTACTGTCTAATATTATAAATATTGACATACCTCACATAACCAAAAGCTCTTTGTAAGGGACCCTCAATAATTTTTAAGAATGTAAAATGATCTTGAGACAAAAAAGTTTGAGAACTGCTAGTCTAGAAGGAAAGTCATGCTCCAAGGAGAAGGGGAGTGGATGAAAAAGACATGCAAAGCCCACATTTCAAAGGTGGGTGCCAGCAGGAGTGGGAGAAAGTATCCTCAACTTTTCTCCTTTGCAGCAGCTGAGAAGAATCTTTTCACTTTATACTAACACTCCTTCAGAGAGACAGATAGGTATAATAAGTGTACTCTACAAAAATCTGACTCCAATGTCTCAATGTGGGGTGAAAGTGACCTTGGGATCTTGAAGGCTATCTTGACATAAAGCAACCCTTTGTCAACTTCACTCATGCTAGAAAGGCTTGGGGTATGATGTAGCAACAGATTACGCATGATCCTGCTTTGCTAAGTATGGAGATGCTTTTCACCAGCAGGGTGACCACTTGGTGATGGATATGAGCACTTTGACCATGACAACCCATAAAACAAACAATTGAGTATTATTTGGTCACCAATCCCCCCTAACCTCTTTATACTTTAGCAATAATAGTGGCAGAGTAGTGAACTACATGCACACATTAACTTAGCTTTTGGTACTTTAAATTTGAGTTCCTTCTCCAGTGACATTGCAGTGGAGAAACTGAAACATACAAATCTTGATATTCTTTCCATAAATTAAGCCAGAAGACAAAAAAGAGCAGTCAATAAATAGAAGGATCACTCACTATTTTTCCTAAGTCAATTTTATTGCATGCTTAAAGGCAATAGGAAGTATAACTTCATGGGGCATTTTATCGTCTCATATTACAGTGCTCAAGATAGGCATTATAAAAAAAAACCACTATGAAGATAATTGTAGTTTATCAAATAAGATATATTGCTAAGAATAAAGAGAGAGAAGTTCTGTGAAGAAACCAATATGTATGTCAAATATACATATATGCTTTAATGCTGGAGGACTTCAATGCAAAGGTGGGCGCAGGCAAAGATAAGAAAAAATGTGTCAGAAAGTACAGTCCAGGAGTATTAAATAAGAGGCCTAAGAATTATAGACTATATAAAAGCCTCCTGCCTATCTATAACTTATGAAGATTACACACACACACATCACCATCATCATCATCATCATCATCATAGATGTTATCTGTAGTGTTCGCCATGTCCATCATCTCCCAACTCTCCTTTCACAGAAAAGATGGACATGCCAAACACCAAATAAATATCACAGATAGGAAATATATTTTAATAGAAAGGCAGTGGTTGGTTATTGATGTAGAAATTATTTCCAAGACCACTGACTAGTTAGAATGAAGATCAAAATCCATAACAAAATTGCATTTCCATGATATATAGAAATTGACAAAAATTTATAAAAGTAAAAGCCATTTGCCAATGGACAAAGGATATGAATATGCAGTTCTCAAGGAAAGAAATCCAAGCTATCTATAGCCATATCAAAAATGGTACAAATTAGTAATAATTAGATAAATGAAAATTAAAATAAATCTACAGTTCCTCCCATCAGATTGACAAAGTAAACGAAGAACTTAATGACAAGTGTTGGAGGGGCTTTGGGAAAACAAACACGTTGTTGTACTGTAGATGGAGCTGTGAACTGGTCCAGACATTCTGGAAAGCAAATTTGAAATTATGCTCAAAAGGTCTGTGTGTTTGACCCAGCAATACCTCAATTAAGACTATAACCCAAAGAGATCAAAGAAAGATGAAAAAGTCCTATGTGTACGAAATATTTATAGCAGTTCTTTCTGTAATAGCAAGGGACTGAAAATTGTGGGAATGTCCATCAATTGAGGAATGAATAAGCAAATTATGGTATATGAATATAATGGAATACTATTGTGCTATAAAAATAACAAAAGGGATGGTTTCAGATAAATCTGGGAAGACTGAAAGGTACAGCAAATATAAAATCGCACTCTACTTAGCTTGTTGACTCTAAGAGAATATTTTATTTGGTAGGACAAAATATTGCCTTAAAGGTTTTCCTCCAACAAATCTTGTTGATTCTATCACCATAAAATCTCACATTTGAACTTTCCTCTACACTTACATGGCCACTGCCTAGCTCAAGACTTTTATCCCCTCTCTCCTGGACCATTCCAATAGTGACCCAAGTGCTTTCCATGTTCCAAGTCTTTCACTTCTCCAATCTGTCCTCTACGTAGATGCCTGAATGATATCACCAAATTAGGTCTGAAGATGTCACTTTCTTGATGAGTAAACTGTAACTTTTATGACTCTCTATAACCTCTAGGATATAATATAAAGTCCCTTATGTCATTTGAAGTGAACCTGGAACACTTCTTGATTCAAACCTACCTTCCAGTTTCATTATACATTATTCCCCTCTTCGGTTCAGTCAAAATGGCCTTCTTGCTCTTGTTCACCGTCCGTCCATCTCTCATCTCTGTCCTTCTGCATAGTATGTGACCCATGCTTGGAATGCAGTCCCTACTCACCTCTGCCTTTTAAAATCCCTCTTTTCTACAGCTTACATACCACATCCTTGTGGGGTCTTTCCTGGTACCCCCGGTTACTGGTAACCCTCCTCAATATCTCATAGGTTTGTGTGTGTGTGTGTGTGTGTGTGTGTGTGTATATCTATTTTGAGTTTGCTGAATGCTATCCAGGATCAAAACCAATTGAAGCAGAAAGGCCGGCATCATCAAGAGAGGTATCCCTAAATGATGGAGAGTGGGCACTGTTTCTTTATTTCTCCCCCACTGACCTTTACAAGCTCCCCTTTTCTCTTTCTGCTCAGCCAAGAGCTAAATGGGAGGAGAAAAGAGAGATCCAGTTATTTGTGGGGAAGTATTCTCGGAGGCCTATAGAATTAGGAAGGTTCCAAATAGTAACTGGTGGTTGTGACTATTTTGGGAGAGTCAGTAGGGCATAAAACATTGTGGATTGAGCATTAATCTTGGAAGCCGAAAGGCCTGGGTTCAAAGGTCACCTCTGATGTAGCAAGCTGTGTAACCATCTTCTTATCACATCCTCTTAGAGCCTTCATTTCCTTATTTGCAAAATGGAGATAATACAACCTGACAACTACTTAGTACTTACCTCACAAGGCTGTTCAGCTCAATTAGGATAATGCATGGAAACCTTAAAGTACTATATAAATGCCGGCTATTATCATAACAAATAGATTACTTTAATGGGTCCTTCATATACTGGGTATTAATAAACTTCCCCTTGACCTCTTATTTCCTCATAGGTGAAACATTAACTCCAGCTCTTGTAAAAATTAGACAAAAAATGTCTCAGAAGGCAGAGTTTACTGACTGGAGAGCAAAACCTGCTAGTAGAAAATTCTGAAGATTTTCCATCTTTTCTTCTTTTACCAAATAAATCTGCCACCCTTGGGATTAAATAAATCATTTTATCTGTCAACCTGATAGTTTCCTTTTTAAGTTGCAACAAAAAAAAGAGCCCTCTTTCATGCGATCTAGGTTTGGAACCCAATTCTAACTATTTATTAGCTATCTCACCATAGCAAAGTCACTTGTATATCCATAGCTATACATCTATACATACACACACATATACATATATAGACACAATATATACACATATGTGTGCACGTGTTTATATGTGTATGTATATATGTGTATTGTATATACATGCACATATTACCTGTGTGTATATATATTATATATGTATAGATACATACATGTATATTTACAAGAACATTGTTTTTAATTGAGGATATAATAGGGTAAAGAAATAGACAATCTTAATGTCACTTGTTAGAAACATTTATTGTTCTGATAATTAGGAAACAAACAAACTGTTATTCAAAATATAAATACTGTGGGACCCTACACACATACATACACAGACATACACACACATATGGGGCAGGTTATTGGAGAATGGTATAGTGTTTATTTACCTGAAGGAAAAGCCGCCCTCACTCCTGAGAAGCTTCAAGATGGTCAATGACATCAGAAAGTGTAAAAGAACAGTGGAAGGGTGTGCCAAGGGAAGCTGGAAGACCTCCTTGCTATGCCAATGGACATTCCTTTGTCCTTTGTCCCATGGGCTAGATTTTTTTTCTTAAGGCCCATGCCTTAAACCAAATTCACTCAGGCTCTCATTGATTGGACAACAACATGTCCTAGCCAAAACCCCTCCTAGTGGTCATCGTTTGGGCCCAGATGGCTCAGAGTGAATGTAAATAGCAGTTTTTTTCTGTTTTGTCCAGAAACCCTGAGGGTCTTCCTCTCCCAGATTGATATTTTCTGACTAGAGAAAAGAGGCCATTCTTTGCCTGACTTCTTACCTAGCCTTAATCACTTAATGGACATTGCCTCAGTCAAACTGAAACTTGGGAAAGACCTTAACTTAAAAAGGCTAAGGTCTCCCGCTGTATCCAGGGCTATCTCCAGTTGTCCTGGTCTATATCTTGCCACTGGACCCATATGACTCTGGAGGAGGAAGTGAGGCTGGTGACTGCACAACCCTCCTTCACTTAAATCCAATTTGCTTGCAAGTCATGCCATCACCTTCCTGATACCATGGTCCTCCTTAAGAAGAAGGACAAACAACAACAACAACAACCACAACAACAGGGAGATAGAATGCAAGACATTGAGACAAAGAATGAAAATTGAGCTACACGGAAGCATGCAGGTTTGGTACAGAGTGGCTATATCCAACTGTGCTCCTGAGGACAAAAACAGCTGGTTCAGCACTTTTCCATCCATTTCCTCATCCTTATTTCCTTTTAGAGTTTATTTTGCTTTCTGTATTGCCATGTTTTAAAAGAAACTCTTTCTCTGAAATATTTTTCATTGTTTGTGGGTATCCCTTAGGGATTAAATGAATATGAAAGTGAAGCCATGGAGGGAGAGACAAGGAGAGAAAGAGAGATATAGACAACTGGCGTGGGAGCAGGGAGTGATGGGGAGGGGAGATGGTGTAGTACTGGACATAGGATGAGTCCAATAGTTTGGTGGAGGTGGTATCTCAGGTCCAATTATGTAATTGTAGTAATTATGGTGGTATCTTAGGCAATTTTTCTCTTTTTCACTGTTCTCTACTCAAAAGATAGTTTAATGAGAAGTCCATCTCTCTGAAGGGAATTATGGGAAAAGCTAGGAACAAAGTATACTGGCAGAGGATAGGGGATGGAAAAAAGAGTATTAGGATTTTTTTTTTACTTGTATACCTTCCCTTCTCTTTGCTAGAGGTGATGCCATGGTCCCTGACGTCATGGTCCTCTTCAAGACAAACAACAAGAACTCTGTACCACTGCTAGATATATAATGGGAATGATAACACTTGTATGATTCTGCCTCACTGCATTTTTGTTAGAAAAACTTCTGTAGCTTTAAAATGCCATATAAATTATTTGATTAATCTTTATTCTATTTTCTTAAATTTAAGGGAATAACAGTTTACTGTAGAATGCAATAATGAGATTACTTTTCTGCGTTAAGTTCTGTATTTTGACTTGGATTCAAGATTATATATATTTATATATACTATAAGTATGTAGCATATTTTATATATTTATAATATAACATTTTTATAAAATATATTTATGTACTAAATATGACATAAATATCTTTATAACATGTTACAAATATACATATTTGCTTTACAATTTTTTAGATTGTACACTTTATGATCCAATAATTTTGGAGGAGAGAGCTAAAATAATACTTGTTCATTTGTTGTCTTTATTATGATGGTTTGGTATACTTACATGTACTGATAGAGTTGATATAATTTAACATAATCATCCTGAAAGCTTTTCAAAGTTTGTGGAAAAAAGCCATCCCTGTCTAGACAGTGGGAAAGATCCCATTTGTTCATTCAGAGTAGAAATTTCATCTTTATGTTTTTCATAAAAGAACAAGACACACATTCATTCTAGTTAAGGAGATAGGGGATAAAGGGAATAGAAAATCTCAAGGCCACTTTTGTTTGAGACAATTATTGCATTGGTGATCAGGAAATGAACAAAATGTAGTTCAAAATAGAAATGCTTTGGGATCCTATGTTAACTTTTTCCCCCTCTATGTTTACTGTTCATGTGTTTTTCTTAAATATATGTAATGGGGATCATGATGGGCCCTGGATCTGCTCTGGGTAGAGATGAGCCAGAGCTCATCTGGCCAAGGGAGCCCAAATCACCCACACATGTCTTCTAATAGAGTCTGTTCTATAGAGAGCAGATCAGAGGGCTCCCAGTTTACTCCCATTATATATGATATAGTATATAATCAATAATAACATTTAGTATATAATAATATATAATACATAATTAAGAAATTAGTTTAATTAGGAAAATTCTTCTACTAATGGCATAAGAAAGTTGTATGAAACTCTATCCCTGGAGTTGGGAAGACCAGCTTTCAAATCTAGCTTCAAACATTTACTAGCTGTGTGACTTTGTCCAAGTCAAGTAATGCCTGTTTGCCTCATCTGTAAAATGGAGAAGATAATAATGAGTACCTCACAGAGTTGTTATGAGGATCAAACGAGATAATATTTATGAAGTATTTTGCAAACCTTAAAGCACTATGTAAATGTACTATTATTAAATGGGGTATAAGGGAGGACTAGCACCTCCCATTTGAGGACTTATTGAGCCCTTTTCAGGGTTGCTCATCCACTTTTTGTTTCCAACCAGTCACCCAGCTCTCACCTGTGGCTCCAAGAAGCTGTATCATGTGCAGAGGCCACACCCCAGTAAACTCGTCTCAGCGGATGGGCTAAACTAAGTTGAGGGTAACCAATAGGCCTTAAACCTATCCATGAGTTAGAGGGATGTCTGCTCCAAGCATATAAAGACTTCCCCTGGCCGAATGGGCAGATGAAAACAATTTGTTTTGACAGCCACAAAGATGGCTAAAGCAGGTGCTGTGGAGCACTTAGAGCTTGGTCAGACATTGAAGATGCCAAGGTCGTCCACTGCATCCTGGACCATTGCTAGTTGTCCTGACTTTTGTCTTGCCACTGGACTTAGATGACTCTGCCTCACTTAAATCCAATTCACTGACAAGTCAAGACATCACTCTGTGATGTCATTGGTCATCTTTGAAAATGAAGGACAAACAATATTATCATTAAATAGGGTTGAGGAAGTTACAAGATTTAGAGTTGGAAAAGACCTTTGAAATAGTCTAATCCCGTCTTTTTATAGACGATTGGTTCATGAGAATTGGTTCATGTGTAGTCCATGTCTTCCACTGATGGAAAAGAATCAAGATAACCCACTGAACTTAACAACAGTTTCTTCATCCATAAAACAGATATGAAAATATCTAGGTATTTCTTTTCATTACAAAATTTTCATTACAAAAGAGAAGGAGATAACTCACATTTACATAATACAAAGGGTTTTTCCCACAACAATCCTACTCAGTAAGCAAGTCATGGATTATCATCTCCATTTTGTAGGAGAGGAAACTAAGGTTTGGTGAGGCCGAGTGATTTGTTATAGCAGGGTAGCTAGTTAAGGGTCAGAGTCAGTGTTCAAACCCAGTTCTCCTGACCTCCCTTATACCATATTACAATTGTCTCCCAAAGGAAGGTGATCTGTGCATATAGAATATCTCAATTGTACCTGCTTCAACCAGACTCTCTACATGGAAATAAAACAAAGAGCAAGCCTACTGGTTTAAATGTTGGGTTGACCATAATGTCTATGTATGTTTGAAGAATCAAAGAAAAATGTGAATAATTTTCCCAGCCTTACTAGGAAGGCTGTTTGGGATTTGGCCTAGGGCCTTATTCTGTGCTGCCTTTATTATCAACCTTCCCTTCCCCAAAGAATCCTTGTATTCTCTATTCCCATCTCCCACTTGGTGAACACTTGCTATAAGGTAGCACCTTACTTGAGCAAGTAGATTCAAGTCTGGGGTTTGCTCTGAAGCTCCACTCAAAAGAAATTTGTGAATTAACTGGCTTAGAGTAGGTAAAATAAACCAATAAATCATGAACTTGTTTTAGGAAACATTTTAAAAGTTATTTACAGCATTCCCCTCCCCTCCTCCCTCCTATTCCATATTTTTAAATCAAACTCAAGGTCTTTCTCCCACCATATATGTTTAATAACACTATTAAATGAGAGGGAGAGGAAAAACCCAGATGAGAACTGTTTTTATTTTAATATTCCCTTTAAATATAACACATGATCAAATTTCCAGAAATGAAGATTTTTTTTTTCATTTCACACTAGATTATGAACCCAGAATTGAGTTCCAGTTGTAACCATTAATTATTCTTTAAGACTTCTGAACAATCTCAGCCAAGGATTATGCTTTCCTCCAGAGCCAAGAAAACACTGAGGCAGATACTGAAGTCCAATCTGGAAGAGAATCCATTTAGGCATGTCTACATGGCATGCATATAATCTTTCTCTGATTCCACAAGGACATTTTTTCCCATTCCCTGCCTCCCCCTCTTTATCTTTTCCAATATGAGCTAGCCATATAGAAGAAATAGAATACTAGAATCAAGAAGATCTGGGTTCAAATCTTGTCTTTGGCACTGACTAACCTGTTACCTGTGAATCTTGCTTCCCAGAACTATTGGGAGGTTCCATGAAATAATGCACTTTTTACTTGTTAAAGTTCTTTATGGTTCTTGCTGGTCCTGGGTCTTCCTCCTAGGGGGAGATTGGGAGAAATCTAGAAGCTCCAGTGGAGACTAGAGGCAACTTGAGGCCTGCCTTAGGAAGTAACCCAATATATATATACTCTACTCCAGATTGGATACAACCTAGGACAGACAGTGGATAGAGCACTGGGCTTGGAATGGGGAAGATTCATTTTCATGAGTTCAAATCCCGCCTCCGACACACTACTAGCTGTGACTTTGGGCAAGTCTCTTACCTCATCTGTAAAATATGCTGGAGAAGGAAACAGCAAAATACTCCAGTATCTTTGCCAAGAAAATCCCAAATGAGGTCACTAAGAGTCAGATATGACTGAACAAAAAGGGTTAACTTGATCTCTCTGGCTTTTAAGTTTCTTTATTCTTTCAATGAAGACAATTGCCTTAGGGACTGGGCCCTAGGTGATCTCTAAATTGCCTTCTAGCATGAAATTCTTTGATTTTATGAAATTGTGGCTTGTATATTCTTGGAGAGGCCATGTGGCTTAGTGGAAAGAGCTCTCTAGATTTAGAGGCAGAGGACTGAGATTCAAATCTGAGCTCAGTTTGTCAACTGTGTAATCTTTAACAAGTCATTACATTAATGAAGTGCCTACTATGTACCATGCCCTGTGCTGGACGATCTCTGATGACCCTTTGATATTCTAACTCTAAATCCTAGGATTCTAAGGCTTAGTTCCTAGGAACCAAACGAAATGCCTAGGAACCCACCTAGCCTTCACTTTCTTACAGAAACTGGACTAGAACGGCCTCTAGCTGTGTGTATGTATGTATATTGGGAGAAGGGTGGAGTTTATAATTACTTCATGTTGGGTTCTTTCCAGACATTTTTCAATGAAAAGAAAGCGATATGGCAAAATTTGGTTTTCCCAGGTGATTCTTTATGACTGCTAAAAGTTGTTACCAGTGTCAAGAGTAGCCTAGGGCAAAATTGTAAAGCAAATGAAGTTTGTCTTCTTCAGTGCTTGCTAACTTTCCTTCCCAATAATGTCACCTTTATATTTATAGGCAAAATGCTTTCCATATATCCACCCTGTAAGGTAGGTGGTACAAGTATTATTATCCCCATTTTATAGATTAGTAAACTGAGATTCTGGGTGGTTAAATGATTTGCCACTGGTAACATAGCTAATAAATGCCAGAGGCATAATTTAAAGACAGGTCTCCTAACTCCAAAAACAGCATTGCTTTCTTTCTACAAGGCAGTGTCTCCCTATGGTTCCTTTGCTCCAAAATCACCCATTGGTCCCCTGATTCCCTATTTCTCCTATCATAAAAGAGATTTGATAAACCTAGTCAACCCAAGGTGTTAGAGACACATTGTGTTTGGCTTCCCATTTGAACCCACTAGAAGGTGGTGTTGGGCTACTTTGCTTACCTTGCTCCCCTCCTTTGGAATGGCCTCCTCTTTCCTACCAGCCTAGCTAAATCCTACCTGTTCTTTAAGGCCAGAGAAACTTCAAATCTACCCCTTCTATGAATTCTTCCTCTCTTCTCTGGTTCTGACTGAGCTCTCTGCCATTCCTAAACTCTTTACCATCTGCACCATTTAATTCAACAATTGTACACTGTCTTGTGTTTTTCCCTGCTCTGTAATGTATCTTGCCTGCCCCAAAAGCTGTCCCTGGGGCATGCCTGACTTAGGGAGTCAATGCTGATTTAGTAGATCTGAAAATGTTATTATTATATGGTAGTCAATGATAAACTCTCTCATCATTACCAAGTCAAAATTCCTCCCCTTGGGACTAATCTAATTCAGTTCAATTCATTCTAACAAACATTAAGCAAGATGCTGAGCTAGGCCCTAGAGATGAAATAATAAAAAGTAGCACCTAACTTTAAGGAGCTTATTTTCTGCTTGAATATAACTTCCTGAGCTCCTCCACCCAAGGGTTACATTATTGTCCCTTTGTGACTTCTTTTCTATTCCAAAGCTGCTCATGATGCTCATCTTAATATGATTTTACCTGTATAGATGTGTTCTTGATGTCGGGCATGAAAAAAATGGAGGAGCACATAATGTGATTTGTTTTGGGTCAGGTCCCCTAGCCCAACCCGGAGATAGATCAAGTTTCCTCTATAAAAGAAAGTATATCCTATATTTTTGTAAATCCCACAGCATGTAGCAAAATATCATAGTAGATGCTCAGTGATTAAGAGGTCAATGTTTAATCCAAAGAATGAATCTCTAATGATGGAATTTCAGACACTGCAGAACCCAGATGGGGAAAGCATTTGAGATAGTGAAACTATTCGTAGGAGAGGATGTTTTGAGGTAGACATTATACAGCTTGAATTCATTCCCATTCCAGGTATATTGACCTGGAAATCAGGTGTTAGTCCTTCCAGGGAGGCTAATAGGATCATCCATATAAAGCTGGAAGATCTTAGAGGCAATCAAGTCAACCCCTCATTTTATAAATGAGGAAACTGAGGTCCAGAGAGGTTGAGTGATATGCTCAGTCACATAGCTAATAAAGGTTTCAGGCAGTATTTGAACATACATCTTCTTGAACTTGGAGTCCCATGTTCTATCCACTGCTTCTCTTACCTTCTGCCTGGGGGTCACAGCCGACTCCATAGAAGACAGAGAGAAGCTGTGTTCACTTACCCTTCTATTTAGTAAAGCAGTTGTTTATCTTAGCGTTCAGGCCCCCAGTCTCAGATAAAGGAAGCTCTACTGAATCAGAAGCATCCCTACATTCCCAATCAAACCACCTAAGCCTACTTTTTTCACTTGTATTTGCAGATGAAGAGGACCTGAAACTGCAATAGAATGACAGGCCCAACTGTTGTAACTGTGTAATGTTAGGAAGGATGACCATTTATTAGATCTTGTGTGGGGAAGGAAAACGAGTGGAAACGTGGAAAGGTTTCAAGACTCTACAGAGAATACCAAGTTCTTCCTTCCATCCATCCTTCCTTCCTTCCTTCCTTCCTTCCTTCCTTCCTTCCTTCCTTCCTTCTTTCCTTCCTTCCTTCCTTCCTTCTTTCCTTCCATCCTTCCTTCTTTCGCACTGAGGTATGCCTTAGTGGTACCCTACTTAGGGCCTTGTTGCCAAGTAAATGGACTCCCTCACTTCCCCTACCTTTTTGAAGTATGCACAAAAATGTTATACCTGCCTCCAGAAGGACCTATAGAAATTGGAGCATGCACAGATAGCCTCTGCCTGCTTCTGAATATGTATGACTCATACTGTATTGAGTCTCTAGTTTGGTGAGAATGAAAAGCTGATGACTGAGGTGTGCCACACTGGATAGAAAAAGAGGCAGCTTCTAGCTGGTGGGGGAGTAGAAAAGAAGGCTCTTTTCTACCTCCAAATAATGGGGGTTGGGTGGGGCTACTGTTATCCAGATGAAATAAGGGACTCAGCTAGCAGGGTTTGTACTTTGGCCACTTTTGTGAAATGTAAAATGGCCAATTAGCAGCCTTACAAATAAACTATTTCCCAATGGGATTTGCATATTAGCTTTCCAACTGATTGTCCTAGGAGTGATAATTCTGTTTTAATCATTCTATTACTCTGTCTCGCTTAGCATTTCCTTTTCTCGGTGTGGGAACAAACTGCCTTTTCCATATCTGATACTTGTTTATATATTGGGTATCTTTTTACTTCCTTCCACTCACCTTGCTCAGGAAAATCCTAGACTTTCAGGTCATAACCATTTCTGTAATTAACAAATGTATAAGCAGCAACTTTGCATAGGAAAGAGAGAGTAATAGAATGAAACACTAGGGAGCCTAATTTCCCTATTGAGAAGAGAGGTAATACCAGAGCAACGAACCCAAGGCACACTTTGTTGGCAGGCAAAGGACAAGGATTGGCTCGGGGCTCTAGCCCCTGTGGCTTCAGCCAAATGGTATTTAATAGTCACTGTTAGACTTCTTCTTTCCTTCCACAAAATGCTCTTTGGATCTGAAGGGGTTGGGATGTGCCTATTTTTCACAGATGTCTGATGTCTATTTGAAAGTTTCACATACCTCATTATTTGCAGTTTTTTGAATTAAAATTTCCTGGAATAGATCAGATGATTGTCTATGCTGATTTTCATCTCAGATTTTAAAAGTTTATTGCAATTTCATTGTTTTTCTCTGCTAATTAAAGTTGGCAGAACATAGATTTTCCCCCACTGTGAAGATGTTTTAATACGTACCAGGCACAATTTTCTCTTTGTTGTAGGTCACAGTCCTTAAATGATTTTGTAAAACATGCACACCCTATAGCAGCCAGTATGTATATTGTACTTTAAGATTTACAAAATCCTTTAAATGTGTTGTCTCATTGGATCCTCACAACCACCCTAGGAGGAAGATGCTATTATTATCCTCATTTTATAGATGGGAAAAGAGAAGATGTGGGAGGTTAACTAACTTGCCTAGGAACACACAGCTAGTAATTGTCTGAGAAAGAAACAACTTAGGTCTTTCTGTACTCTATTGACTACATATATCTTTCCACCTAGATACATAGAATGCATAGCTGGAGTAATTTTAATTCCTCTGTACAAAATACAAGGAGAAATTGGCTGTTTCTCCCTAACTTCTCGCTTCAGCACAAGTATTTGGACAGGGATAATTACTGTTCCCATGCTATATAAAGCAGTCCCTAGTGACCAGAGATTGTTCCAGCGTTATTTTTGCTTTTCTCTGGCTTTACAGAACACCATAGAGATTCTCCTTCATTAAAGCCAGAGAGCTTTGGAAGTGGCAACTGGGAGTGAGACTACAGAAACAGTGATACTTAGTGTCCCCATAGTTTATAGTCTTATTTGTTACAATAATGGACAGTTTCATTATTAAGTAGGCATAGATAAATGGATTATAGCCTCTCAGACAACACTGATGAGATGCCTGATGGATAACTTTAACTTTCAGTTGTTCCTCCTGATATTTTGGGCACACATTGTATGGAGTTCCTCATTTTGATTTATAATTTTTCCTGGAACTAGAACATACTTCAACCAAGAAAGTATGCCAGTTTAGCTTACTGAGAAATCCTGTTTCCTCTTGTGAGGTACTTTGGACTCTTGGCTTCATAAACATCTATTATTAGATGCTACATGAAGTGGTGGAAAGAGCACTGGCCTAGGAGTCAAGAGATTTGAGCTCTCCTTCTGGCACTGCCTTTGACTAACTATGTCATTTCACCCCCTCTGGGTCTGTTTTCTCATTGGTAAGATGAGTGGTTGCCCTGGATGATCATTTCCAGCTGCAAAGTTTGATGATTCTGTGTTTGTGATTTTTATTATTCTTGCCATTGGGACTTTAGGGAACTTAGGGCCTAGGTTAACTGTTAAAATAATCAGGTGCTTACCACCAGCTTTTTCCATGGGAGATGGAGCTACAATTCAACATCCTTTTTATGAGAGCCTCATGTTGCTGGGGGTAAAAATCACGGCCTTGTTAATTTCATGTGACTATCCCAAACTGCTGGCTGGAAGCAAGACTGTGTCCTGACTAAGCATTTATTCTCCCAGCTATTAATTTTTATTCATACTTGCAGTTCCTTTGAAAGGACTATGAAGGCTTTCTATTTAACAATATTAAAGTTTTAATCCTTGTCATTCTGAAACATAAAGCACCATGAATGGACTTCCACATCTTTCACTCTAACTAAAATAGGTAGTTCAGGTGCTTACAAAAGATTAAGTTTTCTTGGAATTTTACTTATGTTGCAAAATGTACTATAATACTTTCTACTTTCATTTTGGTGTAAATGGAATAAAACATGTCACCTCACAAGTTGGCAAAGGTTTAATTGCTGGGTATCAAGTAAGTTATTTCCTTTGCACATGGAAAATGATATTTAATCTTTCAAACCCTTAAGATATCTTCATTTACCCAGTAAAACAAAGTTTAGTTACATAAGTATTGTTTGGGCTTTACTTTCCCCATTCTTTCCCTCTTCCCTCTACCTTCCTACAATTTTTATAATATGAAAGAACATAAAAGTACTATTAGATTTTAAATTAGATTTGTTCTACCTAACAAGATGCACGAAAGGCAATGTTGAATAATGGAGACAGGACTGAATTCAGAGTGAGGAACCCCTGGGTTCAGTTCCTGCCTATGAAATATCCTAATGATATAACCATAGACATTGACTTCTGAGTCCCCAGGCAGCTTTCTTAAGACTACAAGTCTACAGGATCATAGTGTGATGGGGGTAATTGAGTCTTTTCTCTCCCTTCCCCCTAATCTGTTCTCACTAGAGCACACTTTATTGGAGCATGCATAGAGTTGAGCTGAGATCTGGGTACCTTCAAGTATAACAGATCTGCCTTGGTTCACTGCTGAAGCCTTGGCACTTGGGTTAACCCAGAAACCCCTCAATCCTTGTGATGATAGCTGGAGGAAAGGGATTTGTTGAAAGAGGATTTTGAGCTGTCAGAAAATGAAGGATCCACTCGGTACACTCTAACAGAATGACAGCTACTCTTGCTTTCTTCTTATTTTCTCTTGAATGTTTGTGGCTTTTCTCTCCCTGGAAGCTATGGTGGCTGCTTTCACATTGCAATGGATACAATACGTTGCCCATGTGAGTCGAAGCTCTGACATTGGTCCTCTGGCTGCATTTTTTGCTTTGTGTTTCTTTCCCTAAGGTAATTGAGCAGTGATGCCGAAATGGACATTTCCAGTTTGGGAGCAACCTCATAAATTCAAGAACTCTGGATCCCTGAGAGCTGACCAATACCAATAGCAATATATATGTGTATATATATATATATATATATATACATATATATATATATACACACACACACACACACACACACACACACACACACATATATATATATATGTATATATTTTATTAACCATGTCCTCCACAGAGAAAATTATCACTGATGGGAAAATTAGTCCAAGACCTGGCCTGGCTTGCCAAAAAGCATCTACTAAATGACTATGTAGCACAAAGTTTCAGGTTCAATGTTTTAATTATCAATCTCCTGGGAAAGTATCATAGGAGCTTTAGGTTAGAGTTACCTGTTTTAAATTTTTGACAGTCCATGCTTGTGCCATCTGTGGCCTTCCAAGCTCCTATTGGTCTGATCAGCCACAGCTGGACACACTGTACCTTGACCTCAACATAGTGATGTTATTTTGGTCCTCTTCAAGAACAAAGGACAACAGCTAATCAGCCATCTTTCTGACTGTCTTTTTCTCCATCCATCCATGTAGGAACATTCTGAGACTGGTTTTATTTAGTTTTCTTTTTATTTGATGGCATCTAAGGAGTGTTAAAAAAAGCTTGAAATACAGCCAAGTAGGTTCATTTTTGTCTTTAGTGTTAAAATGAACCAGGTAGTTGAATGAGTTGCCTGTCTTTTGGAATGAGTAGCTTAGTTACATGATTCTACCTTCTTAGTGAATGATAGCATAGCTGAAAATATAAAACCTTTTTATAATGAAACAAGAAGGGTCAAAGGACAACTCAATTTTTGTATAAAGGAAAATGGTAACATTTAGGGGTATAGGTAGGGAAAAAGAAATATCCATTTGCAAATAGCTGATAGACTATGGTAAGATGATTATTAATCTTTAAGGTATCTTGCATTGAGATGATGGTTGCTGTTATACATTAAAAATGAAAGCATACCATTGATATGTTACATGGCATGGTTTCCTTTTTTTTGCAAGAAAAGGCAAATTTCTGTCTGAATGCAGTGTTTCTAAATAGCCAATAGTATGTACTTCAATCATAACCATTGAGCAAACTGTCAGCATTATATAAAACTCACTTTAAAAAGAGAGGGCAAGTATTAAGTCTGCCAAGTACCCCAAAAAGCAAATAGTTCATTTTAGAACCAACTTTACACTAGTATTGACACATTTGAAAGGCAGAATAGTGTAGTAGATGGAGGGTCACCCTTGGAGTCAAGAAGACCTGGTTTCTAAGAGGGCAAAAGTTGAGTTGAAATCTCTTTCCACATGTCTAATTTATGGTGGTTCTTCAGGACTGTGGTTTTCAACTTTTCTTGTCAGAGAGGATTCTGGGAAGATGGTAGGTCAGAAAACTTTTGGTTCTCCAAATTTCCTCCACAAAAAAAGACAGAATATCTCCTCAGAACAGCAGAAATAAACACGGAGTAAAGCAGTTGTCCTCCTAAGATGATTTGAGAAGACCCCTGGAAAGGCCAGACATCCAAGGGCAGAAAATTGGCTGGAGTGAAGTGCAAATGCCTTCAGGCCAACTCTGCAGAATCAACAAAGAACAAGCCCTGGGGGCAACTGGGTTGAGAGGCAGCCTCAGCCTAGGAAACTTTCATCTCAAAGACAGTGTGAGGGGTCTGGTGGCTGAGCAGAAGACTGAAGGACCTTTCACTGTTGAAGGATGCCACGCATAGCTGTGCTGACCAGATGCATCCCGGGCTGTGGCTCCAGGGAAAAGGAGCTAGCACACACCTGGTGGGTGCAGCAGTGAGGGGCAGGGACCCTCTTGGCTGTGGGCACTCGTAGGAGAGCAGATTTCCTGGCTTCAGTTCTGGGGCCAAGAGGACAGCTGCAGTTTGCAACCACTGCAGGGACTGCAAGGAGCAAGATCATTTGTAGGACAGCATGGCTGGGGGCCCTAGCTGTGGCTTAGGAGTAGAGGAGAGCCCAAAGTTGGGCCCCAAAATGGACTTAAGAAAATAGCAGTAAGAAGGCTTGGGGCATCATTCCCCACACCTCAGGATTACAACTCGATTACACTAATAGCTGCTAAAAACAAAATAAAACAAAAAAATAAATAAAAGTGAGTAAGCAAAGGAGAAAGAATCCAACTATAGAGAGTAACTATGAGGATACAGAAGATCTGGGTTCATATTCATAGGAAGATAATGGAGCTAAAAAAGCCACTCTATTTTCAATGAGAAATGTTAAATGGTCCCAAGCACAAAAAGAGTTCTTGGAAGAACTTAAAAAGAACTTTAAGAATCAAATAAGATAGATCAAGGAAAAATTAGAAAAAAATAAGAACAATCCAAGAAAATCAAGAGAATTATGGAAAGAAAGTCAACCAATTGGAAATACAGAATCAAAAACTTGAGGAAGAAAATAATTCCTTGAAAACTAGAATTGGACAAGAGTAAGCTGAAGATGTACTAAGACACTAAGAAACCATAAAATGAAATCAAAAGAATGAAAAAAAAAATAGAAGAGAAAGTGGAACATCTTGTCAGAAAAAACAACTGATCTGGAGACAAGATCAAGGAGAAATAATATAAGAATAGTCAGACTACCTGAAAATTATGATAAATAAAAGAATCTTCATACAATATTGTAAGAAATCATAAAGGAAAATTGCCCTGAAGTTCTACAACAAGAAGGCAAAGTAGAAATAGAAAAAATCCACCAATCACCACCTGAAAGAGATCCCAGGAGGAAAACTTGCAGGAATAATATCATAGCCAAGTTTCAAAGCTCCCAGGTTAAGGAGAAAATATTGGAAGCAACAAGAAAAAAACAATTTAAATATCATGAACCATGTATCTCTGACTACTATATTCTGTAGAGTAAAAGAGTTGGGGTTAAGACCAAGGGTTACTTACCCATCAAAATTAATATGACTCTCCAAGCTTCTTCTTTGCCTTATATCTGATGTCGTCCTTTATTAAAATGTAAGATCCTTGAGGTCAAGGAGTGATTTGCTTTTTGTATTTGTATATCTAGAATTAACAGTCTCAATTCTGGTCTTATATTCCAAGGAAGTTTATAACAGAAAAAAGAAAGAAGCCATGGGGAACACAATATTCATAACAGCAATATTTATAATAGCAAATATCTGGAAACAAATTAATGCCCAATGATTGGCAGAATGGTTGATCTATACTTTTAATATAATTTCAAAATATTGATATATTTGCAATTACTTACTTAAATCATTTGGGGTTCAATCATTTAAATTAAATTCCATATTTTTTATTCTATTATTACTCATTCTTTTTTTTTTTGTAACCTGGTCCAATCTGGTTGCTTTTCCTATTTTTGCTCTTTTTAGTGACATTTCTATCTCCTCAAAAAACATATATATGTCTGATATTAGGCTCCAAGGCTAGTGGTTCCACTATCTTGAATGGAGAAAATAGTCAAATGTCTCTTTGCAAATTTTTTTCACTTTCTCTTCTGTTTGTAGGCCTTCCCTTGTTTCCTTGAATGTCCATGGAATGACTTGGCTTGCCTTGTATATCTTGTCACACTTTTTTTAAACTGGTTTAACTTTCCTCTCTTTCTTTCTATTTTTATGAAATGATATTGCATATAATTGTCCATCACCCTTCTTTCTAACCCAGGGATAGCTCTGGCAGCCTTTTGTTTTCACTAAGGTGCTTTCTGGGCTCTTTTGATCTTTTAGCAATGAACTTACCCTGGTGAAACTCTATGGTGCTATTAATCAATGTCAATGTCATTTTTGCTGCCCATTTCCCATTTCTGATTTTCAATTACTTGCTTAAGTAATTCAAGGTTCAATCATTTTAATTAAATTCCTTATTTTTTTTACCCATTATTGTTCATTCTTCTTGTTTTTTTTTTTCAAATTCTGATCTTAGCTCTGACAAGTTGATGGTCTGATTATATACAGACCACTGACCAACTTCCATATCAATAATAAGTCCTTTTTGTCTTTTAAAACAAAAATTTTTTCTCGTTCTTTTTGGTGTTATTTGGTGCTTTTATCTTAAAAGCCTACCAATTCTTTCTGTTTTTCTTTTCTTTTTTTTTTTTTAGAAAGCGTTTGTGATGTAGAGGCATGAGGATTCTATATAACCTGTAAACCTTTGGCCTTTCTCATTTCTCTTTCTTGAATCATATTCTCTTGCATATTTCCAGTCATTCTCACCTTTTTCTACCTTTGCTCCCAAGCCACCAAGTATGAGAATATGTGTTCATTTGATTTGGAGGATCTTACCAAGTTCTTTTTAGAATTGCTCTACCACTTTATCTTTAGCAACTAATGTTTGTACGTATGAAGTTATTTTCATGGCAGTGTTTTTGCAAATACTTGTCATTAATACCATAGTATATGATGACTGCAACAGGTTAAAATTGTCTTCCTGGAAGAGGTCATGTTTTAATTATATTGTTCTTGACATTTTTGTGTTGGTGGCATGTTTTAAATAGAGAAGAGCTTTCAATCGAATATTCTTGTGTTCTCACAACGCTTAGGTCTATTTTTATATATTTGCAATACATCAATCAATCAATCATCAAGCATTTATTAAGTGCCTACTATGTGTCTAGCATTGGGAGATGGAAGTAAAAGCAAAAAGCAATACTGAAATATTGTCCTTGCTCTCAAGGAGCTTATATTCTAATGAGAAAAGACAACACATAAAAAAGGCTAAACTAGGGAGGGCAGCTAGGTGGCACAGTGGATAGAGTGTTGGGCCTAAAGTCAGGTAGACCTGAGTTCAAATCTGGCCTTAGACATTTATTAGCTGTGTGATCATGAGCAAGCCAATCAACCCTGTTTTCCTCAATTTTCTCATCTGTTATAATGAGCCGTAAATGGAAATACATTTGCCAGGATCTTGAAGAGTCAGACAAGACTCAAAACAACTAACAACAACAACAAACTAAAGAGAGATGTGGAAGGAAAGAAGCGTCCGCACAAGGCCGTGGTGGTGAAGTCTACAGATAATAACAGCTGGAAAGGTAATGAAGCTTAGCTGATCTTGGCCTGTGCCCAAAATGGAGGCTTCAACAAGAGCTCAACAATGGGAGAAGGCTACCTGCATGGTGGAGGTGTGTACCAGGTAAGAAAAACCCAGGTGCTAAGGGAAGTGCCAGGACGAGAAGGCAGCTGAGTCATGGTGGTAAAGTCTGGGAGAGTCAAAAGCATAGACAAGAAGAAACTGAATCATGACTCTCCTGGGCCCACATCCAGAATTAAATTTCAAATAGAGGAGTGTATATTTGATCCTGGAGGTAATAGGGAGCCATTAGAGTTAATTGGATAGGGAGGGGTAGGGGTGACACGGTCAGACCAACGCTTTAGGAAAATCACTTCGGTAGCAGAGTAGAGGATGGATTGGAATGGGGAGTAACTTGAGGCAGGGAATTCAAGTAGAAGGCTATTGCAATAGTCCGGGTGAGAACTGATGAGATCCTAAACAAATGTGGTCACTCTGTGAGTTGAGAAAAGCATATAGAAAGAAAAAAGAAAACAAGCATTTATTAAATGTCTTCTATGTGCCAGATGATATTACAAATATTATCTCGTTTGATCTTCATAACAACTCTGGAAGGTAGGTGCTATTATTATCCCCACTTTATAGTTGAGGAAACTGAGGCAGACAGAAGTTGCCCAAAGTTGCATAGCTAGTGTCTGAGGCCAGATTTGGACCTCCATATTCCTTACTCTAAGCCCAGCACTTTATCCCCTGCACCACCTAGACATTGTAGAGAAAGAAATGACAAAATTTGGTGATTTTTTGAGCTACATGAGGGTAAACAACAGAGAAGAGATGAGGATGAGTGAGGCTGCAAACCTTGGTGCTTGGAAAGGTGCAATAAGTTTAAAAAACTGTGAGTATAGAATTAACTCCAGGATTTACACAACCAGGAAGGGTAGTCAGTGTCACCAAACTGGATGATGAGTTGCTGTTTATATTACTGGGACTTTTTGTTTCATCTTTTTTGTTTCTCAGCCAATATGTTGGTGTTTTCCACTAAGTGTAAGTAACTTTTTTTTTTTTTAGCAATATAAGCTGTGACTGCTTTGTGTACAATACATAAATATTCTAGGTGGTCTGTATTTGGAAGGGTAACTGGTTTTCTTATCTTTTGATAATAAATATGTAATGCATTATATCAAGAAGAAGTAAGCTTGCATCAGAGAAGAAGCTGATAAAGTGCTTTGTCTGTCTAAGATGGATGTTTCCCACACCCCAACTCCTATTAATATATCTAATACTCTATGCCCTAATAAACTTTATCAGGTGAGAATGCCTCTTTGTTTGAGTTACAGAATCAAATAAATGTTTAAAATAGGTGTGAACAATTCTTAGACACCTGTATTGAATCAGTTATCTATCAAAGGCCTAAGCTAGGTGCAAATAAGCTAGTTAATACAATTGGGGAGGAAAGAAGTGCTTGGGGTCCTTGAATGAAATCAGATATACTTCTAAGGCTGTGTATATCAAAAGATGTTCTAGGGGCAGCTAGGTGGTGCAGTGGATAGAGCACTGGCCCTGGAGTCAGGAGGACCTGAGTTCAAATCTGGTCTCAGACCAGACATTTGATGCTCACTAGCTGTGTGACCCTAGATAAGTGACTTTATCCCAATTGCCTCACACAAACAAATAAAAAGAGATATTCTATCAAGAGGATTACAACAGATGTTTGGGGAGTCCAACTTAAGAGAGTTTTGAGGAGATGCCCTTTCACCTATATCAGAAGGCAATAAAGGAAGAGGAATGAATCCAAAGGGAGTGTCACACTTCCCACTGTCTCTGCCCCATGACCAGAGAAAAACTTTGTGATCTTTGAAATGGGAGATTTTGACTTCCCATTGGCATTAATAGCAGTGTCAACAGAACAGCACTGGCTGATGGCAGCATCTGTATTGGGAGCCAAGGACAAATTACACAGACTGAAGACGGGCAACCTCAGAACTCCAGAGGGATCTGACTCTCAGGGCTCAGCAGGGAAACTATATGACTTCACGAAAATGCCAAGGTAGGAGAAAATAATTTCATATAACCAATATTTGTGAGATATCCCTTTGACTGCATGTGCTCTCTAAGCTTGAGCCCATATTCCCCTAGACTCTGTCTATACTTGTGAGGGAGCATATCCCAGACTTTTGAGTGTATTCTTAACTAAAAGCTAATTAACTTTGGATCGCTAATTGATATCATCTGGACATCATTGAATATTATCAACTACCCTCTGGGGACCAATTTATCAGTTCCAGTGGGAGTAAGGAAGTTGCCCCAGAGGGCAAGTTATTTCACACTTAATCTAACTTCCCTTTTCTTCTGTTAAGATTCTTTCATCTATATAAACAATCAGAAATTTTCCATATCTTCCTCCAGGGAGTTCTCTCTTTCCTCTAATTCCTTTGCTTCTTACGCTTCTGAAGTTTAATTTTTGATTGATATGAATTGTTTGATTTTTTTTATGCTGCTATGACTGATTTTATTGCCTTAATCTTTTAGCTTTTACTTGTTGATTAGGGGTATCAAGAATTTTAAATGTACTTTTATTTTCTGTATTCCATTTCATATTTCTTTTTGTTGTCTTTAGAAATATAGCAGTGATTTTTTTAAAAAAATGTGTATAGTGGTTTGATATGTATATAATCTTCCAGGAGTGTGCTGTGAGAATTGATCGCTAAATTTTCAGTGTGAGCATTTACACCTTGGAAATTGGCAAAGCTACAAATCAGATCTTGATTTATTGGTTTGTTGATTGTTTAGACCTAAGAAAGTGATGGAGAAGATGTTAATGCAGAAACTTAAAAGTATGTCATGCACACAGTTGCTAAACATTTAATTATGCACCTTGTAATCTTTCAGTGTCTTTCCACAGGTCTTCAGTAGTTTTCTTAAACCTTAAGTCCTTAAGACAGGCATCCTAGCTCTACTTCTCTTCCCATGATCCTTAAGGTTGCAATAGCTACAGCATATTTTGTCCTGAAACATTTTTATGGTCTCTGTCAAATATTGCGAGGGAATTCATTAATTCATGATGGTTTTAGGAGCTACTAGCTTTTTTTTTACATTACTCTGTTTGATGATAGTTGTTTTAATTAGTAAAATTCATGCCATTAAACTCAAGAAGGGCTTTCAAAAGTCCAATCTAAGTATGCCCATGTCCTTTTCAAAATTATTTGAAACCATCATTATTTCTGCTATCTATTTTATTCATTTGAAATTTGAAATTTTTAAAAAGTTTAGATTTAAGGCCTTCAGGTTCTTCCACTTTTCCCTCTTCAGATTTAAATAATTTCTCAATTTTTGTTCTTATTTCAGCTATTCTGAACTTAGGAATGAATTATTTCTTATTATTGCCCTGCATTGATCTCCACTATGTGGAGCTGAGTATTTAGATGGCAAAATTTGGGATAAAGTTTTTCCTATAACTGGCAAGGTAGTTCCAGTTTTGTTATGATATAGTATTAGTATACAATAAAAACTTGGAAATGGTAATTTTGTTTCATATCTGCTTGTGGTCTGCCCACATTAGTGGCTAGTATCACCTACACCAAAGCATTTACCGCGTATGGGGTACTGACATTTCTGATTTGTTCCAAATGTGTCTTTGTCTTTTGGTAGTACTAGTGCTCAAAAAAGTACCTTTGACTCTTCTCTGTTCCATGTCAAAGTAATCATCACAATAGTTTTGAGAGAGGTCAATCTGTATTCTTTTGTTACCCCATCTATATCTTAGATTCATGGGAGCATTTTCCTTACACTGGCTAGGTTGCTAACCCAATTGGTAATATCACCATAGCTTAATTGGCCAGCATTTCAGAGTCCCTACCAGACCTTCAAAGTTACTATAGTGTTCTCAGAGTACAGAGATCCCACTGACAGGCATTCCCTCACTTTGCCATTTTCCCTAACCCTCCCATGATATGGCTTTGAGGGAGGTAATATTGTTATTATTGTGTGTTTTTACAGAGCATGTGCCCAGAGTTCCCCTAGAAACTTCTAGGGATTCCAAGGACAAGCTGACTCATTGATTGGACCATGTGGGGGCCTAGTGCTGAAAGTTCTTGGCATTTTAGAATGACATGATATACCCTAAGTGTTCCCTTGGTCATTTCCTCCATTCCCCTACTGTAACAGAAGGGCAGGGTACTGTATACTACTCTATGCTGAGCCCTCACATGGCCAGAAGCAGCCAAGAAATTTGTCATCCCCAAAGGTCCAAGCAATGAGTCACCTTGTCTTTGAAGCCTCTGAAGGTTTCTAGGGGAATTCTGGGCACATTCTCTGCATAAACTCATATTACATCACCACCTCTGTTCCTGGCTTTCCTGCAGAGATCCTTTGCAGGACAGATTGTTGCAGGTGATGATGTTACATGCTCGTTATTATCACCATCATCATTATCATCATCATTACCTCATTTTCATCTCTTTTTTGATGGGGTTCAAATAGAAACAGAGCAGGAGCAAGTTTTTCTTTTGCTGTCATTGCTTTGTAGTTGATTCTTTGTGGGTTATTACACCGGTGGAAAAAGAATCTGCTTTTTCTAGCTGAATACAAGTCTTCCCATGTAAGCTGATTGTCTGTAGGCTCATACAAGGCATCCTTAGGACAGCTCCTGTATCAGGTAGGACAACAGTTCTATGCACCTCATCCTGCTCTGACATGATTTTGATCTTCTCTGCCAGGTCTCTATGCTTCAAAAGTCTTTTGTTTTATGTAGTTGTGAGATTATGATTGTTTGGTATAGCAAATACTATTAAAATGTCTATCTTAAGTTTTTATAAATCAAATAAATTCTTTTTATTATATGGGGGATTCTAGGCAACAGTTTTTCTGTAATAATCCTCTGATAACAGTGGAGTTTATTGGTTGAGATCTCTAGAACATTTTGACATCTGTATTTATGTAGTATGGGGATTTGTCATCTGTCATTTCATGAAAGACAGTGAGCTGTTAACTTATGATTCTAGCCACCAAATCATGTATTATTATTATTGGTATAGTTGTCATCATATCTGTGACAGAGCCAAAAGAAACTTTTGAAATGCTGACCACAGTGTCTGATATCTGTTTCTATGAATATGAGAATATGGTTTTACTTCAAGTGTTATCCTCCTTCACTCTGAAGAAGTAAATGAATCAATATTGCTATAAAATATATGCATGTATGCACACTTATACATTACTATTAGTCCAGTTAGTATATTTGCCTATTGGGAGTTTATCCCTCTCTCTTCTATAGAATCTGAGTTAGCATTTCACATGTAGAATCCCAAGGGGTTCTAGTTCTCTCTCAAACTCCTATAAATATCTCTCTGTGGCCTTTTCATCCCTTACTTGAGAGAGTAACCCATGACCATTCTCCTGACACTTTGGTGTTAATTGTCCTTTGTTTTATGTTTTCACCTCTAAAACTGGCTAAGAAGGTCTCCCCCTCTTTTACCAATGATAACTTCATAGAACAAGTATCCATCTGGGACTCTTGCATAGCATCTTGCATCATAGATATGACCCTTCATTTCCTCTTTCTTGGCTAATCTTAGATAAAACAGGAAACATTCTAGTCCCATTCCCTCATCTCCTTCAACCAATTACTGTACTTAAACATTCAAAAGCATAGATAGCAGGAGGGAGCAGATAATATCTTGCTCCCTACCAGTCACCATCCTGGAACCTACCCCTCCCGGGAAAGGAGGAAGCATGTCTAATACAATCAGAGATAGGACTTTTCTTATACAAAAAGGGAGAGCTGGACTTTTGGATCATAAGACAACAAAATGTGGGATAGATGTTCTGATCCTTTTGACTTCTCAAACCACCCCAAAACAGAAATTATGTGCCAAAGATAAAGCAACTTCAGCTACCTTCATGATTTAGGATATTTGGAATCCAAAAGAAGGTTTTTTAAAAACCCCCACAAATTGATGCCTACCCTGAGCTCACTCAGGGCCCTCTCACCTCTTGTGTGGGCAGCAAGGCTGCCCAAGTCACCATAGGGATCCAACATATGGGCTCACAACAAAACCCAACCTTACCCTGAGGTAAGCCCACCCCCACCCTCTCATCATTGACCCAGCAATCCTGGCTCCAGGCTGTGGAAATCTGCTTGGGCTATGACAAAACCAGAGCTGTAGCAGCTCTGGGACAGAAGCTTGCTGGGGCTATACAGCCCGCTGTGCAGCAGTGCTGAAAGCTGTGGAAGCTTATGGGGGCTAAGAAACCCAGAGCCATGTCACCAATCTGTGCTCCAAAGGATCTCTGGAGGAGAGCTATCAGTGAGGGAAAGTGACAGGATACTTGTCTGGGCTAGAAATGGGACTCAAAATCCCCTTCCACAAACACATATACCTCCCAGAGCCTCAGAGAAACAAACTACAGAAACCAATGCCATGGCTCCAGGGCTTTAACCCTCCAGACTACCCCTATGGAGCCAATGAACTGAGGAACAGAAGAAGCAGGATAGAACATTGAGGCAGGCAGGACACCAGGCAGGAGTCTTGGGGGCTGGGCAGAGGGGAAGAAAGCAGGGCTATGTAACACTCAGTTAAGCCTGAAGGAAAGATCTCAGCATCCAGCTGGGGCAAGTTTTATCCCACAAAAAAATCACTTGGGGGTGACTTAGGTTGGTGGACCATAAATTGCTCAGCATAGGAGGAGGCTGAGATGCTTTGAGATACAGTTCCGAATCATCACCATCAGAGAAAAGAGTCAAAAAGTGAGCAATAAGGGAAAATAAGAGGGTGGGATGGAGTTTGAAATTACCAAAGATGTCAGGAAAAAGAAAATTCAAAGACCCTAAACATAAGCAGATAAATCAGGACAGGAAAAAACCCAATAGTTACAAGAAATATGACCTTCAGGCCTAGTAAATTATGTTAGGCATCCTGCTAGATTGGATTGAATGCTGGGTCTGGAGTCAGGAAGACCCACATTTAAATCTATCCTCAGACATTTATTAGCTTTGTGACCCTGGGCAAGTCATTCAACCTTTGTTTGTTTCAGTTACACCTTCTGTAAAATGGAGATAATACTAGCACCTATATCTCAGAGTTATTGTGAGGATGAAATGAGATAATAATTGTAAAATGCTTAGCATAGTGCCTGGCACATAGTAAGTGCTATGAAAATGTTAGCTATTACCATTTTCATTTTTATTATTGTTATTATGGATGTATAATACACACACACATACACACACATATTTTATATATATATATATATATATATACACACATAGTTTTTAAGTAAAAACAAAGGAAAATTATATAACATTTAATGAGACAGAGCATCCTGTGCAATGTGAGGAGAACATTGAGCTACTATACACTGTTCCTAAATAATTTAAAAGAAAAATGAAAATTATGAGAGCAGAATTTGTAACTTACATAGCAAAAATAATGGGCAGAAGAGAAAAACTGGAATCTGCAATGGCAAGTTTCACCAAAGAAACAACAGAAAGAACAATGGATTAGGAATGCAAAATACATAGAAATGAAGGACAATCAAGAAGAAGAAAAGCAAACAACAAACAAAAAAAAAAAACCCAAAACAAAAGCCCAGGAACATTAAAAGAAAATATACTCACTATTCAAGCAAAACATACTGATCTTGAAGACAGGATGCATAGAGACAACATAAGGTCTTCCAGAAGAATAAAACATGACAAAAAACTTTTAATACCACAATGAAGTTAATAATAGAAGAGAACTGCCCAGAACTTCTTTTGTAAAGTAGTATTTAATTTTTCCAATTACACATGAAGACAATTTCAATATTTATTTTTTGAAAGATTGTGAGTTCCAGATTTTTCTTTCTCCCTTCTCCTCCACCTTTCCAAGACGGCAAAGCAATCTGATATTGGTTATACATGTGCAATAATGTAAAACATATTTCCACATTAGTCATGTTGTGAAAGAAGAAACAGAACAAAAGGAAAAAAAAACACAACTCCCCCTCCCCCAAATATGTTTCAATCTGAATTCAGTCTCCATCAGTTTTTCTCTGAATGTGGATAGCATTTTCCATCATGTGACTTTGGGAATTGTCTTGCTGAGAAGAGCTAAATTGATCATAGTACAATGTTACTGTTACTATGTACAATGTTCTCCTAGTTCTGATCACTTCTTTTAGCATCAGTTTATATGTCTTTCTAGGTTTTTCTGAAATCTACCTGCTCATCATTTCTTTTTTTTTTAAAATAACAAAACTTTATTTATACATCAATGTTGAGGGCTGGACTAGAGTTTAAGAAAAAAAAAGAAGAAAAGGAAAACAGTCTATGAAACTGAGTCCTGTACAGAAAAGAGGGGAAGACAGGTTACAAGGAATGGAAAAAGATAGATGCACTCGCATACACATACACAAGATGAAGGCAGGTAGGCTGGGTAGCGAGGGTCAGGGCTCTTGGCTAGTCACCTGCTTCATGTAGGTTTCCAGCAGGTACTTTTTAAAGGCTATGGGGTTTGTCCAAAGTTCAGTAGCATATGTGTTCAATGGGCTGTCAATGCTGGGTTCTCCTAGCAGGCTCTGGATAGATAGCAGGATGGTCCTGACATCATACAGAGCTGACCACTTGTCCTTGAAAATGTCCAAAAAGATATTGCCTTGGGTATCCACATTAGGGTGGTAACAAGGTGTGACAAATTTCACAGTGGGAGCATTATATGGGTAGCCACTGGGGAATTTAAGGGAGAGTTTGTACCTTAGGTCTTCATATACTGTTCCAGTTGCCCCATGGATGGTCCCAACCCTCTTGAAGAGATTGTCTGACTCTGGGAAGGCAGAAATTCCTTTGTCTCCAGATATCATTAGGGTCATCAATTCCTGCTGTAACCTCTTGCCCACGAACCCACGAGTAACACCAGACCCAGGCTTGGCCCCCTTATGGGTGGCGGTGGTGGCACTGGCAGCAGCCAGGTCATGGTTCTGTGAGGCCATGGGGGACTGGAGATAAAGGAAGAGAAACTCCCAGGCAGCAACTGCCTCATCATTTCTTATAGCACAATAGTATTTCATTACTTTCATATATCACAACTTGTTCAGCCATTCCCCAACTGATGGGCATCCCCTCAATTTCCAATTCTTTGCCACCACAAAAAGAGCTGCTACAAATATTTTTGTATATGTGTTCCCTTTTCCCTTTTTTATGATATCTTTGGGATACAGACCTAGTAGTGGTATTGCTAGATCAAAGAGTATGCACACTTTTATATCCCTTTATGCATAGTTCCAAATTGTTCTACATAGCTCCACCTCTCCACAACTCCACCAACAGTGCATTAGGGAACCAATTTTCCCACATCTTCTCCAACATTTATCATTTTCCTTTTCTGTCATATTAGCCAATCTGATAGGTGTAAGGTCAGAGTTGTTTTAATTTGGATTTCTCTAATCAATAGTGATTTAGGGCATCTTTTCATATGATTATAAATAGCTTTAATTTATTCATCTGAAATTATTCATATCCTTTGACCATTTGTCAATTGAGGAATGACTTATATTCTTATAAATTTGACTCAGTTCTCTATATATTTGAGAAATGAGGTCAATAAAAATTGTTTCCCAGCTTTCTGTTTTCCTTCTAATCTTGGTTGCATTAGTTTTGTTTGTGCAAAACCTTTCTCTATCTCATTTGGTCATAATTTCTTCCCTTCTCCATAGATCTGACAGGTAAACTATTCTTTGCTCTCCTAATTTGCTTATGGTATCACTCTTTATGTTTAAATCATGTATTCATTTTGACCTTATCTTGGTATCCAGTGTAATATGTTGGTCTATGCCTAGTTTCTGCCATATAATTTTCCAGTTTTCCCAGAAGTTTTTGTCAAATATTGAGTTTTTTTTCAAATAGTGAGTTCTTATCCCAGAAACTGGAGTCTTTGGGCTTATCAAAAAGTAGATTACTATAGTAATTTACTACTATGTCTTGTGTACCTAATCTATTCTACTGATCCACCACTCCATTTCTTAGACTTTACCAAACAGTTTTGATGATTGCCACTTTATAATATAGTTTTAGATCTGGTACTGCTATGCCACCTTCCTTTGCATTTTTTTCATGAATTCCCTTGATATTCTTGACTTTCTGTTCTTCAAGATGAACTTTGTTATTATTTTTCTAGCTGTATAAAATAATTTTGGTAGTTTGACTGGTATCTGCCCAGAACTTCTGACCATAAAAAATGAAATATCAGTTGAAAGAATTCCTAGATTTCCTTCAGAAAAAAAAAACCTAAGGCTGCAAACTCCAAAACATATAGTAGTTCAATTTAATAACTCAATCCAGAAAGAATTTCAGCAAATAATCAGGATAAAGACCTTAAAATACAAAAGAAAGGAAATTAGAGTGACACAAGACTTCAGCACCTACTAGAAATCTCAGGAGGGAATGGAATAATGTGTTTTAAAGAGAAATGGAGCTTAGGCTATAGCCCAAGGTAACCTACCCTGTAAATCTGAGATTGGCCATAAATGAAAAAAAAAAGTATATTCAATAATAAAGAGGCACTTGAAACATTTTAGAAAGAAAACCAAACCTGAGAAAATTGTTTGCTTTTTGAATACTCTAGAAGAAATGCAGACATGGTGAATAAATGCATCAGGCAAGGACAGCAGCAGCAATAGAAGGTGACAGCAGAGAGGCCAGTAAGAGAATTCTTTCTAAATGTGCACAGAGAGACAGAGGTAAATACAGAGAAACATGGAAAGAACTATATGAACTAATGCAGAGTGAAGTAAGCAGTCAAAGAACAATATAGTCAATAACCGCAACAATGGAAATGGAAAGGACAACTGTACACCAAAAAATTCAAAAGTGAATGTAACAAAATTATCAAGTTCAAGAATATCTCAAATGAAAAGATATGAGAAGATACCCCTAATCCACCCCTTCCTGGAGGTGGGAGATCCAAAGGGACTTATTTCAAGTTATCAATCAGTTGTGTGGATCTTTTTCCTCTTAAAAAAATACTTTTTGGTATATGGAATGGCTCTCTGGGAGAGGAAGGTGTCCTCTGAGAGAGGATACTGAGGATAACTATGACAATGAAAAAAACAAACTGAAAACATGTTTTTAAAGGGAAAGTTGGGAAGCCATCTTTGGAGCTATTCCATCACTCCAGTCTGGAATTGCCACACCATCACCCTAATACAGATACAGATTTTGGGCCCACAGCATTCTATTTTCATCTCTGGCTGCTACAAAATACATCCTTTAATAAATCTCCTTTGGTCATACAGGTTATATGTGGGTTTCTTTTCCCCCTTCCTAGTGGATGCTTGGGCTACCACATAATCACTCATTTGGACAGACATTTATTGCCAAATGAAGGAACCAAATGAGTAGGAGAAACTGCTCAGGCCTCCTCCTCACTTTTAGATTCCTTGTTGTCAGGGAGCCCTCACTCTAATTATTGCAGTGAGTGGTTCCAATTTAATGGTCCTTTCAAGTCTTCTCTATGTTTCCATCTAGAGAATAATTATAATAGTAATAATGCATAATATAATAGTAATAATGCATTATGCATAATGCATAATTTCAATAGTCATGATGCATCAATTTGAGACCACTTTCCATCCTGGCTGTTCTACTGTGGACAATCTCAGTGTTACTAGTGTTCTACCTAAAATGTGGTACTTTGAATAGAATGACACTCTAGGTGTGGTCTGACCAGGGCAGAGAACAGCAGGATCATGATAGAGGGAGGTTTCATACCTCAAATCTTAATGAATGTAACTATCAGAATGCTCTCTGCACTGATACCTTCATCAGGTGAGAAGGCCTTCCTCTTTGATTGAGTTATGGAATTAAACCCTCTTAATCAAAAACTAGAGGTGAAGATATTCACAATCAATTCGCAAGAAGTGAAATGCTTGGAGCTCCTTAATGGGCCTCTTTTTAAAAACATTTTTAAAAAATTATTTATTTATCTTTAGTTTTCAACATTCACTCCTGTAAGATTTTGAGTTCCAAATTTTCTCCCCATCTCTCCCCTCCCCCACCCCAAGTTAGTGTGCAATTTGATATACACTCTATATATACATTCACGTTGAACCTATTTTCACATTAGTTGTGTTGTAAAGAAGAATTAGAGCCAATGGGAGAAATCATGAGAAAGAAGAAACAAACAAAAAGAAAAAAGAAAAAAAAAGAGAGAGAACAAATAATATGCTTTGATCTGTGTTTAGACTCCATAGTTCTTTTTCTGTATGTGGACAGCATTTTTGACCATAAGACCTTTGGAGTTGTCTTGGATCTTTGCAATGCTAAGAAGAAATGAGTCTATCAAAGTTAGTCATCACATTGTGGCTGTGATTGTGTACAATGTTCTCCTGGTTCTGCTCACTTCACTTAGCATCAGTTCATATAAGTCTTTACAGGTTTTTCTGAAGTCCATCTGCTCATCATTTCTTATACGCAGCAGTGTATTCCATTACATTCATACACCACAAATTGTTCAGCCATTCCTCAATTGATGGGCATCCCCTCAATTTCTAATTCTTTGCCACCATAAAAGAGTTGCTATTAATATTTTTGTACATGTGGTTCCTTTCCCCATTTTTATGATCTTTTTGGAATACAGACCTAGAAGTGGTATTGCTGGGTCAAAGGATATGCACATTTTTGTAGCTCTTTGTGCATAATTCCAAATTGCTCTCTAGAATGGTTCAGTTCACAACTCCACCAACAATGCATTAGTGTTCCAATTTTCCCACATCTTCTCCAGTCTTAATGGGACTTTTAAAAGAAGCCACAATGCTCACTCTGTGACTTCTTATGGGAGAAGTAGTAACTGTCCTCTGAGGAATTAGCCTGCTATGCCAGTATGAGTCCAGAAGCAAGACCAGAGTTAGTGATACATACAAATATAGCCTAATAGCAGGCTACTTCATGCTTAAATGAAGTGCTCACCAGAAACACTCAAGCAGAAGCTGTTAGGGAGTTCTTTTACCAAATGGCAAGTAGGTTGGTCTAGATAGAGCCTAAGCCTCTTTCAACTCTACTGTCTCTGAATCCATAAACAATAATTATCAATCAATAAAACATTCATAAAAGTCTTCCTATGTGTCAGACAATGTGCTAAGTGCTGGGGATACAAAGAACTGCAAAAAACAAAACAAAACAAAAAACCCAACCAAACAACCAAACAAAAAACCAGTCCCTGCTTTTAAGAAGCTTAATGGAGGAGATGTCATGTAAACAAATTATGTAAAAGAAGATACATACAGGATAAAGAAGATAATCTATAGAGAAAAGGCACTAGACTTAAGGGAGATTGGGAAAGGCTTCTATAGAAGGTAGGATTCTAGCTGGGACTTGAAAATGAAAGCCAGGAGGTTGAAGATGAGGAGGGAGAGAATTACTGGCATGAAGGGCAGCCAGAGAGAATGAGAGGATAATAGTGCTTTTGATGGAAATAGGAAAGTTGGGAAGAAGGGAAATTTTGGAGGAAAATGATGAGTTGAATTTTAGACATGTTGAGTTTGAGTTGTTTAGGAGACATCCAGTTTGAAATATTGAAACCCACTGGATATACAACACATACAACATTAAAATATTAAATATTAAATAAAACATTAACATATATATATACATGTATACATATGTAATTGTATTTGAGTCATAAGCTTTGAGATGATAGTTGAACCCATGGGACCTCATAAGGTTACTGACAGGAAGAAGTGAGGAGGGCTTAGAAGACAACCTTAGGGACCACCCACAGTTAGGTGGCATGATATAAATGAAAAGCCTTCAAAGGAGACTGAGAAAGAGCAGTTAGACAAGTGGGAGGAGAACCAGGAAGTGTGGTGTCACAAAATCCTGAGATTTGAGAATATCAAGGGGGAAAGCATAGTTAGTAGTGTCAAATGCAGTCTGTAAGTTGAGAGAGTTGAGGAGTGTGAAAAGATAATCAGATTTGGCATTTTAGATAGATCATTGGCAACTTAGAGATCAGTTTGAGGTGAGTGATGAGGTTTAAAAGCAAGACTGCAAAGGGTAGAGGAAGTAGGCAGAGGAGAGGAAGTAGAGGCACAAAATATAAAGAGCTTTTTCAAGGAATTTGAGAAAAAGGGAGAGCTATATACAGTTTGGGAAAATGGTAGGGACTAGTGGAGATTTTTTTTTTTTAACAATGAGGGAGACTTGGACATGTTTGAAGGTATGCCAGGGAAAGAACTAATAGATAGGGAAATACTTGAGAGATTTGAAAAAGAGATTTGATTTGATTTGAAAGAGAGGGGGGATGATTGAGGTACAGTCTGCTTGAGAAGATGGGAATGGTTAGGTATAAGGGTACATGTAAAAGTCCTGGTCTTGGCAAAGATAATGGACTCCTTTTTGTTAAAATTGGAGGAAAAGAGGATAGAGAGGAAGAGGATATCAAGGGAGTTTGACAAAAAAAGAATGAGAGAAGAGGGAAATCACATTGAACAGACTATTTTCTTAGTAAAAACAACTAAGTCCTCAGTTGAGAGAGAGCAGAGGGAAAGTATGGAGGCCTTGGGAAGGGAGGAGGTTTGAAATAGCTTCTGTGGGAAATGGGATATGGAATCAACTAGAAAGGAATGAAAAGGCTGCCTTGCCAAAATTAGGAACCCATTGAGATTGAATAACATGAATTTATAAACTACCCAGTCATGGTGGTGAGACTTTCACCAATTCTATTTAACAATTAATGAGTAGGATTAGAAGAGGTGAATGGCAGGGATAACCCAGGGTTGAGGTTTACCAAGAGAGGAGTGGCAACAAGTCAAGGGGGCAAGGGATTTGAAGGTAGAAAACAATATAGAGCTAAAATGGCTAACTATTAGATTGAAATTATTGAAGAAGGAAATTGAAGTCAGCATATAAGTACTAAGAAAATTCTGAGGAGTAGAGAGGTTGGATGTATGTATTAGGATAAAGACTCGGTGAGGTATAGGGAGAAGTGAAATGATAGAAGACTATGGTTAGGTATTGGAATGTAAGATTTTTCTAATTAGGGAAGTAGAGCACTTATGGGTAATAGAAGACCCTAATTCTGAGGTATATGACCATCCTTATGTGTGGCTGTGGTGGATTTAAGATCATGGGATTTAAGGAGGCTGAGGAATTGAGAGTTAAGGAATTTGAGGAAGAATTGATATGAAAATTAGTATAAGGACAGAATTTGGAGAGGAGAAGGTAGTGAGCCAGGTGCTGGTCTTCTTGAGAAATGTGTGAGAATGACCTACTGGTACAGTCACCATAATTTGTAATAAAACAAACTTTAGCATCTTTCCCGCACTTTAGTTTCAAATGGTATGTTTTGTAGACCTTTCTAACTCAACATGTCCAAAATTGAACTCATTATTTTTCTCCTCAAACCCACCTGTTTTTGAAACTCCCTTTTTCTATTCAGGACACCACTATCCTTCTATTCTTCCAAGTTAATAACCTTAGCATTATCCCCTACTCTCCATTTATCCACATTATCCCTCATCCCACATATTTAATCAGTTGCCACACTTGTAATTTCTTTTGTTTTAATTTATTAATTAATTTATTTTTAGTTGTCAACATTTATTTTTATAAGATTTTGAGTTCCAAATTTTTTCTCCTTCCCTTCCTCCCTCCCATCACCCTCCCCAAGATAGCAAGTAATCTGATACAGGTTACATGTGTACAATCATATTAAACGCATTTCCATGTTAGTCATATTATGAAAGAAGAATCAGAACAAAATGGAAAAACCATGAGAAAGAAAAAAAGAGAAAATACTATGCTTCCATCTGCATTCAGACTCCATAGTTCTT
Organism: Vombatus ursinus; assembly: GCF_900497805.2. NCBI lineage: Eukaryota > Metazoa > Chordata > Mammalia > Diprotodontia > Vombatidae > Vombatus > Vombatus ursinus. The sequence continues at coordinate 4,200,678 of NW_020954719.1, read as the reverse complement.
TCTCTGGATATGGATAACATTTTTTCTACCATGAGTCTTTCAGAATTGTCTTAGATCATTGTATTGCTGAGAAGAGTTAAGTCTATCAAAGTTGATCATCAAACAATGTTGCTGTTACTATGTACAATGTTCTCTAGGTTCTGCTCACTTCACTCAGCATCAGTTTATTTAAATCTTTCCAGGTTTTTCTGAAATCCACCTGTTCATCATTTCTTATTCCACAATAGTATTCCATCACATTCATACACCACAGCTTGTTCAGCCACTCCCTAATTGATGTACATCCCCTCAATTTTCAATTCTTTGCCACCATGAAAAGAGCTGCTATAAATATTTTTGTACATGTAGGTCCTTTTCCATTTTTTTATGATCTCTTTAGGATACAGACCTAGTAGTGGTATTTCTGCATCAAAGGGTATACACAGTTATATTACCTTTGGGTATAGTTCCAAATTGCTTTTCAGAATGGTTGGATCAGTTCACAACTCCACCAACGATTCATTAGTATTCCAATTTTCCTACATCTTCTCCAACATTTATCGTTTTCTCGTTTTGTCATATTAGCCAATCAGATAGATGTGAGGTGGTACCTCACAATTGTTTTAATTCACATATCTAATCAATAATGATTTAGAGCATTTTTCATATGAATATAGATAGCTTTAATTTCTTCATCTGAAAACTGCCTGTTCATATCCTTTGGCCATTTGTCAATTGGGGAATTATTTGTATTCTTATAAATTTGACTCAGTTCTCTATATATTTGAGAAATGAGGGGTTTATCAGAGACTCTGGCTATAAAAAGTGTTTCCCAGCTTTTTACTTTCCTTCTAATCTTGGTGGCATTGGTTTTGTTTGTGCAAAACTGTCTTAATTTAATGTAATCAAAATTATCCATTTTGCATTTCATAAAGTTCTCTCTCTCTTGTTTGGTCATAAATTCTTCCCTTCTACATAGATCTGACAGGTAAACTATTCCTTGCTCTCCTAATTTGCTTATGGTATCACCCTTTATGTCCAAATCATGTACTTATTTTGACCTTATCTTGGTATGCAGTGTAAGATGTTGGTCTATGCCTAATTTCTGCCATAGGATTTTCCAGTTTTCCCAGCAATTTTTGTCAAATAGTGAGTTATCATCCCAGAAACTGGATTCTTTGGATTTATCAAACAGTATATTACTATAGTCATTGACTATCATGTCTTGTGTACCTAACCTATTCCAGTGATCCACCACTCTATTTCTTAGCCAGGATATCTTAGCCAGGATAGTTTTGATGCTGCTGCTTTATAACATAGTTTTAGATTTGGTATGGCTAGGCCATGTTCCTTTGCATTATTTTCACTAATTCCCTTGAAATTCTTGGCCTTTTGTTGTTCCAGATGAATTTTGTTATTATTTTTTCAAGCTCTACAAAATAATTTTTCGGAAGTTTGATTGGCACTAAATAAATAAATAAACAAACAAATACATAGATAGATAAATAAATAAATGAATGAATGAATGAATTTAGGTAGGATCGTCATTTTTGTTATATTAGCTTGGACTACCAAACAAGCAACTGACATTCTTCCAATTATTTAGATTTGACTTTATTTGTGTGAAAAGTGTTTTATGATTGTGATTCTATATATTGTATATACGATTGTATAAAAAATGCCTGGGTTTGTCTTGGGTGATAGACTCCCAAATATTTTATATTGTCTGCAGCTATTTTAAATGGAATTTCTCTTTCTATCTCTTGCTGCTGGGCTATGTTAGTAATATATAGAAATGCTGATGAATTATGTTTGTTTATTTAACAATTTTGCTAAAGTTGTTAATTATTTCAAGTAGTTTTTTAGTTGATTCTCTAGGATTTTTGAAGGATATCATCATGTTCTCTGCAAAGAGTGATAGTTTTGTTTCCTCATTGCCAATTCTAATTCCTTCAATTTCTTTTTCTTCTCTTATTGATAAAGCTAACATTTCTATTACGATATTGAATAATAGTGGTGATAATGGACACCCTTATTTCAACCTTGATCTTATTGGGAAAGCTTCTAGCTTATCCCCATTACATATTAATGCTTTCTGATAGTTTTAGATAGATACTATTTATCATTTTCAGGAAAACTCCATTTATTCTTATGCTCTCTAGTGTTTTTAATAGGAATGGGTGCTGCATTTTGTTGAAAGCTTTTTTTATATCTATTGAGATAATCATATGATTTCTGTTAGTTTTGTTATTGATATGGACAATTATGCTCACAGTTTCCCTAATATTGAACCAGCCCTCTGGTATAAATCCCACCTGGTCATAGTGAATTATCTTGGTGATAAATTGCTGTAATCTCTTTGCTAATCCTTTATTTAAAAATTTTGCATCAATATTCATTAGGGAAATTGTTCTATAATTTTCTCTCTCTGTTTTGGCTCTTCCTGATTTAGATATCAGCACCGTATTTGTGTCATAAAAATAATTTTGTAAGACTCCTTCACCTATTTTTCCAGATAGTTATAGTATTGGAATTAATTGTTCTTTATATGTTTGGTAGAATTCACTTGTAAATCCATCTGGCCCTGGAGATTTTTTTTCTCAGAAAGTTCATTGATGGTTTGTTCAACTTCTTTTTCTGAAATGTAGTTAAGTTTTATTTCCTCTTCTGTTAATCTAGGCAATTTGTATTTTTGTTGCTATTTATCCATTTCACTAAGATTGTCAGATTTATTGGCATACAGTTGGGCACAATAGCTCTTAATTATTGTTTTAATTTCCTCTTATTGTTGGTGAATTCACTTTGATACTGGTAATTTGGTTTTATTCTTTCTTTTCTTTCTTTTTTAAATCAAATTAACCAAAGGTTTACCTATTTATTAGTTTTTTTTCATAAAACCACCTCTTAATTTTACTTATTAGTTCAATAGTTTTCTTACTTTCAATTCTATTAATATCTCCTTTGATTTGCAGAATTTCTAATCTGGTATTTAAATGGGGATTTTAAAATTTGTTTTTCTTCTAGCTTTTTTAGTTGCATGCCCAATTCATTGATCTCCTCTTTCTCTAGTTTATTCACACAAGAATTTAGAGATACAAAATGTCCCCTAACAACTGCTTGGGCTGCAGCCTATAAATTTTGGTATGTTGTCTCATTATTGTTGTTCTCTTTGATGAAATAATTGACTGTTTCCATGATTTGTTGTTTGACCCATTCATTCTTTAGGATTAGATTATTTAGTTTCCAATTAAATTTTAGTCTATATTTCCATGGTCTTTTATTACATGTAATTTTTATTGCATCATCATCTGAAAATGATGCATTTAACATTTCTGCATTGGATTGTGAGGTTTTTTTCCCCCTGATATATGGTCAATTTTTGTGTAGGTACCATGTACCACTGAGAAAAAGGTATATTCCTTTCTATCCCCATCCAATTTTCTCCTGAGGTCTATTATAGCAATATTTTCTAAAATTCATCTCCTTGACTTCTTGTTTATTTTATAGTTAGATTTATCTAGTTCTGAGAGGGGGAGGTTGAGGTCCCCCATTAATATAGTTTTGCTGTCTATTTCTTCCTGCAACTCACTTAACTTCTCCTCTAAGAATTTGGATGCTATCCCGCTTGGTGCATATATATTTAGTATTGATATTACTTCATTGTCTATGGTACCTGTTAGCAAGATGTAGTTTCCTTCCTTATCTCTTTTAATTTGATCTATTTTTGCTTTTGCTTTGTTTGAGATCAGGATTGCTACTCCTGCATTTTTTTTTAACTTCAGGTGAAGCATAATATATTCTGTTGCAGCCTTTTACCTTTACTCTGTGTGTATCTCTCTACTTCAAATACGTTTCTTGTAAACAACATGTTGTAGGATTGCTTTTTAACCCACTCTGCTATCCACTTGCATTTTATGGGAGAGTTCATCGCATTCATATTCACACTTATGATTACTAACTGTGTCTTTATCTCCATTCTATTAGCCCCCCCATTTATACTTTTTTCTCTCCTTTTCACCCTTTCCCTCCTCACTATTGTTTTGCTTCTGACCATTGCCTCCCTCAATCTACTCTCTCTTCTATCAGCCCCCCTCCTTTTTATTACCCCTTTCTCCTACTACTTCTGCCCTCCCTTCTTCCCTCTTTCTATTAACCCTTCCCTTTTCTTTTTCCTTTCTCTTCCTGCTTCCCTATAGGGTAAAATAGATTTCTATAACCAACTGGATGTGTATATTATTCCCTCTTTGAGCCAAATCTGGTGAGAGTAAGATTCAACCAATGCTCACTCCCATCCCTTCCTTTCCCTTACTGTAAGGCGTTTTTGTGCTTCTTCATGTGATATAATTTACCCTATTCTGCCTTCCCCTTTCCTCTTCTCCCAGTACAATCCTTTTATTCACCCCTTAATTTTTATCATCATCTCAAAGTCAACTTATACCCACATCCTCTGTCTATGTATACCTCTTTTAACTGCCCTAATAAATATGGAGTTCTTAAGAGTTCCAAGTATCATCTTCCCATGTAGGGATATAAACAGTCTAACTTCATTGAATAACATATTTTTTTTCTTTCCTGTTTACCTTTTTATGCTTCTCTTGAGTCTTGTATTTGAAGATTGAATTTTCTGTTCAGTTCTTTTTTTTTTAAATCAGGAATGATTGAAAGTTCCCTATTTCATTGAATATCCATCTCTTCCCCTGAAAGATTATGCTCAGTTTTGCTGGGTAGTTGATTCTTGTTTGTCATCCAAGCTCCTTTGCCTTCTGGAATAATATATTCCAATCTCTTTGATCTTTCAGTGTAGAAGCTGAAAGGTCCTGTGTAATCCTGACTGTGGTTCCATGATATTTGAATTGTTTCTTTCTGGCTGCTTGTAGTATTTTCTCCTTGACCTGATAATTCTGGAATTTGGCTACAATATTCCTTGGAGTTTTCAATTTCGGACCTCTTTCAGGAGGTGATCATTGGATTCTATCAATGACTATTTTACCCTCTGGTTTTAGGATTTCAGGACAGTTTTCCTTGATAATTTCTTGAAAGATGCTGTCCTGGCTCTTTTTTTGATCATGACTTTCACGTAGACCAATAATTCTTGATTTATCTCTCCTGGATCTGTTTCCCATGTCAGTTGTTTCTCCAATGAGGTATTTCACATTTTCTTCTATTTTTTCATTCTTTTGACTTTGTTTGACTGATTCTTGATGTCTCACAGAGTAATTAACTTCCACTTCTCTAATTCTCAAGGAATTAAATTTTCTAAGTTAGCTTTTGTACCTTCCTTTCCATTTGGCCAATTCTATTTTCCAAGGAGTTGTTTTCTTCAGTTGATTTTTTTTCCATTTGGCCAATTGTATTCTTTAAGGTATTGTTTTCTCCAGTCAATCTTTTCCTCTACTTTTCCAAGCTGTTGACTCTCTTTTGTATACCTCTCATTTCTTTTCCCAATTTTTCTTCTACCTCTCTTACTTGACTTTAAAAATCACTTTTGAGCCCTTTCAAGAAGGCTTTTTAGTCTTGAGCCAAATTCATATTCCCCTTTGAGGTTTCAGATGTAGGTATATTGACAATGTTGTCTTCTTCTGAGTTTGTGTTTTGATCTTCTCTGTCACCATTGCAATTTTCTATGGTCAAGGTTCTTTTTTGCTTCTTGCCCGTTTTTTTGCCTATTTTGTAGCTTTTAAAGTTGAGCAGTCCTCCTGGGGCACATGGGGCACTGTCCCAAGCTTCTTGTCCTGGGGGCCAGGCGCTTGATCATTGTCTTTGTGCTGGGGCCTCAGGTACTGGTGGCTTGCTGACTGCACTGGGGTGGCCTGTCCTAGTTGCATGGTTGCCAGGGGTGGCAACTTGCCTTATGCAGTGGAGATGATGGCCTCACAGCTAGCCTGTTGTGCCGATGGTCTGCTGAGCCAGGACCAAGGGGCCTTGGTTGCTGATGTGTGCTGAGGCTAAGCACCTCCTGCTGGCCCAGACACCATCTGCATTGGGCTGTACTCTTCTTTTATCCAAGTGAGGCAGAGCTTTCCTGAAGTCTTTCTAAGTTGTCTTAAGCTGGAAAATTGTTTCACTCCATGTTTTTGTAGGTTCTGTTGCTCCAGAATCCATTTAGAGGTTTGATTTAACATTGTTTATGAGGGAAACTGGGGAGAGCTCAGGCAACTTCCTGGTTTCTCTCTGCCATCTTGGCTCTGCCTCTCCAAATCTTGTCATTTTTACCTCCACAATATCTCTCACATTAGACCCTTCTCACTGCTCCTACAGCCATCACTTTAGCTCAGGCCCTCATCATCTCTCACCTGGGCTATTGCTATTGACGACTCACTGTTGTTTCAACCTCAAGTCTTTCCCCACTCTGATCTATTCTCTATGCAGCTGCCAGTGTGGTTTCCTTAAAGTACAGGTCTGACCATGTTACTCCTCCACTCAATAAACTCAAGTAGTTTCCTATTGCCTCTAGCATCAAATATAAATTCCTGTTTGGCATTTAAAACCCTTTGCAACCTGGCCCCAGTCTTTTTCTCTGGTCTTATTTATACATAATTCTCCTTCCCACCAAATATGGTCCAAACTGTCCTTCTTGCTTTTTCTCACACTCAAGACTCTGTCTCTCATGTCCATGCCTTTTCTGGGTATCCCCCATGCATGGAATACACTCCCTTCTCTCAGATCCCTTATTCCCTTCAAGACATAGCTTAAATACCACCTTGGACACAAAGCCTTTCCTGATCTCCTTAGCTACTCATTCTCTCCCTGACTAAACTACATTTTATTCCTCTTGTTCAAATTCTGCATATACTGATACCTACACATATTGTCTCCCTCAATAGAAAATCAGCTCCTTGAAAAGCAAAGACTATTTCATTTTGTCTTTGTATGACTAGCATTTGGTATAGTGTTTGGCACATATTAAAGACATTAATGCTTATTGAAGTTTATTGATATGAATTATGGGCTTGGGAAGCATGTTATTACTAGCAAAACTGTTACAGAAAAAAATAATAAAGATAGCATTTATATAGTATTTTAAGGTTTACTTCATTTGATCCCCACAACAGCCCTTCTAAGTAGGTGCTATTATTACCCCCCTTTTACAGATGAGAAAATTGAGGTGGAAAAACCTTAAGCTACTTATTCAAGGTGGGGGGGTGAGGGGAAAAGGGGACAAACATTTATTAAGTGCCTATTATGTGCCAGGCACTATTTTAAGTGCTTTTACAAATAACATCTCATTTGAGCCAAGGCTGCACAGTAAGTGTCTGAGGCAAAATTTTAACTCAGGTCTTCCTGACTCCATGTCCTGCACTCAATGCACTATACCAAACATGAAGATGCAATTTTAAAAATATACAAATTGGCCACCTGTGTATCCTACTCACCATATAGGTCACATTCTAGCTTACATTATAGTGATTTTGTTTATCTTCATAGAGATGATCTCATTTCATCCTCCCAACAACTCTGTGGGACAGGTAGAACAAATATTATTGTCCTCACTTTATAGAAGAGGAAATACCAGTTCACAGAGGTTAAAATTATTCATATGAGGTCACACAGCTTGTAAGTGGCAGAACTAGTATTAAAAAAAAAACCAACAACCATGTTTTCTGACTTCAAGTTTAGGGCCCTTCCCACTACCTTAAGTAAACAGTACCTTTGTTGGCCAGAAGAGTGAATTTTCCAGTTGAGTTCTCTCTCAGTCCCGCCATAACCTCTAGGATCAACATCACTTGTGCCCATTTTTAACACTTTTTATAGTACCATGTATGTAGTAGATACCCAATCAACATTTGCTGACAATGAGATTCTTCATGACACATGCTTCTCTCCTCCTTCTTTACCTCATGCTAACGGATTTCAACATATATATTGAATCTTCCTCAAATATTTTAGCCACTTAGTTCTTCAACCTATTCAGTTCTCACATCCTATTTCTCTATCCCTTCTCAGCTACACTCAAAGATACTTGATCTTCCTTTGATCTTGCCATCACCCACAAATGTACCACCTTCATGTTCAAGAATTTGGAAATTCCTTTAACCAATCATAATTTATTGGATTTCCACCTTTCCCTATGCTTTCCTTTACTAAACTGCTTCACCCATGCTGAAACTTCCAATTCCCTAAACTCTCAATTCTCTCTCAGGCCATCACCTCTGCACTAGCCACAATCTCATCCTTTCCCCATTTTGACCACTTTTTGAACCAATTCAACTCTACACTGTCCTCTTCTCTTGAGTCCCTAGCCCCTTTGTTTTTTCACCAGTTGTACCCTGCCAAGCCTCAGCCTTGGATCACTCCAGATGGTGATCTGCCTCCTTTGTTCCTACACATCTGCTCCTGAAGGAAGGTAGAGAAAATCATGCAACCAGTCCACTACAAATTCGTTAAACACCCTCAACTGGGCCTCCACTGCTTCCAGGCAATCCCACCATACCTCCCTGATTAACTCACTATCTTACTCTCCACAGTAGCTCTTTCAAATCTTTTCAACCCTCCTCAAACCTCCTATGGCTCCTCTTACCCCTACACTCTCAGCTGAGAACCTTGCCTCATGTTTTACAGAAAATATTGAGGTGATTCACTGTGAGCTCCCTCTTCTACTCTCTTCCTCATCTCACCTCGCTCATATGTGTTCTGCCACTATTTCCTACTTTGCCCCTGTCTCATATGATGAAGTGACCTTAGTCCTTACCAAGGCTAACTCCTTTACCTTCTCAGGCAATCCTATTCTATCCTATGTCTTCCAATTGCCCACTCTATTGTTATTCCCACTCTATAATCTGTTTTCAATCTCTCTGCCTACTGTTTCCTTCCCTACTGCCTACAAATATACTCATGTCTTACCTATCCTAACCCTCCCCCAAAAAACCCCAAAACCACACTTGTTCCTTTTATCTGAACTATTCTATCATCCTATATCTCTTCTGTCCTTTGTGGATGACCTCTTTGAAAAGATCATCTACAAAAGGGGCCTCCACTTTCTCTCCTCTTACTCCCTTCTTAATGCCTTACAATCCATCATCTGACCTCATCATTTCACTAGGACTGTTCTCTGTGAAATTACCAATTAGCTCTTGGTTGCCAAATCCAGGTCTTTTTCTCAATCTTGATTTTCCTTAACCTCTCTGTAGCTATTGACACATCAATCACCCTCTCCTCTTCAATATTTTTTTCTCTCTATGTTTTTGATATACCACTTTACCCTGGTTTTCCTCCTACCTGTCTGCCCACTCCTTCCCAGTCTCCTTTGCTACATCCTCATCCTGATCACAACTTCTAACCATAGGTGTCTCACAAGGTACTGTCCTGAGTCCTTTTGTCTTCTCCCTCTATGCTAATTACCTTGGTGATCTCATTGGCTCCCATGGACTTAATTATCATCTCTACACTGCGAATTCTCAAACTTACCTATCCTGACACAGCCTCTCTGCTGACTTCTAGACATCTCAAACTGGATGTCCAAGTAGACACTTCAAACTCATCATGTCCAAAAAGGAACTCATTATCTTTCCCCCTAAGTATTATTTACCCCCTACTCCCCCCACCCCCACACCTTCACTATTACTATAGAGGGCAATGCCATTCTCCCAGTCCCTCAGACTTGCAAGCTTGGATTTCCACCCCCCCCCCAATATTCAGTATGTTGTCAAGGGCTGTCAATTTCACCTTTGCAACGTCTTTTGAATAAGTCCTATTCTCTCCTCTGACAATGTTAACCTCTCTAGTGCAGACCCTTATCACCTCACACCTGTAATTTTGCAATAACCTGCTAGTGGGTCTGCCTGCTTCAAGTCTCTTTCCACTCCACTCTATCCTCCATTCAACCACAAAAGTGATTTTCTTAAAGATCGTATTAGATCACGTTCCCCACCCCCTTCCCCAATCAGTAAACTTCAGTGGCTCTCTACTGCCTCTAGGATTAAATACAAAATACTTTGGCAACCAAAGTCATTCATATCCTTACCCCCTTCTACCCTTGCAGTCTTCTTACACCTTCTTCTTCTGTTGTTGTTCAATCACTTTTCAGTTGTGTCAAACTCTTTGTGACCTTATTTGAGGTTTTCTTGGCAAAGATACTGGAGTGGTTTGCCATTTCCTTCTCCAGCTCATTTTACAGATGAGGAAACTGGGGCAAAGACTGTCAAGTGACTTGCCTAGTCATACAATTAGTAAGTGTACCCAGATCTGAACTCAGGAAGAGGAATCTTCCTGACTCCAGCATGGCACTCCACCACTCCACCTAGCTGCCCTTACTCCCCTACATGTACTCTTTGATCCAGTGGCACTGACCTCCTTGCTTTTCTAGTCAGTTCATCTCTCTTGGTTCCCAGCATTCCCTCTGGATGTCCCCCTGCCTAGAATGTTCTCCCTCCTCCACTCTGGCTACTCTCTAGCTACCTTCAAATCCCACCTAAAAGCCCATGGGTGCCTTTCCCAACCCCTCTTAACTCTAGTGCCTTCCCTCTGTTAAATATTTCTGATTTATTGTTTTTATAGATTGTTTTGTGTATTTTTTTGTATATTGTCTCCTTCAGTTAGATTGTGAACTCCTTGAGTACAGGGACTATTTTTTGCCCCTTTTTGTATTCCCAGCAGTTAGCACAGTGCCTGGAACATAGCAGGTACTTTATAAATATTTATTGACTGACTGATTATATATCTCCTCTACACAAGTACTTCTATAGCTTCTTCCTCTTGTTCATGTTTCCCTCTGCTCTATACATTCTACTTGGGTGGCACCTCCTGACTTGCTCAGTTGATCTTGGAGCTTATACCAATTGTAGTTCAAAGTCAAAGGCTCTCTACTCTTCAATTTTTATTGATATCTGTAATGAAGGGAGTGATGTGCATTTATTTTTTCATCTTTTCTTCGGAGTCAAAATAGTCCCCTACCTTCTTAAAAAAACAAATTTCTGGTGGAGAGAGGATGAAAAATGGGCAGCATTCAGCTTATTAAACCCCTACTCACCTCTACCTACTCTTGTCTTTGCAAGGTGGCCAGCTATAGGACTGTTGAGATTAGCAGAATTATTTAATGCTTTAGAATGATGATAGGACCCTATAATTACTTATATGGCATATGTACTTAAATGGAATTATTTATTGGTTGAAGGAACTGGGGATGTTTAGCCAAGAGAAGAGATGGTTTAGGGGAAATTTGACAGCTGTTTTTAAATATTTTAAGGATTCGCATGCAGTAGAAGGATTAAATTTATTCTGGCTGTCCCCACGGGTGGAAGTTGCAAAGAGGCCACTTATGGATTGATGTCAAGAAAAGCTTCCTAATAATGAGAGCTGGTGACAGGCTGAATGGGCTGCCTTGAGAGGTGGTGGCTTCCATTTTTTTTAAAAGATCCTCAAGCTATGGTTTCATGACCACTTGTTAGGCATGGAATAGTTAGAATTTCTTTTGTATATGAGTTGGACTAGATTAATGCTGAGATCCTTTCTAATTCTCAAATTTTGTGACTCTGAAACTAGCCTATTACTTATTAACTGTATTCTCTTCAGGGAAATATGATTCAGGGGCCTTAATTCTTTTTATGTAAAATGAAAGCATTGGTCTAGTTAACCTTTAAGGTCCTTTTCAATTCTAAGACTATGACCCTGTAAACATATTGGTAGATGGAGGCTTACTCTTTCATCTGAGAAAATCTGTGGAAGGAATGTGGCTTTGTTTGTGATAAAGGAATTAGCAGTTTTGTTTGTTCACTTCATTATGTTGCTTGCTACTGTCTGGCTTTAAGAGGTGCAGCCAGCTGACCTTCTGGGCAATAAATAATGCAGTGATATATGCACATATTGGCAAAAGTTTCCACAAATGGACAATGCAACAGGTAGACCTATCTCCTTAGTTTTTAACAACTACCAAACAAGATTACTTAACCAATATTCTTAGCAAATGGAATTGGAGGCAACAAACTGTAATGAAAAGAAATCAAGATGCTTATTTTTTTATTTTCAGCACTTTCATTAACTAGTTGTGGCACTATATGCAAAGTACTTAGTTTCTTTGATACCTCAGTTTTCTCATCAGGAAAATGGAAATGGTTATAAACTATCTAAAAACCCTCCTAGAACTGTCGTGAGGAAACTATTTTGTAAATCTTTAACCACTAGAGAAACAAGTTGTGATGATGATGCTTTTAAATAATAGTTAGAAATCATTCTGAAATACATTGGCCTGCTTCCTGTAACTATAGTTTAATCTTTCTTTAATGTTTCAGAATCTTACACTGAATAAGTGATATAATTATGAATATGAATTTGAATAATTCACCACCTTAAATATGTTGGGTGTAGCCTAATCTAGAATAAATTCCAGGATGTACCTTTCAAGTTTTTTTGTTTGTTCTTTTGCTTAATCCTGATTATAAGATCATTTTCTTGTGATTTGTCCCTTTCTCCTCAAAGTCAAGTAGCAAAGAAATGATAAAAGTGTGCTCTAGTTTAGTGGTCTCCAAAGTGAGGGGCATGGAGTGACTCCACAGGGTATTTTACCAGCCACTTTGGGGATGGCAAGATAGGCCACATTCCACACTTGCTCTAATAGGCAATAATGGGAATCTATAGGCAATTGTCTCCAAAACAACCACACTTAACTCTCATTCCCTAGTACTCTTCCACTCAACCCCTCTCTCTGCTGCATGAAGTCCCAGCTCCCGTAACTTCTGAGCCAGCCATCAGGGTAGTTATAACCTGACTGCTATACAGCCACAGCAGCAGCTGCACAGGCACCATTAGGAAAATGTCTCTGCCCCAGCATATCTACTTCCTGCTTCCAGATCATCCCAAGTTTATAGTAGTCCCCACACAGGGCAAACTCTGCTCTTAGAGATAGTGACTAGTGAGTAGTGTCCTTCCTTCCCCCCCTTTTTTTTTCTGAGTGTGACAGAGGAAGCTCCACAAAATGACCAGACATAGATAGATTGTGTTCTATATGTATCACAGATATTATTACATAACCTTTCCCCAAACTCAACCACCTTCTGAACTTCCCTATCTCTATCAAGAACACCACCATCTTTCCAGTTATCTAGGATTATAAGGCATCATCTTCCTTTGACTCCTCATTCTCCCTCACCCTGCATATCCAATTGATGGATGAATATTATTATTTCTTTCCTGCAGCATATGTTGTCTCCTTCTCTCCACTCACATAGCCAACACTCTAATTCATATTCTCATCATTTTTTAAGGTAATTGGGATTAAGTGACTTGTCCAGGGTCACACAGCTAGTAAGTTTCAAGGGTTTGGTCTGAGCTCAGATTTGAACTCAGGTCCTTCTGACTTCAGGGACAGTGCTCTATTCACTGTGCCACTTAGCTGCCCCTATCCTCATCATATTTCACCTGCACAATTTAATTAGTCTTCTTATTGGCCTCCTTGCCTTAAGTCTCCATGTTCTTCAATCCACTTTCCATATGGCTGGTGAAGTGATTTTCTTAAAGTGTAGGTCTGAATATACCACTGCCTGACTAAATTAACTCTTGTGATTCCCTATTGACTGTAGAACAAAATATTATTTCTTCTTTGTCTCATCCTTTTAAATTTATTTTTACAATAAATTTTATAATGCACAGTTATTACATTATTTAATTTATAAATAAACATGCTAATAAATATTAGGATGCATGCTCAAACTCAAGTATAGAGATTACTAGTCTACTTAACAGAAATTTTATTGTATTTACATCGATCTTCAGGGTTGGGTAAGTGTGATTATTTCACAAAAGATTAAATATGACTTCATGTTCCAATCCTGGTTAGTTGGAAGAACAAGTATTCTACAAATTTGATGCCATGAACAGCATAGACATGTTCGTTTTTCTATTTGTACTATAATTGATACTGAGGTTTTTTTGACCTACTGATGACATCTGATGAAACCAAAGGTCAATACAATCATGTTCTATGACTTGAAATGCCAGAAATTAATTTGATAATGAGTACCATAATAGATATAGTGGCAGCAATAGTATACTAAGGGTAGGAGATATACTTCAACAAGGCTTACTAAATCTAAGAAAATCTTAGGCATAAAATCTAGTCTCATAGTTCGACACTTTCCCTAAGTTTTGGAAGTAACTCAAACAATTGTGTTGTTATCTGTCCACTACTAATCCAGAAAGAATCCAGAGCATTGGAATCTTTATTTAGCACCTGCATCTGTAGGGTGGCCTTATAAATGGCATGATCTGAGGGTTACTAGGCTAGCTTCCTTATCTCCCCCTTTCTCCCTCCATCTTTCTCAGACTCTTTAAACATTCATTGTTTTGGTCTTGTATCATAGATAGAGTTGAAAAGTAACCTGGAGGCTCTCACTTTTATGAATCACCAATTGGGAAAATGGTACAAGAGATCCCTTGTATGCTGAAACCTTTATTTTAGGTCTCTGAACAATGCATAAATCCAGAATTTCAACTATCTTTCACTCTTACTATATTTATTGTTCACTTCCTTTTCCAATTCATTCTGATATTCTTTATGCTCTTTTTCTTGCCCCCATTTCAGTCAGCCATTTAATAAAACATTTATTATGTACATTGTGCTAAGTGCTGGGGATACAAACAAAGGCAAAGGTTCCTGCTCTCAAGAAACTCACCATACTTAAATTCTAATATAAGAATCTGAGCTGTGCTAATAGAAGAGGTAGAAATGGAACTAAAGAGAAGAAAGACAAGAGGAGATTGATGCTGAAGGAGAAACAATTGTGAGGAAATTGAAGGACTGATTCACAAGGGAACATCAAATCCATAGTAAAAACCTAGAATCTTATTAATGCTAAAAAAAAAGTGATGAAAAACATCAACTACTGATCTATATACATACTTTCTCATCTATATACAATGTTTATTGTCAATCAAAAAAGCATTTGTTAAGCACCTATTATGTGCCAAGCACTTGCTAAGCACTAGAAATACAAGCTTGTATGCCTACCAAAAGAAGTAAATGACAGGCTCATGACAATGTGATTGCTACATGCAGGAAAGCACCATGCCACCATCATTAGTGCATATGGTCCCACCATGATAAATGCTGATGAGGCCAAAGAAAAATTTTATGAAGACCTGGAGAACTTCATCATCAATGTGCCATGAGAGGACAAGCTTATTGTTCTGAGTAATTTTAATGCTAGAGTAGGCACAGATGTAGCAGGGAATCCTTGGGAGGAATGGAGTTGGAAAAAGTAACAACAATGGTCACTTACTACTGAAGACTTGTGCATCTCATGACCTTCTCATCACCAACACTGTCTTCAATTTACCTAAATGCAACAAAACTTTGTGGATGCGCCCTTATGACAAACACTGGCATAATAGACTATGCCATTGTAAGGAGAAGAGCCAGACAGAATGTGAGTGATGAAGGCAACGTGTGGCGCAGGGTAGTGGGCTGATCATAGACCTATCCTATCCAAGCTAAATATTCACATTCAATGAAAGTGGTGACCCCAGGCAAGATGACTACAAGAAGACTTAATATCAACAGATTAGAGCACTTCTCTGAGCTGGAACAACTTCTTTCTAACTTGAAGGGAAAGCTGAGCCAACACACAGTTGGAAACAATGGATCAGAAAAGTTGTGAGTAGCTTTCAGAGATTTGGTGTATAGTACTGCATTTATTTGTCTGGGTCAGTACACTCACAAACATCAAGATTGATTTGATGAACATGACAGGGAAAATCTGAAGCTGCTAAATAAAAAACGAGAACTCAACATGGTTTATCAGCAGGATAGTTCATCTGTCTCTAAAAAAGGCAGCATTTAACTCTATCAAAAGTAAAGTTCAAATGAAGCTTAGAGAGATGCAGTAAAAAAAAACCCAAGTACATAAAAATCATGAAATTCAGTTTTACACTGATAATAACAATTCAAAATGCTTTTATGATGTCCTGAAGGCCATTTGTGGGCCAAAGATCTATAGTGCATCCCAATTACCCAGTGCTTATAGAGCCACATTGATTAGTGATAAGGATGTGATCCTGGAGAGATGGACTGAACATTTCCATAGTGTTCACAACAGACCATCCGCAGTGACTGTATACTTCAAACTGAAGTCATTCCCTCTCTGAAATTCCAACTCAAGAAGAGCTTTTGAATGCCATTAGGCTCCTTTTGTGTGGCAAATCACCTGGTGCTGATTCTATTCCAGCTGAGTTTTACAAGGCAGGGGTGGGGATGCCCACTGCTCATTCAAAAGCTGACTGAAATTTTCTGGGTTATATGGCAAGAGGAGGTTATCCCCTAGAAGTTCAAGGATGCCCTCCATTGTCCATCTCTATAAAGGTAAAAGAAATAGATTATCCTGGGATGATCACAGAAGAGATGTCTCTCTCTTAGTCATTGCTAGCACGATTCTTGCCAGAATCTTCCACAATAGATTAATCTTCCACCTGGAAGATGGTCATCAACCTCAGAGTTAGTGTGCCTTCAGAAAGTGCTGAGGAATGGTCAAAATGGTGTTTAATGTCCCGCAATTTCAGGAGAAATGCTAGGAGCAGTATAGAGGTGTGTATACAAAGTTCATTGATCTGACCAAGACCTTTGATACTGTCAATTGTGAGAACTTATGGAAAATTGTGTTAAAATTTGGTTGCCCAGAGAAGTTCATCAGTATTGTTATGTCAATTTCATGATGGCATGCTTGCCTAAGTTTTGGATAATGGATGATGCTCTCTTGTTTTCCCAGTCACCAATGGAGTGAAGCAAGGTTGTGTGCTTGCTCTCATGCTTTTTAGCAGGATGTTTTCAGCAATGTTGTCAGATGCCTTCAATGAGGATAAAAATGGCATCAAGATCAACTATTGCAATGATGGTAAGTGGTAAATGGCTACACGCTGAGACTAAAGTGGAGGGAGCATTAGTGTGTGATTTTTTTGTTTGCAGATGATTGTGCAGAGGCAATGCAGCCTCTGAAGCTGAGATGCAACAAAGTATGAATCGTTTCTCTGCTGCTTGTGCTAATTTTGGCCTAACAATTAACACCAAGAAAACACAAGTTCTCCATCATCCAGTACCATACCATCCATATATGGAACCATCAGTTACAGCAAATGGAGAACTTTTGAGTACTGTGGATAAGCTCACTTACCTTGTCAGTATACTTTCCAGGGATATAAACATTGATAATGAAGTTGACGTATGCATTGCCAGAGCTAGCTCGGTGTTTGGGAAAAGGAAAGTGTATGTGTGTGTGTGTGAGTGTGTGTGTGTGTGTGTGTGTGTGTGTGTGTGTGTATGTGTGTGTAGGGGGAAGAGGCAGCCTACCAAATTGAAGGCCTACAGAGCTGTTGTGATGACCTCATTGTTGTATGCCTGTGAAACCCAGCCAGTATACAGCTTATATTGGTCTGATCAGCCACAGTTGGACACACTGTACCTTGACTCCAACATAGTGATGTCATTTTGGTCCTCTGAGAATGGACAACAACCAACTAACCAACCAATGATTAAAAAAAAAATGAGATGGACTGATCCTGTGGTAAGAGTAAAGGATAGTGGGTAGACAGTCTGTCCAAGTGTTCTACTTGTATCATAATTTTTCTTTCTTTTTTTTAACCACCCCCATCAGTAATTTGTTATTTATTTATTTTTAATATTCTTTTTAAATTTTGAGTCCTAAATTCTCTTCCTTTTACCCCTCCCTCACTCACTGAGAAGGCAAACAATATCATATCAATTATACATTTGAAAGCATGTAAAATATATTTCCGTATTAGCCACATCACAAAAAGCAAAAAAAAAAAGGAAGAAAGAAAGAAAGAAAGGAAATTATACTTCATTTTGCATTCAGAGTTTATCAGTTCTTTCTCTGAAAGTGGTTCTCACTTTTTCATCATAAGTCCTTTGGAATTATCTTATCATTATATTGATTAGAGTAGCTAAATCTTTAGCAGTTGATCATTATTACAGCACTGTTGCTGTTCATATACACTGTGATCTCTTGTTTCTAGTCACCTTACTTTGCAAGAATTCATATAGGTCTTCCCAGGTTTTTCTGAACCACTCCCCTCGTCATTTCTTATAGCATGATAGTACTCCATCATAATCATATACTGCAACTTGTTCAGCTATTCCCCAGCTGATGAGCATCCTCTAAATTTCCAATTCTCTGCCACCATAAAAAGAGCAGCTTCAAATATTTGTGTACATATAGGTCCTTTTTCTTTATCTTTAATCTCTTAAGGATGCTGACTTGGTAGTGGATTGCTGGATCAAAGGGTATTGCACAGTTTTACAGCCCTGTTCACATCTTTTGACCATTTATCAATTGTGGAATGGCTCTTATTTTTATAAATTTGACCAGTTTCCTATATATTTGAGAAATGAGACCTTTATCAGAGCAACTTACTGTAAAATTTTTTATATTATTTCAGCATCTATAGTATCCTTTAGTAAAATGTATTTCTGCTGATTATCTCTTTTAATTAGGTCTGTTTTTGCTTTTGCTTTGTCTGAGATCATGATTGTTACCCATGCCTTCTTTACCTGAGTGGAAGCATAATAGATTCTACCTTAGCCCCTTATTTTAACTCTGTGTGTGTCTTTCTGTTTCACATGTCTCTTGAAAAAAACATTTTGTTGGATTCTGTTTCTAATCCATTCTTTTTTTTTTTCAGCCAAAGACAAGGTTTATTAGAACATCTTCCATATTAGCCAGACTCTTAAGGAATCTGAACATTAGTGAGCTATTGGCTAGATTGTAAGAATCTAAGTAGTGGCTAGATTTTAAGAATCTGAGCACCTTAATGGAGACAAGATAGACCTTATATACAGAAAGACTGTAGGAGATATCTAGGAGTGGCCAAGTAGTCTGTGGAGACTGTGAAGTAATAGAATGCCAGAGACCTGGACCAGGTAGCCAAGGGAGAATGGAGCCTAGCTAAGATTAAGGGTGGGAAGTGGTGGGGTGTGGGGGGGGGTGGGAAGGGGGAAATAGGGAGGTAGGACAATGGAGGGTTAAGGGTACCCTACCCTAGGTTAAGGGTAACAGAGAATTGGGAGATTGGCTGTAGCCCGCTAATCTATTCTTATTACCCACTTCCATTTTATGGGTTAACTCCTCCCATTCCCATTCACAATTATAATTACTCACTGTGTTTTTTTCCCCCTCTGTCCTATTTTCTTCTGTTTATGCTTTCTTTTTATCCTGTGCCTCCTCAAAACTCTGTTTTGCTTCTGACCACTGTCTCCCTTAATCTGCCCTCCCTTTAATCATCTCACTCAATATCTTATCCCCTTCCCCTCCTATTACTCCTATACTCAACTGGGTAGGTATATATATTCTTCCCTCTTTGAACCAATTCCACTGAGAGAGAGATTCAAGCATTGCCCATCCCCCCAATTTCTTCTCTACTGTAAGAGCTCTTTATTACATACATCTTTTATGTGAGAAACATTTCCCTGTTCTACCTTTCTTCCCCCTTCTCCCAGCACATTCTCTTTCTCACCTCTTCATTTTTTGGGGGGGAAGGGAGAGATCATCCCAGCTGAATTGACACTCCCTTGTACCCTCTGCCTGTGTACAGGCAGATTTCCCTAATAATGATAAAGTTCTTAGGAGTTACATGTATCATCTTCCCATATAGGAATGTAAACAGTTTAACTTATGATTACTCTCTTTTTTTTTTTTTGATGAGGCAATGGGGTTAAGTGACTTGCCCAGGGTCACACAGCTAGTAAGTGACAAGTGTCTGAGGCTGGATTTGAACTTAAGTCCTCTTGACTCCAAGGCTGGAGCTCTATCCACTGTGCCACCTAGCTGTTCCTGGTTACTCTTTTGTGTTTATATTTTTATACTTCTCTTGAATCTTGTGTTTGAATGTCAGATTTTCTATTCAGCTCTGGTCTTTTCATCAGGAATGCTTGAAAGCCCCCCCCCCCATTTCATAAAATATCCATTTTCCCCCTAAAGGATTATTCTTGGCTTTTCTGAGTAGGTTTTTTCTTGGTTGTAATCCTAGTTCTTTTGTCATCTTGAATATCATATTCCAAGCTCTGTGCTCCTTTAACATGAAAGCTACTAAACCTTGTGTGAGCCTGACCATGGTTCCACAATATCTGAATTGTTTGTTTATAATTTTTTTCTGATTTCTTGCGATGTTTTCTCCTTGACTTGGGAGCTTTGGAAATTTGGTTATAGTATTCATGGGAGTTTAAGCTTGGTATGTCTTTCAGGAGGTGATCAGTGAATTCTTTGAATTTTTATTTTATCCTCTGGATCCAAGATGTTAAGAGAGTTTTCCTTTATAATTTCTTGAATATGTCTGTGCTCTTTTTTTAATCATGGTTTTCAGGTAGTCTAATAATCCTTAAATTCTTTCCTTGACCTATTTTCCATGTTAGTTGTTTTTCCAATGAGATATTTCATATTATTTTCTATTTTTTCATTCTTTTGACTTGTTTTTTTGAAGTCTCATGGAGTAATTGGCTTCTATTTGCCCAATTTTAATTTTTTTAATTAACTTATTTTGAATTATCAACAATCACTTCCATAAGCTTTTGAGTTTTAAATTTTTCTCCCCCTCCCTCCCTACCTCCGTCCTCAAGATGGCGTGCAATCTGATATAGGCTATACATATACATTCTTATTAAACATATTTTCACATTAGTGATGTTGTAAGTAAGAATTAGAACCAATAGGAGGAACCACCAGAAAGAGGAAACAAAACACAACTGAAGAAAAAAAAAACAGCAAATAGTATTCTTCAATCTGCATTCAAACTCCATAGTTCTTTCTTCTTTGGGGATAGCATTTTCTATCCAATTCTAATTTTTAAGGCAAGCTTTTGTACCTCCTTTTCCATTTGACCTATTCTGCTTTTAAAGGAGTTATTTTTTCAGTGATTTGTTTTTGCCTTTTTTACCATTAAGCCAATTCTATTTTCTAAGATATTATTTCTTCAGTAATTTTTTGTGCCTCTTTTACAAAGCTATTAATTCTATTTTCATGATTTTCCTTCATCACACTCATTTCTTTCCCCAATTTTTCCTCTACTACTCTTACCTCTTTCTTTAATTCTTCCAGAAATTCTTTTTGGGATTGTGTCCAGTCAGCATTTTTCTCTGTAGCTGTTTTCATATTGTCTTTTTCCCTGCCACCACAGTAGCTTCTTTTTGTGGGTCAAATTCCTTTTTTTTTTTGTTCTTGTTGTTTGCTCATTTTCCTAGTCTATTTTTTTACTTTGAACTTTATTTTAAAGATGGGTTCTGCTTGTCTGTGGGGGGAGATGCCCTGTCCCAAGCTTCAGGCATTTTTGTGCTGCTATTTTCAGAACTAATTCTGGGGGTCTTCAAGTTTTTGGTGCTTCCACAGTGGTATGATCCAGGGATAGGTGTGGTCACTGCTCTCCTGCTCCATTCTCCAGTCTTTACCCACGAAAGGCTCTTGTTCTCCTGCAGCCACAAGTACCAGTGCTCCTCTTGCCCCTGGAACTGTGATTAAGGCCCCTACTGCCTTTTGGTAGATCACAAGTTCTTCTCTCTATCTTGCAACTGCAAACTAGAACAGCTTATGGGCAAAAGTACTGCCTATCAGTACTAGTTGCACCCAGTGTCAGCAAAGTGTTCCAGTTGTCTGACCCCCTTACCATCTCTTAGCTGAGAGCTCCTGAAGCTGCTGCTGTTACTGTCACAGCAACTTCCAAAGACTAGGCTAGTGCTCCTGCCATGCTCTGGAACTGCACCCACCCTGGTGTCACAAACCTTTCTTGCCAACTTCCTAAATTGTCTTAGGCTGGAAAAATGTCTCCCTTTGACCTTTTGTTGGCTCTGCACTTCAAAACTTGATTTGAAGAATTATTTGAAAGTTGTTTCAAGTGGAATGTTAGAATTCAACTGGATCCCAGCCCTATACTATGCCATCATGGCTCTTCCCTCCCCATTGGTATCCTTGTGATAGCAGAAAAAGCAAAAAAGTCCTTGAATATTGAGTGGATGCCATGTGATGCATTTGTGGGAGGATACAGAAAAGAGTCTCACAGGATGGACAGTCAGGCATGGGTTATGGTCTCTATCACTGTATCATCTGAACTGATGAGCTCACAGATACATATTTAAATTTAAATTTGAGAATTTGAACCCAGTCCATTATGTTATTCCTACTTAATCCTAGGCCCAGTTTTTGTTTACCAATATACTCTTGGGGCTTTTCATCCAAGTATACATCCTAATCTAAAAAAGGACATTTTTATGTACCTATTTTTTCCTATTTGGATAAGTAGGTGAAACTCTTTTGAATAGTTACAGATTTCATTTATGAAGCTCTGTATCATTCCTGAGACTAAGACAATAATCAGATTGTCATCTACTAACAGGAGCATGTAGAGGAACTCTCCATCTGCAGGAAATCTCTCTCATTTGAACTCTGTTTCAGACAGCAGTAAATACCTTTAGTCATAATATCTTATCTTGTTTTGTGCCTCGATTCACATGAATAATTGGAGAATCATTGAATAAACTTATCTGAATTACCATATCTCTCTAAAAAACAAAAATGGGTAGCAAAAACTTAGAGAAATTATCTCATGAAATAGGCGTTGAAAGAAAGAACTAGTATAGAGGAAGCAGGTGAGGGTGGAGGGCAGGTAATATTGGAACCTAAATCTCATTTGCATTGAACAGGAAACAACATATACATTTGAAGAGATTTAGAAGTCTCCTGAACTTCTAAAGAGGTGAGAAAACTGGAGGATAGGGTGGCAGAGGGACTTTTAGAAGGGTATATAGATTAAGATTAGGAGGGTAGGGTAAATAGATAAGGGAGCGACTTTTAGAGAGATGGCTAAAATAAGGAATAAGAAGGTAAGGGGAGAAGATAAGGTAATGGGTAAGGTGAAAAGAGAGACTGAGAAGGAAAGTAGTGAGTAAAAATAAGATGGAGGGAAATTCACAAATAGTGATTATAGCTTTGAATGTGAATTAGAAAAAAATAAAATTCATTTGGAAAAACAAAAAATCAAGGAATCTTTAATAATTTTTGTTTGTTTTTGGTTAGGCAATGGGGTTAAGTGACTTGCCCAGGGTCACACAGCTAGTAAGTGTTATGTGTCGGAGGCCAGATTTGAACTCAGGTCCTCCTGAATCCAGGGTGGGTGCTCTATCCACTGTGCCACCTAGCTGCCCCCAGTAATTTTTAACAAATGGATGGGAGACACCTATTGGAAGAGGGTCTTTAAAGAAGCACTTTGCCTTATGGAATAAAATAAATTTTTATAGTTATCAAACAATAACCAGTTTAAATCCCTCACTCCTTTGTTCTATCATACCTTGACAAAAACCAATCCAGTATTAGTCAAACCATCTCCCTCCTTCGCTCCTATTCATGTGCTTCTGAATGGATCTAAAAGAAATCGCTAAACTGAACTGATTGACTCCAATACATATTTATTATACCTAAGTTGCTTTGGGTTCTCACTACAGCAAATCAGTTATTCTACTCCTCCCTAATTAAATTGTTATCTCACTCCCCACAAACATATTTGTTTTATCGTCTCTCATTCTCTGCTGAAGACCTTGCCTCATACTTCAAAGGAAAAAAAAATGTGAGGCCATTCACATCTCAACTCCCCTATTTTCATTTCTTCATCTCATATCACTAAGACATCTTTTCTTACCTCCTCACTATCTTTTGTCTCAGATGAAATGATAGTTCTACTTCTTTTTAGGCCAATTCTTCTCCATGCACCCTTAATTCCATCCCCTCGTATCTTTTCCATGACTCTTTTTGGTGACCTTTAGATATAATTTCTGAAGTCTATGTGGGAGAGCTAGCTTCCTCCATAACCTTTCACACCACCATCTTAACAGGAAGTCTGAGTCTAGTTATTCTTAAATTATCTCCTTGACCTATTTCCCAAATTAGTTGTTCTTGACCTTATATGTTCTTCCAGTTTTTCAATAAGACAAATAATGTTTTCAATAGTAAGTCAAAAGATGTTGTGCTAATATTTCTTTTTTTTGGCCCATCTCTGCCACAAGAATAGCCCTTGTATTTATTTTTTTTGTTTTCAACATTTACTTCCACAAGATTTTAAGTTCCAAATTTTCACCCCATCTCGCCCCTCCCCCCACCTCAAGATCGCATGCATTCTAAATACCCCTTCCCTTAGTCTACCTTCCCTTCTATCTCTCCCCCCCTTCTCTTATCCCCTTCCCCTTCAATTTTCCTGTAGAGCAGGATAGATTTCTGTACCCCATTTCCTGTATTTCTTATTTCCCAGTTGCATGCGAAAACATTTTTTTTAAACATGTGTTTTTAAAACTTTGGGTTCCAAATTTTCTCCCCTCCTCCCTCCCCACCCACCCTCACTGATAAGTCAAGCAACTAAATATAGGTTATATATGTGCAAAACACTTCCATAGTAGACATGCTGTGAAAAACTAACTCTATTTCCCTTAATCTATCCTGCCCCCCCATTTATTCTATTCTTTCTTTTGACCCTGTCGCTCCTCAGAAGTATTTGCTTCTCATTACTCCCTTTCCCAATCTGCCCTCCTTTCTATCCTTCCCCTACCCTCTTGTCCCCTTAGCCCCTATCTTACTATAGGGTAAGATAGATCTCCACACCCAACTAAGTGTGCATGTTATTCCCTCCTTAAGTCAAATCCCATGAGAATAAGATTCACTCATTCCCTCTCACCTCCCCCCATTTCCCCTCCACTCTAAGAGCCTTTTCTTTTCTGTTGTTTTTTTTTGTAGGATAATTTATCCCATTCTACCTCCCCCTTTCTCCTTCTCCTAGTATATTCCTCTCTCATCCCTTAATTTTATTCTCCAGATATGACCCCTTCATTTTCAACTCACCCTGTGCCCTCTATCTATCTATCTATCTATATTGATATATACATACATATAATTTTTTCCCCTCCAACTATCCTAATACTGACAAAGGTCTCATGAGTTACAAATATCATCTTTCCATGCAGGAATGTAAACAGTTCAACCTTAATAAGTCTCTTATGATTTTCTCTTTCCTGTTTACCTCTTCATGTTCCACTTGAGTCTTGTATTTGAAAATCAAATTTTCTATTCAACTCTGGTCTTTTCATCAAGAATGCTTGAAAGTCCTCTATTTCACTGAATGACCATTTTTTCCCCTGCAGGATTATACTCAGTTTTGCTGGGTAGGTGATTCTCGGTTGTAATCCTATCTCCTTTGCCCTCCAGAATATTATATTCTATGCCCTGCAGTCCCTTAATGTAGAAGCAGCTAAATCTTGTGTTATTCTGGTTGTGTTTCCACAATACTTGAATTGTTTCTTTCTGGCTGCTTGTAATATTTTCTCCTTGACCTGGGAACTCTGGAATTTGGCTACAATATTCCGAAGAGTTTTCCTTTGGGGATCTCTTTCAGGAGGAGATTGGTGGATTCTTTCAATTTCTATTTTGCCCTCTGGTTATAAAACATCAGGACAGTTTTCCTTGATAATTTCTTGAAAGACGATGTCTAGGCTCTTTTTTGGATCATGGTTTTCAGATTGTCCAATAATTTTTAAATTCTCTCTCCTGGATCTATTTTCCAGGTCAGTTGTTTTTCCACTGACATATTTCACATTGTTTTCTAATTTTTCATTCTTTTGGATTTGTTTTACAGTGTCTTGATTTCTCATAAAGTCACTAGCTTTCAATTGCTCTATTCTAATTTTTAAGGAAGTATTTTCCTCAGTAATCTTTTGGACTTCCTTGTCCATTTGGCCAGTTTTGCTTTTTAGGGCATTCTTCTCCTCATTAGCTTTTTGGACCTCTTTTGCCATTTTGGTTAGGCTATTTTTTAAGGTGTTATTTTCTTCATTATTTTTTTGGGTCTCCTTTAGCAAGCTGTTGACTTGTTTTTCATGATTTTCTTGCATCACTCTCAGTTTTTCCTCTACTTCTCTTACTTGCTTCTCAGAATTCCTTTTGAGCTCTTCCAAGGCCTGGGACTGATTCATATTCTTCTTGGAGGCTTTGGATGTAGGAGCTTTGGCTTTGTTGTCTTCTTCTGGTTGTATGTTTTGATCTTCTTTGTCACCAAAGTAAGATAATATAGTCTGACTCTTTTTGCGCTGCTTACTCATGATCCCAGACAATTACTTGAGTTATAAACTCTTTGTTAAGGTAAAAATCTGCTTCCAATGTGAAGAGTATACTGTCCCAAGCTTTGGGGTTTGCACAGCTGTTTTCTGAGGTACTTCTAGGGACCTGTAAATTTTCAGTTCTTCCAAGGTGGTATGATAAGGGGTGAGGTGTTTTCTCTCCACTACCACAACAAGCTCCACCGCACCACTGTTCCTCCTCACCCCAGGACTGCCCCTCAGAACTGTGACCCAGATCCAAGTACCGGTAAAGCGAGAGATTCCTGCCTCAGCACTGGCAAAGAGATCCCTGCAATCCCCCTCTGATAAGTCACTTGATTCCCCCTCAGTCTGTGGGCTGGAAGCTCAGGAAATAGTCACTGCCCCAGGCCGCATTCGAGACTTGCGACTGAGACCTAGCTCCTCTCTCACCGCAGTCACAGACTTTTCCCACTGACCTTCTAAGTTGTCTTTGGTGTTCGTGGGTTGAAAAGTCTGGAAACCACCACAGCTGCCCATGATTCAGTCCTCTGAGGCCTGCTCCAGGGTTGCTGTGGCCTGCGCACCCACGCCGAACTGTACTCCTCTCCCCACCTAGCGTGATATACCTTTCCAATCAACCATCCACGCTGTCTTTGGCTGGAAATCTGTTTCACTCTGTTTTTTTGTGGGTTCTGCTGCTTTAGAATTTGTTTAGAGCCATTTTTTTAGGTATTTGAAGGGCTTTGGGAGAGAGCTCAAGACAGTCACTGCTTTCCCTCCACCATCTTGGCTCCACCTCCTAATATTTCTTATTGTCTTATTAAATCATTGCATTCTGTTTGCTCCATTCTATCTTTCAGAGCCTCTACTACTTAACTATGGCTTTCTACTTTCTTTTTTTAAGCTATTTGTTGTTGCTGAGTCATTTCAGTTGTTTCTGACTCTTCATGACCCCAATTAGGGTTTTCTTGGCAAAGATGCTGGAGTGGTTTGCCACTTCCTTCTCCAACTCATTTTACAGATGAGACAAACAAGTTAAGTGACTTGTCCACGGTCATGCAGCTAGTAAGCGTCTAAGGCCAGATTTGAACTCAGGTCTTCCTGACTCCAGGCCTAGTGCTCTATCCATTGTTCCACCTGTTTTTAATTTAATTTTTTCCTCAAGATGTGTTATTTTTATTTTTGTCTTTGACCTCATTTTTTTTTCTTTCACTTTTACTTATCTCTCTAGCCTCAGTCCTTGGTTTGTGTCTTTATGCCAGGGACAGGCTGTATCTTTTCTTGCATCAATTTTTGGATAACATGTACGGACACTGTCTGGTCCTATCCCCTGTGCATTTTGAATGCCATTATCATTGTAGTTCTGGATAGAATAGGGTGGGCAGATTAGAATTCATATGTTTTTTTAAATGTTGTTACCTTTTGCTTTTCTTCTGACAAATTTTCCTCCTCTTCAGTGTTTTATGTCAATTTTAAAATAATAATCTAATTGTGTTTTTAAATTCTGCATTGAGAATTCTAATATCCAGACTATGTTCATTCCTAATGCTTCTTTTTGTGTATTTCTTTTGAATTATTCTAGAGCTACTTATTATTCTGTGTTCTCTGAAGATTCCACAGAATTCTGTTTTTTATCACTTTTCTTCATATTATAATATTTGGTAAGAGAGTTACATATTCTTTTTGAGGTTTTACATTATTCTTTCTATTTTTAGGGTCATTTCTATTGATTTATCTATTCGTGTATTGAGCTTTTGCTGAATATTTTTCTCTTAATACCTTTGGCATTTTAGCATTTTTCTGTATCATCCAAACATTCACTTTCTGACCCTTCCTACTTCCTTTGCCAGTGGGGAGACCCCTAAGGCTAGGTTATTTCCTCAGCTTTGGAGATATAGGGTTTCTAGCCTTGCTCTATGCCTTGTGTAACCTGGGGTGGGGGGAGGGGGAAAACAGAGAGAGAGAACTGGCCCCTACTAGATTTCCAGGCCCTTTTTCATGAATTCTGATGCAATCACACATAACAGGTACTTCCCTCTTAACTCCCTGCTCTACTCCTTCTTTCTTTCACTTTGTTTGTCAGAATCAGTACCTTCCATTTCTTGTGGTCTAGGGGAATCGAAGAGGTATTAAGACAGAGTCACTACAGCATGCTAGGGTTTGTACACAAAGGCCAGATGCCAGACAAAAGGACATACATTTTCAGCTGTCTTGATTCTTCCTCAGTTTTCCTCCTTTCTTTCACTCAGTTTTCCTCCTTTCTTTCACATGATGGGCAGAATATTCCACTCCTTGTAGGACAAAAGGTGTGTATGTGGGGGCAGGGCAGGGGTAACTTTATGCAGAGTTACTAGAGCAGCAGGTATCCCTACCCTAGGGCCCCACATTCCTGCCACTGGACTCATGGAGCCTGGTGGGTAAGTGGCACTGAGTTCTCTGATGTTAATTTCCAAGCTTTTATTATGATGGTTTTCCTTATCTGAATCCTCTACTTCACCAGTGTCCCTATAGAAAATGTTACACAAAAATGAAGACAATCATTTGTCATATAGATCCAACAGTGCAGAGTATAATGGGATTGATAAGCAATAACTGATAATTATGGATATTGCACTTCTATTAAAGAAACTTAAGTGTCAAATTAGCTTTCTTGTTTGTTTATTTTTAATAATCTCATCATATCCAGCTTTTGTAGTCTTCTACAGCAATGGTCTCCCAAAATAGGGGCTTTAGCCTAACCAAAGGCGTCAAAGAGTGGAAAGATGGCTCACATCCCACCTTCCCTGCTATAGCTAATTTTGAGGCTTGTTTTTGACACAACCACCCTCTTCACCCATTATATCTCAGCACCTGCCCACTTTTCCCCATCCCACTACCAATCTCCCAGTTTCCTGGACATTGGTCCCTCAGGACAATTATGATTTAACTTAAACCCATAGCTCCTGCTATGGGCAAAAACATCACCACTCATCCTGCACTACAGATTAACCTGTGGCTGCCACAGTCACCCTTCAAGAGGCAGTTAAGCATACCCCCTTTTCAATTTTTTCAGGTGACAGAGTAAATAGAACAGGATGAACAAGCAAGGATAAATTATAATAGCTAGTGAAGACCTCATTATATTATATTTCACACTAACCCTTTCCCCCAAATTCCCTATTTTCATTGAGGGTACCACTATCTTTCCAGTATTCTAGATTTTTCAGTCTCATTATTCTTAACTCTTCTTTCAACAGAACCTGATCTCTTTAAAATTACTCATGATCTATTTTTTTAAAAATAGATTTTGACACGTTTTATTTTTATGTCACCTAGATATTCCTCATATTCCATTTTTAGAAAAAGGGAAAAAAAGAGAAAACACATTTTGCAAAACAAATCAGAACATCATGCACAAAAATACTGACATATGCACACCCAGACTCCTCCCTCCATCTCCCTGCAAAGGAATGTGGGAAATATCTTCTTTGGGACCAAGCTCATTCTTTCTAATTTTGCAACATTCATTTTCTATTGTTTTGTGATTGTTGCTTTTTACATTTACATTGTTATCATTATGTATACTGCTGTTTTGGTTTTGTATCAATTCATCTCTATCTTTCCATTTTTCTCTGTATTCATCAAATTCATCATTTCTTATCACACAATGATATTCCATTATGTATATTCCACAATTTGATTAACTATTTTCCATTTGATGGGCATCTACTTTATTTACAATTCTTTGATGCCACAAAAAAAGCTTATTTTGGTGTCAGTGGAGCCTTTCTTTTTGTCAATGTGGATCAAAGAGTATAGACAATTTAGTCACTTTCTTAGCTTAATTTCAAATTGCTTTCCAAAATGCTTATTACCAATTCACAGTTCCACCAACAATACATTAACGTACCTCTCTTTTCATAACTTCTCTAATATTGACTCCGCTCATTTTTTTTTGTCATCTGCTAGTTTATTGGGTATAAGGTTAAACCTTAGAGTTGTTTTGATTTTCATTTGTCTTATTATTAGAGATTTCATTGTTAATAGTTTGCAATTCTTCTTTTGAAAACTTTGTTCATATCCTTTGAATGCTTATCTATCTAATAATCTATTATTAATTATAAAATCTGATGATTTTTTTTCTCAATTCCCATTCTTTTTGATAATTGTAGCATTTAACAGGGCAAAATTACAAAGAATAAGTATGGAATGTGGCAGCTATGTGGTACAGTGGATAGAGTGCTAGGCCTGAAGTCAATAAAACTTGTCTTTCTGAGTTCAAATCCAGCCTCAGACATTTACTAACTTCATGACCATGGACAAGCCATTTAATGGGTTGCCTCAACTTCCTTATTTGTAAAATGAGCTGGAGAAGAAAATGACAAATTACTCCATTATCTTTGATAAGAAAACTTGAAATGGGGTCATGAGGAGTCAAATATGACTGAAAAAGGAAACAACAAGCATTTAAAACTGTTGACCACCCTTGACCTACTCTTAGACACTTACTCTCTTCTCTTTGGGTTCAAAAAATCTCATATCTGCACAATTTTAAAAAACTTGGAAATAGCACTTTCTAGTCTGTTGAAAAATCTTCCAAAGAAGGAATTTCAGTGGATTTTGAACCCATTGTTAAAAATGTAACACCTCCTACTTAGTTTGCAAGAACAATTTACTTTATTGACACAAGGAAACCTGGAAATTCATGATCAAACTTAAAACAAAAATCTTTGCATAATTGGTGGGGAAGGCTGAAAGTCAAGTATCATGATTGAGTAAGAACAGTCAAGGATGGACTTCTTTTATTTGTAACTGTATATTTTTGTGAAGGATCTTTTTCATTTATGACAACCAGTAAAACAGAATTGAAATAGACTGAAATCAAAACCACACCTTCCACTCATTGTATCATAAAGTTTTAAAACAAAATTTCAAAAAATATTCATGCGTACTCAATCACATTGCCCTCACTAAAAATACAATTAAACTATTGAAAAAAAATTTCAGTGAGAACAAAAAAATTGTTCTGGTACCATTAATGAATTAAGTACCTTCAAAATGTTTTATGACTTTTATTTCATTCTCTTTTAAATTCTTTTTTGATTAAGTTTTATGATATATCTAATTAATACAGTTATATATACATATAATTTGTAAATAAATAAATATACATATATTTGGAATTTTTTCATAGATGAGTTCATGATAAAAAAGATTGAAATCCATTGCTCTAAAACACTTAGGACTAAGGCCTTTTTGAACATAAATTGCTTTCTAGTCACATTTTCAGCAGGAAATAAGTTCCTTGATTACAGAGATCAATCAAAATTTTTGTCTTTGTATCCCTAGCATAGTATTTCACATACAATAAGTGCTAAATATTTGTTGAATTAAATTGAATCATGGCTATACATACTTTTTTTTAAGTGCAGAACTTTATATTTCTCCAAATTAAATTTCCCATTGTTACAGGGTCATGGGCCTTTTTTGTTTATTTGTTTTGTTTTGTTTTGTTTATAGTTTAGAGGAAGCTTGGGTGTGCTTGAAGGATAGGGGAACTGGGGCAATAGAGAGGGATGCATAACAAAAAAATAAAAATAAAAAAAAACAAAGGTCACAGAGGAGGTGAGATATGAGAAGGTCAAGGCAAAGATGTGAAGAGGTTTGAATTATCAAAAGGAGGGCAACTTCATCCTCTTAAAAAGAAAATATGATTGAGAATATAGGGTAGGGATTAGACCTGTGATTTCATTGGACAGGGAATGCCCAGTAAAGAAACTTCCTCTGCCAGTGCAATTTAGCACCTTCCTAGAACACTGAGAAGCTAAAACATCACACCAGTGTGTGTCAGAGGCAGGACTTGAATTCAGGTCTTCCTGGCAATGAGGTCAGCTCTATGTGCATTATGCTATGTGAGGTAAAAGCATAGAAGAGTTCATGGGCACTACAGAGGATAATTGAGAGAAATTGTACAAGATGCCTTTGATCCTTTCAGGTAAGAAGGAGATAATTTCATATGCTGAAATTGAGAGGAGGTAGTGAAAAAGGAAAGAATCTTCAGAGCTTAGCATCAGATGAGCTCTAACACTGGGGGTTTGTTCTTGCTATTGGTTTTTGCTCTGCCATTGATTGGCCAAGTTATCCCTGGACACATAGTGGGTTCCTCAGCACAAATGATTGAAGAATAAGGACCCCTTGGCCTTTAGTGTTGGGGATCCTCTGCCTTTTATCGGAGTAACTTTCTTAACATCTGTCTATATAGGTTGAGGGGTCTCAAGATTAGTGTCTGGTCTTAGTGTTACTTGGGTCATCAGGGATCCTGGGTTAGGATCCTTTTTACTTCTCTTATATGGAGAGAATTGGAGGGCTGTCCAGAGATTTAGGTCACAGATTAGGAAGGGAGATTGCCACAAATAATAGTTGGTCATAAACTGGATAAATTTTCCTCTTGCTGGGGGCACCCCCCCCCCAGGCTCTGCCTTATTAGTATGGCAATTACAAAAGGAATGAGTGTCTTCACACTTTATAAAGTTCATACAGCTATTTAGAACAGAGATAAATCGCAGTATCTGATTTACCTTTGTGTGATGTTACCACTAAGTCAATAAACATTTGTTAAGTACCTGCTAGGTGCAGAGTCTTGTTCTAGGCACTGAAGAAAATAAAAAAGTTTAGAAAAACATAGTCTCTGCTCTCATGAAGCTTACCACCTCATGGAGTAGGAAGATGAGTCATAAAAACATCCATGTCTTTAATATACAACATTACATGATAAGTCCATTGGAGAGGTGCAAAAAAAAAAGGCATTCTGAGTTTCAAGAGAGAAGGCTGTCACTTGAGTGGGGTATCAGTGAAGGTTTCATGGAGGTAGCGTTTGAGTGATGATTAAATCACAATTTATCTTGGACTTCCAGCCTTTTCCCAATCCTGAAGATGAATTAGAAAGTTTGAATAATTCTTAGACTTAGAGAAAGGGTCACGATCATTATTTCCATCAACAAGTCCTCTCCTTTTCTCATTTCATTATTATCAACATATAGACAGAGAAATGACAAATAGGTAAAAAATCTATTAGAAAACACTTTTAAAACATTATTTTATTTTTATTAGCTACAGCCTATGTGTGGGAGGAGTGGGGAGGTAAGATGGCTTCTCAGAAAAGGGGTCACTGGTCACCCGTGCAGACCAGTTTTAGTCCTGGGAAAATCTGGTCTGTTGCCCAAAGTTATCAGAGCTTTCTTTGCATTCTCTAGCTCATTATATTTCCTGATTCAGAGTCCTGGAGAAAATCTCCACAAAAGAACTTAAGTATGATTCATATGTAGAGTTCTTCCTAAAAAGAGTTTGACAAAGTAGTGTCTAGAAAATATATGTAATATACAAAATAAATATCAAGTATAGGACTGCTGTTTATTTCCTCCACCACAAAAAAATGCTTAAGATACAAAAGAATCATAAGCATATGTTAACCAATACTAACAGCACATGTAGAACTATAGTCAATCAAATTTTATTGTCTACTCTTCCAAAAAGCAAATGAATTTTGTGGGCCTGCTGAACAGATATTTCACTTTTACCAGTGACTGGCAGTATCCGAACAATTAACAAATCCAGATCTTCTGGCAGGTCAGAGCATGATACAGTGTTTCTTTGTCCTTTTCTCTGAATACACCATAACTGCTTTCCCAAAATCTAGTTCAGATTATTCTCAGTTTTCTTATCCTCTATCATAAATTCTAGGATGGAGTGGTCAGTTTTCTCCATGGTTGTCAGCCTTTCTACCCCACCACCAGAATACCACTGATGGGTACACCTGAAAAGACTAAGAAAACCTTGCTTTCTCCCATTACAAAATTCCAAAAAATATTGAAAGAACCTATTGAAATTTATGAAAGCCTAATCTAGAAGACCAGAATAATGATAAGATCCTAGAATTATATATTTTAGAGTTGAAAAAAAAACCCATAGAGGCATCTAGTCCAACCCTCTAAATTTAGAGTAGAGGAAGCTAAGGCCCAAAGAGGTTAAATAATGCCCAAAGTCACAAAGGTGGTTAAGTAGAAGAACTACATTTTGAACCCAGATCCTCTGACTCCAAATACAATATGCTTTTCTTGGATGTTTATAATTATCCCACACACACTTGTATAAAACCAAGTATCAAGTTAAAAGAAAATTAGATCAATGGATGGAAAAATCAAAACACATGCTCATTCGATTTGTCCAAGGCAGAATTAACTCAACCTTTCATATTTTGTGGCAATTGTGTTTAACATCTGCAGAACAAAGCAAATGCATTTAATTCACCACAGCCTCTCATTTATCGTTCAGATGTGGCCCTTCAGACCTATTATATTTGTGTTTAAAAGCTTAGGAAATAAGTTATGAAAACAGAAAGATAGCAATATTAATTTTTTCTGGTCCAAGATAATCATTCTTTCACTTGATATAAACTTGGGTACTTTTTGGGTATAGGAATGGAATGACTAGAATCACATACTGTTATTCTTCATCAACCTTTGTACTTTCTGAAACCCATTTAGCCAAAATGACATCCAAATTAATAAATTGAAATGATTCCAATGAGTCTACAATAGTAAATGGTTTAACCCCAAAATCTATTAACAATGAGGTATTTTACTTTGCACATGGATTATAAGGATACACTTTATAATGACATTAAACATACTAAACTAAATAAACATTAAAACAAGTTTTTGAACTCTTGTTGGGTTTCACCATTTCCTGACATTTTAGTTGCCTATTATTGTGACCACCATCACTAGTCTGTTTCCCCTACTCTCTCACCCTAACCTTTGGCAATTTTTCTACATTATCATACTTTTTTTTTTCTACTTGGGAGAATTCCTTGACTTTTAAAAATATTTAAGTCAATTCAACAGATACTTACTAAGAATCTACTATGAGAAAGGCTGAAGCAATGATAGCTTGTCATAGTGGATTGAGTGGGGTTAGGAAAACCTGTGTTCAAATCTTATCTCTGACACTTATTACCTATATGACCCTGGACAAGTCACTTTAATTCTATGGGCCTCAGACAGTTTCCTAGAACCATAGATCTGATACCAGAGGAACTAGAAGGAATCTTATGATGAATGAATGATTAAAGCACTTATTAATCACATATCCAAAGCACTGTGCTAAGGTCGGGGGATGGGGAAGAGGAGGCATCATCTAGTCTATCCACTTCGTTTTGTTGATGAGGAACCTGAGGCTCAGATTGGTGAACTGTCATGTTCAAGGTCACATAGGAAGTGGTAGAGCCAAGGTTCAAATGAATGTCTTCTGACTCCATGTTTAAATGTCCTTTTCAATGTATCACTCCACCATGATGGGCTGTGATTTGGTTGGGTAGAAAGAGTTCTCTACACTGAAATCACAATGTACTCTGTTTGAAGCTAAGCAGACAAGAATGACAAACAGTCCTGACCCTCAAAGAGCATACATGCTACAGGGGTATACAACATGTGATCAGATAAGGAAATATGAGTTGTATTTTGCTTTTCAAAGTAGACTATTAAATCATTTAATAAGCAGAGAACCATGGTTGTGGTAAATGGGGTTAGGCTTGGAGTGAGTACTATCCACAAAAAAGAGAAGGCTAGATCCCATTCTAGAAGAAGTTCTAGTTTAGTTTCAAATACTTTATTTTTATTTTAACATTTATTTTAACATTTTTAACATTTGTTTTTAAAAATTTTGAGTTCCAAATTCTTTCCTTCCTCTCCCCTCTTCATTGAGAAGACAAGCAATTTGATATTAATTATATATGTGAAGTCATGCAAACATAACAAAGACAACTCTTACGTATATGACAGGATCTGAAAGGCAGATCAAAAGTCTAAAGCACAAGCTGAACATTGCTGTTCAAATATAAGATCTTCTCTTTAGCTATTGTTATAATATTCTGTTATTTGATAATAATCATTTTATTATGAATTTATTCTTTGGCCAGAGAGACTCAAAACAGAATAATACATACTGTTCCTCGGTCCTGTGTGACTACTGCTACTACTAGTAGAAAGAAGGGCAGCAATACTATCCATACACAGTATTTAAACAGTCTATAAATAATTAACTATTGGTTTTCCTAATGTATGATGTTTGCCCAATGATTTCTCCAATGGTACACTACTAAAAGAAGTGAACCATATCCATATTGCTATAATTATACTATAAGTGAAAACACAAAATGAAAAAAGTTGTAGATAAATAAACATTCACCTCATAATTTCTTCTCAGAGAAGAGAATAAAGAAATTAGAGGAGTAGATTTCATTGTGCACCCAAGGACAACCAGAAAAATTATTTCATGAGATACTTGATCATCTAATCTGGCAGCATTCATCATACATTTAAGTCAAACTACCAATACAAAGACACCAATATCTATCACAGAGATTTTGTTGTTGTGAGTCATTTTCAGTTGTGTCTGACTCTTCATTATTCCATTTGGGATTTTCTTGGCAAAGATACTGGAGTGGTTTGCCATTTTCTTCTCCAACTCATTTTATAGATGAGAAAACAGGAAAAAAGTGTTAAATGACTTGCCCAGGGTCACTTAGGTAGTAAATGTCTGAGGCTGGATCTGAACTCAAATTTTCCTAACTCCAGGCCCAACATTCTATCCACTGTGCTATCTAGCTTGCCTACATCACAGAAATGAAGTAGAGAAATTCCATGTAGAACTTAACAAAATCTTACAAACCAGGGCAAGATCTACTTTGCTAGTTGGTGATTGTGATGAGATGATACACATAGTAGAACACAGCCAAAATGTTGAAAAGTATGGTTCAATAATAATAAGTGAAAGAAACCAAAGACTTGTAAATGATTCAGATTCATGCCTCTATGTCACAAATACTTTCCTTAAGAAGAGTTGGAAAGTACTGAATATGGGAAACACCAAATAAAAACACACAAAAATTAATTAACTATATTAATGGAAAAGAAATAACTATTTGCTAATGTAGGACTTACTACAGAATCAGTTTTCTGTATGTATGTAGTGATGGCTGATTATAAGACCTCCAACCCATTATATTTAAATAAGTGGACAACTAAAAATGGGCAATAAATAAATATAAAGACATTAAACCTAATTATCATCATATATTAGAAAAGGTCAACCATGCAGAAAAGTCACTACAACAAGAAGATCAAATGGGTCTAGAAACTATAGCAACTAAAAATCCTTTTTCCTCTTTGCTAAGAAGTGATATGTGTAAACCAAGGATGACCTTGGATTAGAATATAAGTTTGTAGAGGAATGTGAAGGAAAATAATGAAGACTGTTACTTTACAGCAGAGAAAAGCAGTGAAGGGGAAAATGAACCTTCAGAAAATTTGTCATGGGATGCAGCTAAGCCATATGTTTTTGAAAGCATTCAAAGACGAAACTAGAAACAAGACAGCAAAAAAAAAATTTAGATTTCCGGCATTTCTATAGTGATCTATTCTCACCATGGATGAGAGCATAAATACTATGCTTAGACTTCAACACTCAGTATCAGCTGTAACGAGGAAGTAGAAATAGTGCGTATGAAGTTAAAAGCTGGTAAGAACAGTTGGACCAGAATCACAGAATTCAGAGTTGCAAGAGTTCATCAGTCTAAGCCATACCTGATAAAAGGATGTGACAATAAATCCAACACAACCATCCTTTGCTTGAAGACCACTGTGGAAGAAAAACTGTACTTTTATTTTACCCCAAGTTTATCAGAAACCATTTATTAATATACCAACATTTCTACTTAGAAAGAGATACAAATGGGCAAAGTTCCCACTGTTAACTGGCATTCTTTCTCTCCTAAACAACTTCTACTCATATTTTATATGAAACAAAAGACAAAATGCCACAGTGAAGCAAAACAAAGGTACATAGTTTAAATTTAGGTTTTTTACTTACTTACAAAGAATAGTAATTGTTAATGTTTGCTCACCCTTGGAGAAAATATCTTCCTGGAAACCAATTACTTACTATTTAATCACTCATCCTAAGTATTCACCTTTCAATCTGGTGAAAGGTGAGAAAAGAAACACTACTCTTAATTAGATTAATCAAAAGATGTTCCCACCCTTAGTTTGGTTATAAAAAAGACTAAATCTCTTGGTTTCAGGGAATTAAACTCACCCCCCCTCCCCAATTAAGTCTTCTATTCAGGGAAGATTGATTAGGTCACTGATTCAAGTGAGACAAAAGACTTCAAGTCAAGGTACTATCATAATATTATTCTTTTAAAAAATAAAATTCTTTTTACTTTTATTTCTCTTATTTATTTATTTTTTTGGTGAGGCAATTGGGGTTAAGTGACTTGCCCAAGGTCACACAGCTAGAACGTGTCAAGTGTTTGGTCTGAGGCTGGATTTGAACTCAGGTCCTCCTGACTTCAGGGCCGGTGCTCTATCCACTGCGCCACCTAGTTGCCCCTTTTTATGTCTTTTATATTTTCAACTATATCCTCTCTCCTCCTGCCCTCTCCCAGAGGGATGGACACATATATATATATACATACAGAATAAAAAAAAGGAGCAAGAAAAAAATATGTAAAACTAATCAATATCAAAAAAGTTTAAAATTATATGTAGTGTTACACATCCATGGACATCCATCTCTGCAAAGGAACTGGGATGTGTCTTCTCACATTTCTCCTCTGGAGCCAAGCTTATTACTGATCATAACTTCACAGCATCTAGTTTAAATTATTTTCTTGTTTGTTCCATGTACATGATTGTAGTCACTGTACAAATTGTTTTCCTGGTTCTACTTACTTCACTTTACATCAGGTCGTATAATTTTTTCCATGTGTCTTTGTATTCCTCACATTCATAATTTCTTATAGTGCAGAAATATTTAGTTATATCCATGTGCAATAATTTATTTAGCCATTCCTGAATTGATAGGTATCTATTTTATTTCAAGTTCTCTGTTATCCAGTTAGTGCCGTGCTAAGTGCTGGGGATACAAAGAGAGGCAAAAACCCATCCCTGCTCTCAAGAAGTTCACAATTTAATGGGGAGATAACATGCACATAACTATGTATAGACAAAAAATATACGTCTATATAGTTAGATATAATTTGCCATATTTAATTTTATATGTGTGTATATATACATATGTGTATGTGTATATACATACATATATATACACACACACACACATATATATACATATATATATATGACTTAATTAACAGTTTCAAGCAATTACCGGTGTTGGCCTATGTAGATCCTGACATGTTTTTTGTGTGCATACAGATATTAGCTTGGAAGGCTTAGCAATAGAACTGTTCTGAAAGAATAATAATGATCAAAAATTGTCTTTACCAGCAGAAGACTTAGTGATAGTATAGCACACTTTCCTTTGCTTAGTTTTGAAGTAGATTGTCAGTGAAAATTTCAAAGATTACTTGAATTAAGCTAAATTTCAAGGATAGACAGACAACAATCCACTAACACCATAAAGTAGTATAAAATTCATAAAGACCGTCTATTGCCCATCAGAAAGTTAGTTGGACTCCCTAAGGAGGAAGAAAAAAAGTAATGGTAAGCATTTAGTTAAGGAGTCTTTAAGGAAAAGAGACTGTTCACCCACAATAACTGAACTTCCTGAGTTAGATAACAGCTCAGAGGATCATGCTTCTAAAGAGGAAGACATTATGTATAGAAACCCCCAAAACTTAAATATGACTAAAATAGACTCTAGTTTGGATAAATGAGTAGGGCAAAACCCAGAATCAATGCCTACTTGCCTAAAATTTCTTTTGTAAGGATTTCTAGGGAGGGACAAGACAACATAAAAACTTAGAAATAATAATAGTCCATATCATCCATAAGTTTATTTACACATATATACATGTATATGTGTGCATATGTACACACACACACACAGAGAAAAGACAGAACTATATGAACTCAGGCTAATTGATGATGTTTCAGGAGAAATAGGATGAGCAGTCATTCATGCAGTCACACTTATTTCCTATTAAAGAATTATACTTTTTGATGTATAAATGTATAATATGCATATTATTATTTTGGAAAATATTTGATTACTTACTATTCCTACTGTTGCTGTCTTTATTATTATTATTATATATTATTAGTGGGTACATATTATTAATGCATATTGTATATTAATGTATAGTGGGTATATGTTATTAGTGGGTAACCCTAGTCAAGTCACTTACAGTTTCAGCACTCTAAACAACTCTCTAAGACTACATAATGCAAAGAAGATACTGACCTATATTGGTGGAGGGATTTTCCTCACTTGGGAGTTCCCTATAGCAAAAAAAATCACAGGTCCAGTCACTATCCCTTTCCCTATTATCATTATTCTTATTACTATTACTAGTGATATATTATTTTTCTTCTTATTTAAGGTAGCTTAGCAAGCGGCATTTTATATTATGATACATTCATAGATAATATTAATATAGCCTTGATGTAACCTCATATAATTTTTCAGGAAATTTTTTAGCATGAAGGAAAAATGTATTAGCACTTCAATAGCCTCTCACCAGGAATTATAGATCTTGTTACTGTATGTTGGGTTGTGACATATCCAGCTTCTGTCTAAAGATTTGTACTGACAAATAATGTATGCATTGTCTCATAAAGTAGCCCATTCTGATTCTGGACAGTTCCAATTATGAGGAAATTTTCTTGTATCGAGCCAGAATTTGCCTCCTTGTAAATTCCACCTACTGATCTTAGTCTTGCCTATGTGACCAAGCAAAACAAGTGTCATCTCTCTTCCATAGGAAAATCCTATACATATTTGAAGACCATTGTCATGATACCTCTAAGTCTTTTCTTTTGCACGCTAAACATCCTCAGTTTTTCCACTGATCTTTGAAATGGACTTCCAGGTAGGTCATATGAGAGCCCAATTCTTTCATATTTACTTCAGCAGTGATCTAGAAAAATCATCAGATTGAACAATGACCAAGAAATCTAGACAGAAATATAAATAAACTCCATCCAATGTAAGATTGCACAAAAAAAGATAGCTAGAAGCTGTGTCAATCAAAGAGGGGGTCCTGTAAGAGAAGCCAGCATGGGACAGCCAGGTGGCACAGTGTATAGAGCACCAGCCCTGAAGTCAGGAGGACCTGAGTTCAAATCCAACCTCAGACCAAACACTTGACACTTACTAGCTGTGTGACCCTGGGCAAGTCACTTAACCCCAATTGCCTAAAAGAAACAAAAAAAAAAGAGAGAAGCCAGCATGAGACTAGAAAACCATGGCAGTGCCCTGACTGTGGAATACCCAGGTGGGACAGAAACTACCAAGCACCTTGATCAAAGAAGCCCCATTGGGAACAGAATGACACCCAGGGCTCTGATAGGGGAAACCATAGAGGGGATAAAGATCACCTATAGCCCCGATTAGGGAAATCCCAGAAGTGGCAGAAATGGAGAAACCACAACCATAGAAGTTCCAGTGGAGAATGGAAGATCACTCAGTACTCTGATAGGGAAGTTCCAGTGTAGGTGAGGAGGAGAAGGCAAAGGAGGGGAGGAGACCACACACATTGACCAAGAAGAAAATCCAGGAGATGGGAGCAACTCTACAACAACTACAGGTATGATTTCAGAGGGTAAAAAAAATGGCTAGGCCATAAGGACATGAGTACTTAGAAGAAATGAAGCATTTTTATAAAGAAATTACAAATTAAAACAAAATCAAAAGAATGAAAAATCGAAGAAAATGTATCTACTATCAAAAATGACTGATCTGGGGAGATAAAATGAGGAATTACAAAATGTGAGGAATTTATAAAGCTGGCAAGCATGCATTGAAGGAACAGAAGATTATATGGAGGGGAGAGATGTATTAAAAGACTAGAAAGATAATAAGAGCCCAGGATGTGAAGGGATTACATGTTAAACAGAGGAGTTTTTTTTGATCCTAAAAAGTAATAGGGAGCCTACTCACCAAGTAGGGGTAGAGGTGGATGATCACTAACCATGGGTGTCTCACAGGGCTCTATCCTGTGCCCTTTTCTCTTCTCTCTCAATACTACTTCACTTGGTGATCTCATCTCCCATAGATTTAATTACCTTCTCTTTAACTGTTATCTGATGTTTCTCGAATCTACCTATCCAACCGTAACCTTTTTGCTGACCCCCAGTCACACAGTTCCAACTGCTTTACAGGCATCTCAAATTGAATGTCCAATAAATATCTAATTAGATTCAACATGTCCAAAACTGAATTAGTTATATCTTTCCCCTAAAATGCTACCCCCTTCAAATCTTCTCTAGTCTTGTTGAAAGCATCACAATCCTCCCAGTCTCCCCAGGCTTGTAACCTAGATGACATCCTTGCCTCCTCATTACCTCTCACCTCCTGTATCTAATCTGTTGCTAAAGCCTGGAGATTTCACCTTTACAACACTTGTCAAATATAGTCTCTTCTCTCCTCTGATACTGCCATCACTCTGCTGCAGACCCTTATTACCTCATCTTTGAAAAACTGCAATGCTTTAATGGTTGGTCTACCTGCCACAAGTCTTTGCCCCCTCTCATCCCTCCATTTAGCCACCAAAGCCATTTTCCTAAAGTACAAGTTTAACCATGTTACCCACTAGTCAATAAATTCATGGCTCCCAATCATCTCCATGATCAAATACAAAATGCTGTTTGGCATTCAAAGCCCTTCATAACCAGATTCCCCTCTACCTTTGCAGGTTTCTTATACCTTACTCCTTCCCCTACCACATACACTGAACCAGTGAGTGTCTTTTTTGCTATTTCTTGAACAAGACACTCCATCTTTGGATTCCTGGCATTCCTCTGGCAGTCCCTCAATATTAGAATGCTATCTTTCCCCATCGTCACCTACAGGCTTCCCTGGCTTCCTTCAAGTTCCAATTAAAATCCTACTGACCCAATCCTTCTTAATTCTTATGTCTTCTCTCTCTTAATCATTTCCTATTTATCTTGCATATTGCTTGTTTGTGCAAACAAATGTGTTTACTTGTTGTCTTCTCCATTAGATGATGAACTCATGGAAGACAGGGACTATCTTTTGCCTTTGTATCCCTAATATTTAGTACAGTGCCTGGCACATAGTAGGCATTTAATAAATACTTATTGACTGACTGATAAGATCTACACTTTAGAAAATCACTTTGGCAACATAGTGGAGTATGGATTAGAGAAAGGAAGAGGCTGGAGGCAGAGAATACACATAAAGGCTATTGTGGTAGTACAAGTGAGAGGTAATGAGGTCCTGAATGAGAGTGATCACTGCAAGAATTGAGAAGTGGACGTATGCAAAAACTATCATTACTACTACACTTGTCCTGCCTGATCTCTGGGGAAAAAGAAATACTATTCCAATATACCAATCTCCCACTGCTGAAATGAGGGTAAAAGGTAGCATTCTATCCAGTTTCCAGCCTTGAGGAAGGACAGTGTCATTATTCCTCTGCTCTAAGCTCTCACTCCTTCACCTGAACTGCC
Source organism: Vombatus ursinus (assembly GCF_900497805.2). Taxonomy (NCBI): domain Eukaryota; kingdom Metazoa; phylum Chordata; class Mammalia; order Diprotodontia; family Vombatidae; genus Vombatus; species Vombatus ursinus. The sequence continues at coordinate 4,157,187 of NW_020954719.1, read as the reverse complement.
CAAGATTTTGAAGGGACTTCCCTCACAGCTCATAATACTATTGAATATGAACATCTCTCTAAATTTTTCACTTAATGATTAGCAAATTCCCTTCTGCTCATACCCTCCACATCCCAGTGATTCTGAAACCTTAGAGGTCATCATTCAAACCTCATTCCCTATCCCAAGTTGCTTGACTCCTTATTCCCATTCCCCTTAATCCATCCACCTCTGGTCTCCCAACCTAAATCTACCCACCCCTTTCATTGTGCCTTCCGGAATGCCTTCTCCATAGGCAATAAACTTGCTTTCATCTTCAGTCTTTTTCTCATCCACTCATTCTTTCTGGGGCACTTTCACTCATTTTCCCTGAGTAGGTGATTGAGGTGGAGTTGGAATACTCCTTCCTTTCCATTACCACTTTTAGGCTCTCTCTCTACTACTATCATTCAGGAACCTCTCCTTCTTTAAGGTTCATTGAATTCACATCTAGTACCCATATAAATCCTGATAGCTGTTGTCTATAGACTTCTAAAACACTGTATTTCCTTTTTCAATGAATTCTGTTCCTGGTTCATAATCTTTCTCTCCTCTCCATCTCCTGCCCTCATTTTAGGAGACTTTGACAAACGTATGATACTCTCTCAAACATCTTAACCTTCCAGTTCAACTTACTCATTTCTCATGACTTATTCCTTCACCCCGCTTCAGCCGCACAGAAAGATGGTCATACTCTTGATCTTGCCATCATCCATAAATGAACTACCTCCATATGCATGAACTCTGAAATTCCCTTCTCTAATCATATTCTATTATATTTCTACATATCTGCCTTTCCATACCAAACCTTGTTTTTCATCCATATCATGACCTCCAGTCCCTCAATCCCTCAGTTCTCTCCTAGGTCATAAGCCCTGCTCTAGCTAACTTTCTTTTTTTCCTTATCCTGACCCATTGGTGAGCTGGTTCAACTCCACACTTATCTTCTTTTAAGTCCCTTGCCCTCTTATCGTATGACAGATAGTTATCTGCCATGTCCCTGTCTTGGATCACTCCTGCCATCTACTGCTTTCATTTCTATACATGTGCTGCTGAACAAAAGTGGAGAAAATCACACAACTGTCCTGATTGGGTCCATTAGAAAGTTATGTTACATAATCTCAACTGGGTTCTCACTGCTAACAGGCAATCCTTTTATACCTCCCTAATTAACTTACTATCTCACCCTCCATAGCAGTTTTTCCAAACCTTTTCCTTTCCACATTAAATTTCCCATGGCTCACTCAACCTCTTCACTCACTCATCCAGGAACCTTGTTTTATATTATACTGAAAAAATTGAGGACATTCTTTATGAGCTCACCTCTTCTCTCCTCCTTATCTCATGCCACTCAGATGTTTTCTGCCACCATCTCCCCTTTACCCCATCTCACATGATGAGGTGGACTTCTTCTTTGCCAAAACTAACCTCTCTCCTTGTGCATGATCTCATTCCATCCCATTTCCTCGAACAGATTACCCCTTTCATGATCCTCATTCTCTCACTTATCTTCAATCTTTCCCCTCTAGCAGCTTCTTCCCTGCTGCCTACAAACCAATTCATGTCACCCCCATCTTCAAAGAACTTTCACTTGATCGTTCCAACCCTGCGAACTATCATTCTACATTTTTTTCCTGCTTTTTGTGGCTAAACTCCTTAAGAAGGTCATCTTCAATAGGTGCATCCACTGCCTCTCCTCTCACTCTCTTCTTAACTCTCTACAGTCTGGATTCCAACCTTAATATTCAATTGACATTGCTCTCTCCAATGTTATTGCTAATCTCTTAATTGCCAAACCCAATGGCCTTTTCTTAATTCTCAACCTTCTTGACCCCTCTGTAGCTTTTGAAACTGTGGAGCATTTTCTCCTTGTTATTCTCATCTCTGTGGGTTTTGGGGACATCACTCTCTGCTAGTTCTTCTCTGACCACTTCTCAATTTCCTTTGCTGGATCTTTATCCCACAAGGTTCTGTCCTTCTCTCTCCATACTATTTCACTTGGTAATCTAATCAGCTCCCATGGTTTTAATTATGATCTCCAGGCTGATTCTTAAATCTACTCATCTAGTCCTAATCTCTCTGCTCACCTTTTATTTTGCATCTCCAACTGCTTTTCAGAAAGCTTATGAGATATAATCTCAAATTGGATGTCCTGTAGACATCCTACATTCAACATGTCCAAAACTGAACTCATTATCTTTTCCCTAAAGCCTTCCCCCACTTCAAATCTTCCCTATTCCTATAAAGGGCACAACCATCTTCCCAGTCCCCTAGTCTAGCAACTTAGGAGTCATCCTCTACTCTCTCTCATACCCACATATCTAATATATTGCCAAGGCCTGTTGATTTTACCTTTGCAACATCTCTCAAATACTTCTCTCCTCTGATGCTGCAACTACCCTGGGGCAACACTCATTTCCTCATACCTGGACTATTGTGATAGTCTGCTGGTTGATCAGCTCACCATAAGTCTCTCCCCACTTCAGTCTTTCCTCCATTAAGCCACCAAAGTAATTTTTCTAAAGGTTGGTCCAACCATGTCACCCTCAATATGCTCCAGTGGCTCTTTATCACTCTCAGGATAAAACCCTCGGTTTGGTATTCAAAGCTCTTCATAATTAAGCCCATCCCTACCTTTGTAGTCTTCTTACACTTTATGCCTTTCTCCTGCACATACTCTTTGATCCAGTGACAGTGTCTTCCTTTCTGTTCTTTGAACAAGAAGCTCCACCTCTAGACTCTAGGCTTTCCCTCTGGCTATCCCCCAAGCCTAGAATGCTCTCCTTTCTCTTACACATTACATATTCCTCCCTTCTTCACCTCCATGTCCTCCTGACTTTCCTGGCTCCTTTCAAGTCCTGGATTACTCCCCACATTCTATAGAAAGTCATTCCCAATTCCTAATAATTGTAGGACCTTCTCTCTGTTAATTATATCCTTTTCATCTTGTATATAACCTGTTTGTACATGGCTGTTTGTATGTTGTCTCCCCATGAGACTGACTGTATTTTACCTTTCGTTGTATCCACAACGCTTAGCACACCGCTTGGCACATAGTAGGCTATTAATACATATTTATTGACTGACTAAATGAGAGAAAGAAATTACAAGATTTGGCAAGACTGGATATGTGAACTGAGAGAGTGGAGTTGAGGTAGGTTGCACACCCACAACTATTTGAGTTTAAATCTTGCCTCAGACACTTATAAATTGTATGACTTCTGGGAAATCAGTTGTCTTTTTTTGTTCCTCAGGCAATGTCCTAAATCTTATCTACTGAATTATAGATGAGATATAATCTGTATTGATGGAGAGAGTTCCCACACTGGGAATTATTTATGCAAATGAAATCATAGATTATTTTTGTATTTTCCTATGGGACTTCTTGGGACGCAATGGCAAAAGATCCAAAGGAATGGTAATTTCAGGAACTGTGGGAGGTCATTTTGGGGAAATAACTTAGTTGCTTTTCAAATGACCTATCATAAATGGCTATAGTCTCTGGCTCTCTGAAAGATGACTTTTGCCCAAAACTATCCTAAAAAGGATAATTTCTAGACTGAAAGTTTTGTCATTTTTGCAGACCCTCTGCTACCCAGCAGTTGTGGAGTAGAAAGAACATGGGATTTGTAGTGAGAAAAATCTTGTTTTTAGATCCAGGCTTCATCACTTTAATAAGTATGTGAGCTGGGCCAACCTACTTAACCTCTTCTGAGCCCAGTTTCTTTATTTCTGAAGTAGAATTAATTATACCATACCCTCACTTGCCTCACAGGGTTTTTTGAAGACCAAATGACAATGTATATGAACCACTTTGTCTCCAATAAGTCTCCAATAAGACGTTAATGCAAAGTATTGTTATTCTCAGCCTTTCTGCCAGCAAAAGTGATCGACTGACCTGATGAAAATGATTTTGATCATAACTTGGGCCTATACTGATTTGGAGAAGGATTCTGCCAACCAGTTCCTCACACAGTTGACTATCAAATAACAGAAGTGGAACAAGTCACCTGTTACTGACCTGGGATGAATGTGTGTTAAAAGGCCCTCTTAACCATTTTTGTATTATGGACTCCTTTGGGAATCTGGTAAAGCCTATGGATTTCTCAGAATGATGTTTTTAAATGCATTAAAAAATAACATAGGATTACAAAGAAAATCAATTATACTGAAATACTGTTGTTAGAACAATAAAAACAAACAAAACACAAAAACAAGTTCACAGAATTCAGGTTAAGAACCTCTGCTAAAAGCAAAAAGACTCCCTAACTTCTCTTTGCCTGTCCCTGGTTTACCATGTCAGCCTTAATCATTCTCCTTTTCTTGAGGTTTTATCAAAATTGTTTAGCTAGGATAACAACTAATAATTTGAGTCTGTGGGAAGGAATTAAGTGGCTTATGTTGTTCCTTGGCAATAGCACATTTAAAAATGAAAGCTGACTGAAAACGCTTGGATTAATATAATGAAAACATCCTCCTTCCTTCAGTGAGTATGCTTGCCTTCTTGGCAGACTCCTTCCTGAAGCTACATAATGAGTCTAGGGATTTTTAGTTTTAGGGACTTCATTCATTCATTCATTCATTCATTCACTCACTTATTTTTAAGAGAATAAACTGAACGATATTGTCAGGGCAACTTTCCTACACTGAATTAATCCCATTCTTTCTTTTGAACTCCCTTTGATCTAGGGATGTTGGGGTTGCCCTTAGGGTGTAAGCTGAGCAGCTGCACCTCATTAAATAATGCACAATTTGATGATACCTATCCCACGTGATACTTTGCTCACTCAGTGGAGATTTGAGTTTAGGACCCACACTTATTCTGCACACTCGTAGAAAGAGGAGAGGAGACTAGCCATAACAGATCAGCACATTAGGTGATTATGAGAAACATGGTAATTTGGTCTGTGAAGCTGCTGCAGTTATGGCTAAATTTTCCCAGATGACATGAGAAAACTGAGTTACAATAAATAGACTGGAGGCCAAGCAACCTCTCTGAACATAATGGATTACATAAGTGGCAGGAGTTAAGGAATCTTGTGCTATAATTCCAGTGACACTATTTCCCAAAGGCTCTAATTCAAGACATGGTTTCTTTTTGGTTACCAAGTCATACTTCCTGAAATTCCTCTCAAAAAATAAGGTAAAAGGAAAAAAAATCCATTAAGGAGGGTAATGTTGCATTGTCACACCAGGAGTAGACAGAAGGATTAGCACATCTCTTTGGGGACTGAATGACTTGGTTGGAGAGAAAATAAACACCAAGTCTCTTATGATTAAGTCACCAGTTTAATTTCAGCACAATCAGTGGTAGATAAATGTCACTGACCTACATGAGCTTCTTTGGTGACATTGTGAAATTAGTGGATTATTTCTCAGCTCTGGTTTCATAGAGCAAAACGTTAGCCATCATAACAATAATAATAGCTGGAATTTATATGATGGTTTAAGATTTGCAGCAGAGTACTTACCTGATTTGAATTATACTAGGCTATTGATACCTTTGTATAAATTTTAGACAGGGGTGTTGGGGGCAGGGAGTAGAAAAGGAGAAAGCATTGGGCCTCTCTAGTTTTGCTTTTCCACCTTCATTTTTTGATCTACGTTTTATTTCCTTCTGTGTATTTTTTTTTAAATATTTGGTACTCTTTTCCCCATTTCTGTTATTATCCACAAATTTGATCTCCTCATAGAACATCATAACAAATAAGGATAATGAAGCAAAACAAATAATACATTGGCCATATCTGAAAATATATGCGTCATTCTGTACCTCTCATCCATTATATCTTGGCCAAGAGGTAAGTGGGACGCTCTATCATCAACCTTCTGAAGTCCTGAATCAATTTAGGGTTCTACCATCAGTGCATTATTATGTTTGTCCCCCCAAAGCCCTTCTAAAACCAACTATTTTCCTCTTTTGTCATCTTTGTCAATATTATGCATATGAGGTTATGCCTCAGAATTATTTTAATTTTGATTTCTCTGTTTACTAACGATTCGAAGTGCCCCCTCCCACATGATTGTTGATTGTATGTTTTCATTTGTAGATTGTTAGGCTCTGTCCCTTGGTCAGTTATCATTTTGCTCTTACTTCTATACATTTACTTCAATTCCCTCTATAGTTTTGATATCAGACCTTTCTCAGAAGAATTTCATATAAATATTTGTCATTTACTAGTTATTTGATTTTAATGAATTCACTTAACCTTTCTTGACCTCAGTTTCCTCATCTGTAAAATAAAGGGGCTAGATGAGATGGCCTCTCAGGGCCCTTTCAGCTATAGTTCTATCATCCTTATCTGGATGCACTATAGATTGGGGGTGGGGGAGGGGAGGATTTGGTGATGAATATATTGGCACATTTCCCTTCTTTTCAAATATTTCTGCCTTAAAACAATAGGGGTAGTCCCTAAAGCAAGGGAAGTTGCTAGCAATGAGAATGAGGATAAGGAAGGCTTTTATTGTCCCTTATCAACAGACAGTACATGCTGCTGTTTCCCAGACTTTCAAAACCTTAATCACCTGGGAGCCTCAAAAATCTGATGTCATCTGGGGTCCACCCATTAGACACTGCCTACAGTCAGAAAACTGGAGAAGGGATTGGGTGAGTCATAAACAAACTCAATACAAACAAGCAAATAGAAACACACTTGAACTTGTTTCCCTTGTTTTCTCGAGCTGTCTTTTTTTTTAATGTCTAATTTTGTCAAAAGCAGAAAAGCTGCAATACTCCAAAAATCTCTTAGTTTGGAAAGACAAATTGAAGAAAGAAAGACAGAAATATGTCTGTTTTTTTGAAACCTGAAATCTTGTGTGGGCATTTGGGAGTATTATGCCTGACAAGGACAGGAGAAACCTGCTAGGATAATCAGTTCTAAACATGCCCAGGAATACCCACACACTTTAGCAGTCAGAGTGCTAATGAATCAATAAACGATTGGGTGGGGGAGGGTGAAGAGGTAGTGGCTTTCTTCTTATTCCCCCCCCCCCCCACAGATCAACTGTGCTAGATGCTGAAGGCTTGAAGGCAAAAATGAATCAGGGTCTGCCCTCAAGGATATTACACTCAATAGAGGGAAGTATCATGTACACCTATAAATACGGACAAAGTTTATACAAGGTAATTCCAAGGGGCTATACTCAAGCAGATAGGAGGGTCAGGAAAGGCTTCATATAGGATGTGGCACTTGAGCTGAGCTTGGAAGGAAACTAGGAACTCTGAAAGGTAGAAGTAAAAAGGAATTGTGAAGACATAAAGACAGGAGAGAACATTTTAAGGAACATCAAGAAGGCCTGTTTGGCTGGTACATGGAATAGTACAGTGGATTGTATAAAGGAGAGTAATGTCTGACAAGCCTGGAAAGTGTAGGTTGGAGCAGAGGACTTTAAATTTGATCCCAGAGACAATAGAGAAATATTGGAGGAGGGAAATTATATGGTCAGAACTATGTTTTAGGAATATCAAATCAACAGCTGTGTGGAGCATAGAATAGAGAAGGGAGAGATGGGAGAATAAAAGACTAATTAGATGGCTACTATAATAGTCCAGGCAATAGGTGATAAGGGCCTAAACTTGAGTGCCAGTCAAACTTGAGTTACTCAAAATCTTGACCCTGATCAAAATGAATCCTGGCAGAGGAGTCATATACTAAGAAATACCTCAGCCATACTTTAGCTGCAGTGGAAGCATTCATTGCTAGTCATAAAAGGTGAGGTTCTTTTGGTCCCCTACCAGAGAAAAGAAGAATCTAAATGTTTGTCACTGCTACATTCTACAAGTAAGTAGCTCAGGTCAGTGGGACTTCCCCTTTGAGCACACCAAGCAAAGGTATCTAACTTGTATACATTGGCTGCCATTTTGGAATAGCAAAAAACTATTCCACATCAGATCATGAATTTTCTCAGCTCAAGTATCCAAAATCATCATGGAGTGATTTCATAGCATATATCAGCAGACTTGGGCAATGCTAATTGACTTCTGACATCGTGTGTAAGACTGAATATAGTTTTAATACATAATTGCATAATACAATGTAAGAATGACAACTTCTGATATTCTTGCAGTGAGGTCTCATCAGTCAATCAAAAAACATTTATTAAGTGCCTGCTATGTGCCAGGCACTGTGCTAAGTGCTGGGGAATGGAAAAAAATAGGCAAAAGACAATCCTTGCCCTCAAGGAGTTTACAATCTAATAGAAGAGACAACATGCAAACAAATATAAACAAAGCAAGTTATATGCAGGATAAATAGGAAATAATAGAGGGAAGGCACTGGAATTAAGAGGGGGTGGGGAAGGCTTCCTGTATAAGATGAGATTTTTGTTGGGATTCAAAGGAAGCCAGGGAAGTCAGTAGTCAGAGCAGAAGAGGAAGAGTATTCCAGGCATTAAGGACAGCCTAAAAAATGCTCAGAGCCAATAGATGAAATAACTGGCTCCAGGTATTCCCTCTGTTTGTCCCCCAAGCCTCCCTCCTCCTCTCTGAGTATTCCTTAATCTTGATCATAATCATTGCTTGTAGACCAGATTTGCCATCAATTGTTCAATCTGGCGAAGAAGAATTCATTCAAAGCTACATTTTGTGCTTTACCTGGATCCCTAGGTTCCTGGACCTAATCTTGCTGGGAACCAGGCCTCTACCTTACTTTCCAACCATTTGCAAACCATGCCTCTTGCTATATACCCACCAACCCATCCTTTTTGGATCTCTTTTGTGTGTTACATTCCCTCATTAGAATATAAGCTACCTGAGAGCAAGATATTCTTCTCTTATATTTGTATCACCAGTACTTACTGAGCTTGGCACTTAGCAACTGCTTAGTAAATGCTTTGTCATCATTTGTTCATGTAGCATAAGTACCATACCTTTGACTTCTCTGTCCTGGGTTCTTGTTCTTTTCGTGTTCAGTCATGGTGATTGCTGACATACAGAAGATACAGGACTCTGCATTTATACCCACATTCATTCTCTTGGGCTAGTAATGCATGATGAATGAATAATTGGCCAGTACCACAACACATTTTTTACCACTGACATTCAATTGAACACATTTCAAAACTTAGGTTCAAGGATTGCTGTGTGTTTATACTTGAAACTGAACTATCAGAGAGGATTCTGGGAACATGGCAGAGTAGGTCAGAAAACTTTTGGCTCTCCAAATTTCCTCCACAAAAAAAGACAGAACATCACCTCAGAGTAGCAGAAATAAATATGGGGTAAAGCAGTTGTTCTCCTAAGACAATTTGAGAAGACCCCAGGAAAGACCAGACTTCCAGGCACAGAGGTTTGGCCTGAGTAAAGTGCAAACACCTCCAGGCCAACTCTGCAGAATCAACAAACAACAAGCCCTGGGGGCAACTGGGTTGAGAGGCAGCTTCAGCCTTAAAAACTTTCATCTGGAAGACAGTGTGTGAGGGTCTGATGATTACTAGATGGAATGGTTCTGATTTATATTATTGTAACTGATCATAAAAGAAACACAAGATTTGAATACAAAAACAGAGAATTCATACCAACTAAACCTACATTCCACATGTCTTTCTTGAAACAACATCCCATAATAAGATTCCATGAGAGTATAGTAGTAGGTATATCATGTGTGCTTAATAAGTAATCTTTCATTGATTAATTGATAATAGATATAGAGTGGGAAAGGAATCTGATTTTTAAATCTCCCGAATTTATAGATAATGAAATTGAGATCCAGACAGGTTAAGCAACTTGTCTAAGGGCACATAGACAGTAAAACTCCAAAGCTGTGATTTAAACCTAGGCCTTTTGACTTCAAATCCAATACCTTTTCCATTGGACCACATACCTTCTAACTTAATTCCAGGTTTGAGGGATGGAATAACAGAGTTCATTTTATTCAATTCACAAGCATTTATTAATCATATATGTCAGGCACTATGCTAAATGCCAAGGAAACAAAAAGAAAAATAAGTACAGTCCCTGCCCTCAAGAAACTTACATTCTCTCTCTTTTTTATTTTTTATGATGTGACCTTTTGAATTTAGATTGTGTATTCATTTTTGAATTTATTATGACATATGGTATAAGAGGAAAGCAAGGGGAAAGCTATGATTCTAGAGTCCCAGAACCTGGGTTAAAATTCCATCTATCTTTTTTTTTTAATTTTCACATTAGTTTTGTGAAAGAACAATCAGAACAAAAGGGAAAAATCACAAGAAAGAAAAAAAAAGAGAAAATTTTATGCTTTGATCTGCATTCAGACTCCAAAATTCTTTCTCTGGATGTGGATAGCATTTTCCATCATGAGTCTTTTGGAATAGTCTTAGATCCACTGCATTGCGGAGAAGAGCTGAGTCTATCAAAGTTGGTCATTGCATTGTGTGGCTGTTGTTGTGCACAATGTTCTCCTGGTTCTGCTCACTTCACTCAGCATCAGTTAGTATAAGTCTTTCCAAGGTTTTCTGAAATCTGCTTGCTCATCATTTCTTATAGAACAATGATATTCCGTAACATTCATAAACAACAATTTGTTCAGCCATTCCCCAGCTGATGAGCATCCCCTCAATTTCCAATTCTTTGCCACCACAAAAAGAGCTGCTATAAATATTTTTGTACATGTGGGTCCTTTTCCCTTTTTCTATGATATCTTTGGGTACAGATCTGGTAATAGTATTGTTGGAGGAAAGAGTATGCATAGTTTTATAGCACTTTGGGTATAGTTCCAAATTGCTCTCCAGAATGGTTGGATCAGCTCATAACTCCACCAACAATGCATGTGTTCCAATTTTCCAAAATCTTCTCCAACATTTGTCATTTTTTTGGTCATATTAGTCAATCTAGGTGTGAGGTGGTACTTCAGAGTTGTTTTAATTTGCATTTAGTGGGAATCCTATCTTTGACACAACCTGTGTAGTACCTTGGGCAAATTGCTTAATCTCTATTGGTCTATTTCCTTATATATGATTTGAGAGATTTGGATTAGATGGCCTCTGAGGACCATTGTGGCTCCTGAACCTGATTTCTGTGAAAATTGCTTTCTAGTTTTGAGATACACACATACCCCTGCCTCCTTATATCACATAACCCAAATGTCTTCTGCCACTATCTTTTCCTTTATCCCTGTCTCACATGATGAGTTGGCTCTTCTCATTGCAAGGTCAATACTTTTATATGCATAAGTGATCTCATTATATTCTGTCTCTTCTACAAGATTATCACCCTTTTATCATCACCAATCTTTCATTTATCTTCAACCTCTCTCTTTCTACTGGCTGCTTCCCTACTGCCTACAAACATACCCATGGCACCCCAATTCTCAAAAAACCTTCAGTTGGTCTATCCATCCCTGCTATCATCTCATATCTCTCCTGCCTTTTGTGGCTAAACTCCTTAAGAAGGTCATCTATAATTGGTGCCTTCACTTATTCTTCTTTTGCTCTCTTCTTAGCTCTCTACAGTCTCTACCTCATCATTCAACCAAAATTTTTCTCTCCAGAGTTACTAATAATCTCTCCCACCAAGAGCTCTTTAAACCAATGACCTTTTCTCAGTCATCACTTTTCTTGATTTCTCTGTAGTCTTTGACTCTGTCAATCACCCTGTTCTCAATGAATAGGTTTTTGTAACAATTCTCTATCCTGGATCTTCTGTCTGATTACTCCTTTTTTAGTGTCCTTGCTGAATCTTCATCAAGGTCCTGCCCACTAACTGTTAGTGTCTCCCAACAGGGCTCTAACCTGGGCCTTCTTCTCTTTTTCCTCAATACTACTGACCTTGGTGATCTCATCAGAGACAGAAGGAGTGCATAGGTCGCTGTGCAAAGTGGGAGGTCTTTCTTGACTATCCATAGGTTAGCTATGAGCCATTTCTATGTTTTTATTATTAAATAACACCTTTTCTACATCTATTGACTTGTTAGCTTTAGTTCTTGTAGGAGACTTTTTTGAGAGATTTTTTTTTCAAAACAAGACATCATGATGTTTCCAGGGCTTCCCTAGAGGGCACAGAAGCCAGAGAAATTTTAGCAAACATCCCCCAAATTGTACCTGAATGCTTATGTCAGGAGGAACACTTCCACAACAGTGTTACATCCGCATATATTAAAATGAACTTTTTTAGATGTCAAATCTTTTCTTTTTAATTAATTTATTTTTAGTTTTCAACATTCACTTCCAAAAGCTTTTGAGTTTTAAATTTTCTCCCACTCCCTTCCTTCCTCTCCAAGATGGTGTGCAGTTTGATATAGGCTTTACATATACATTCCTATTAAACATATTTTCACGATAGTCATGTTGTAAAGAAGAATTAGTACCTATAGGAGGAACCACAAGAAAGAAGCAACAAAATAAAACAGAAAGAAGAGCAAATAGTATGCCTTGGTCTGTATTCAAACTCCCTAATTCTTTCTCTGGATGTGGGAAGCATTTTCCATCATAAGACTTTTGGAGATATCTTAGATACTTGCATTGCTGAGAAGAGCAAAGTATATCAAAGTTAGTCAGATGACAGATCTTTTAAAGAATATTTCTCCCTTTAACCCTCCTCATCCTCATTCCACTTGCCTCTATTCTTTCCTGAACATGTTACTTTTGAATTCTTTGAAATAGCAACAATTTTGTTAGCATTTCTTAAATATGATCCCCTTCTCTTCATTCATGCCCTAACTACCTCTCACTTAGAACATTGCAAGAACCTCCTATTTCATCACACTACCTCAAGTCTCTCATCTTATCAGTCTATCCTACTAAAAATATGCCAAAATAACATTTCTTTAGTGCAGATTTGATCATGTGATTCCCTTAATCAACCCCAGTAGCTTCCTTTGCCTTATGGTATAAAATGTAGATTCTCCTTTTTAGCTTTTAAGACCCTACACCAACCTGGCCCCAGCCTAGCTTTTCAGCTGCATTGGACATTACTTTTCTTCACACTCTCTGCAATCCAGACAAAATGATTTCTCTGCTTCTCACATATGTCACTCCCATCTTCTTTCTCTGTGCCTTTGCTCTGGTCCTCTGACATGCCTGGAATTCACAACCTCCTAACTTCCAAACCAGAGAATCCTTTTCTTTAAGATACTACTCAAGCATAATCTTTTTCATGAAACCTTTCACACCAACCACTACTGCCCTCCCTCCCAAATCACCTTTTTTTTAACTACTTTGTATATTTTACATGGATTAACTTTATATTTATGCAGTATAGCTATGAATACATATTTTATGTGTACCTGTCTCTTCTATTAGATTGTAATCTTCTTGACAGTAGGTCTTGTTTCATTCTTTGTGTTCCTAGTGCCTACCTAGCACAATGTCTGGCACATAGTAAGTGCTTTGTAAGTACTTGTTTTTTGATTGAATGATTAGTAGAAGTTTCCCACGTGAAAGGCATATCTCCTTTTTTCCTTCCTCAGAACTTAGGTGCAATATTGTCAGGTATCCCAATATCTTTCTAGCCCTGTGGGGGGAAAAAAAACCAACAGCAGTATTCTAGGATAATAGCAGCTGCCTGGTCCTTCTCATTTAATCAATGGTCACAAACTTCAAAGCCAAAATCTTAAAATGGAAAGAAAATCTCAAAGGTCAATATCATCTTTTTCCCCTTTGCTTTATCATTTATTTATTTCTTTTTAACATTCTGATCTTTTCATATTGAGTTCTAAATTTTCTCCTTCCTTCTCACCTCTCCCACACCCACTGAGAAGACAAGCAAAATGATATAAATTATACATATGAAATCATGCAAAATATTTCCATGTTAGCATATTACAAAAAAGCAGAAAAATTGTGAGAAAATTGTACTTCAATTTACATTCAGAATTAATCAGTTTTCTCTCTTTGCATCAGTTCATGTAGGTCTTGTTATGTTTTTTTCTCTGAAATCACCCCCCATCATTTCTTATAATACAATAATATTCCATCACAATTGTATTCCATGCTTATTCAGCCTTTCTCCAGTTGATGAGCATCCCTTCAATTTCCAATTCTTTGCCACCACAAGTAGAGCTACTATAAATATTTTTGTACATGTAGGTCCTTTTCCTTTTCCTTTGATCTCTTAGGGGATACAGACAGTGGTATTGCTGGATCAAAGGGCATGCACAGTTTTATGGCCCCAAATTGTTCTCCAGAATGGTTAGACTGATTCTTAACTCCACCAACAGTTTGTTACTGTACCTATTTTCCCTCACCGTCTCAAACACCTGTCATTTCTTACAGGTGTGAGGTGGTACCTCAGAGTTGTTTTAATTTGCTTTTATCTAATCAATAGTGATTTAGAGCACTTTTTCATATGAATATAGATAGCTTGATTTTTTCCTTCTGAAAACTGCCTGTTTATATCCTTTGACCATTTATTTTTTGGGGAATGGCTCTTTTTTAAAAATAAATTTGACTCAATTCCTTATATATTTGAGAATGAGGCCTTTATCAGACAAACTTGCTGTAAATTTTTTAAATATTACTTCATTTTCTATGGTACCTTTTAACAAAATATAGTTCCCCTGATCATCTCTTTTAATTAGATCTATTTTTGCTTTTGCTTTGTATGAGATCATGATTGCTCCCCCTGCCTTTTTTTTTTTTTTGGTTTGTTTTACTTCATCTGAAGCATAATAGATTCTGCTCCAGCACTTTATTTTAACTCTGTGTGTGTTTTTGTTTCAAACATATCTCTTGTTGCATTTTGTTTCTAATCAAGTCTGATATCTCCTTCTGTTTTATGGGTAAGCTGATTCCATTCACAATTATGATTACTCACTGTGAATTTCCCTATTTTCTTCTGTTTATCCTTCTTTCTTTTTATTCTCTCCCTCATCAAAAATCTGTTTTGCTTCCAATCACTGTCTCCCTTAATCTGCCCTCTCTTTCTTCACATCATTCAATATCTCTTATCACCTTCTCCTCATATTACCCTATTAGGTTAGATAGATTTCTATATCTTCCCTCTTTGAACCAATTCCAATGAGAGTGAGGTTCAAGAATTGCCCACCCCCCATTTTCCCCTCCACTATAAAAGCTCTTTATTATACACCTTTTTTATGTGAGAAAAATTTCCCCATTCTACCTCTTTTCCCTCTTCTCCCAGTGCATTCCTCTTTCTCACCCCTTCATTTTTTGGGGGAGGGGAGAGATCATCCCAACAGAATTGACTCATACCTGTGCCCTCTGTCTACATAGACTCATTCTATTTGCCCTAAAAATGATAAAGTTCTTAAGAGTTACATGTATCATCTTCCCATATAGGAATGTAAACAATTTAGCTTTATTAAGTCCCTTGTGATTACTCTTTCATGTTTACTTTTTTATCTGTCTCTTGAATCTTGTGTTTGAATGTCAGATTTTCTATTCAGCTATGGTCTTTTCACCACAAATGCTTGAAAATCCCCCATTTCATAAAACATCCATTTTTCTCCTGAAGGATTATTCTCAGTTTTCCTGGGTAAGTTATTCTTGGTTGTAATCCTAGCTCCTTTGTTTTTTGGAATATCATATTCCAAGTCCTCTGCTCCATTAACATGGAAGCTGCTAAATGTTGTGTGATCCTGACTATGACTCTGCAATATTTCAACTGTTTCTTCCTGGCTGCTTGCAATATTTTCTCCTTGAACTAGGAATTCTGGAATTTGGCTATACTATTCCTGACAGTTTTCATTTTGAGATCTCTTTTGGGAGATGATAGGTGGATTCTACCAATTTCCATTTTATTTTCTGGGACTAACATGTCAAGGCAGTTTTCCTTTACAATTTCTTGACATATGATGTCAAGGCCCCCTTTTTTTTTCTTTTGATCATGTCTCCAAAGTAACCCAGTAATTTTTAAATTATCTCTCCTTGACCTATTTTCAATGTCAGTCATTTTTCCAATGAGCTATTTCCCATTTTCTTCTTCTTTTTTTTTCATTCTTCTGACTTTGTTTCATTGTTATTTGATGTCTCATGGAGTCATTAGCTTCCACTTGTCCAATTCTAATTTTTAAGGAATTATTTTCTTCAGTGAGCTTTTGTATCTCCTTTTCCATTTGGCCTATTCTACTTTTTAAGAAGTTCTTTTCTTCAGTGAATTTTTTTTGCATCTTTTGCCATTAGGCCAATTCTGTTTTATAAGGTAGTGTTTACTTCAATTTTTTTTGTGCTTCTTTTTACCAATTTGTTAATTCTCTTTTCATAATTTTCTTATATCACACTTATTTCTTTTCCCATTTTTCCTCTACCACTATTATCTCTCTCTCTTTTCATCAAATCTTCCAGAAATTCTTGTTGGGCTTGTGTCCACAGCATTTTTCTCTGAGGCTTTGCTTGTAGCTATTTTCACATTGTCTTCTTCTGAGTTTGTGTCTTGGTCTTCTCTACCACCATACTAGTGTTTTATGGTCAAGTTCTTTTTTTGTTGTTTGCTTATTTTTTCAGCCTATTTCTTGACTTTGAACTTTATGTTAAAGTTGGTCTGTGCTCACCTAGGGGTGGGAAGGCACTGTCTCAAGTTTTAGACTTTTTCATTGT
The DNA here is from genome assembly GCF_900497805.2 of Vombatus ursinus. Lineage (NCBI taxonomy): Eukaryota > Metazoa > Chordata > Mammalia > Diprotodontia > Vombatidae > Vombatus > Vombatus ursinus. Next base: position 4,140,693 of record NW_020954719.1, on the reverse strand, counting down.
GCTGTTTTCAGAGCTAGTCCTGAGGGTCTGCAAGTTTTTGATGCTTCCAAGATGATGTGATCTGGAGAGAGGTGTGGTCACTGCTCTCTTGTTTTGTGTCTGGTCAGGTAACCTAGGAAGGTTTCCTGCTGCACTACAGCCTCAAGCACTAATTCTCCTCTCTGCTCTGGAATTGTGACTCAGAACTGCTAATGGGCAATAGAGTTGGCAATCAGTGCCAATTGCACTCAGTGCCAGCAAAGGGTCCCCTGTAATCTCTTTCTGACTAGTGGTGCAACCTGCTTACTGCCTGGACTGAAGGTTCCCCAAACTGCCGCTACTTGCTGTTGCCATTGTTGGCCGCCTCTAAGACCTACCATTTGTGCTGCTGTGCGTGTGTTCCTAGCTGGCCCCTACCCTGATATTACAGACCTTTCCTAGTAACCTCCTAAGTTGTCTTAGGCCAGAAAAATGTCTCACTCTGACCTATTTTTGGCTCTGCTGCTCCAAAATTTGGTTTGAGGAGTTATTTAAAGTTATTTCAAAGAGAATGTTGAGAGAGTTCATCTGGGTTCCTGCCTATACTCTGCCATCTTGGATCCATCTATAAACATCACCTTTTAATCATTTGGAAATAATCTCTCTCAGTAGAAAAGTTTCATTTCAGTCTTTCACTCAGCAGCATTTTTCAAGCACAGGGATAAATTTCAGGAAATCTAGATTCCAATGAATTTTGTTGCTGATTAGATTCAACACTGCTATTTAGCAAATGGGGTGAGAATCTAAAAATGTTGAAGACTTCTGAGGGGTACAATGAAGTAGGACCTAGAGGCTTAAATAATTTGCTTTCCTTCATTCTAGACTGAGAGTTTCAAGGAGATGATAAGGAAGAGAAGGATAATTTATAATGATATTATGTGAAAATGTCAGTTTAATAGATCAGGGATTAAATATTGATTTTATCAAAATATTTTTAAGTTTATGAAAGAATTAATTATTTTCCCTTAACAGGTCTGTTCCCTTGATACATTTTAAAAATGACAATTTATAAACATTTGCACATTATTTTTCAGGAACACATAATCTTATCAAGTGCAGAATGTAAATACTGAGAATATATTATGAATGGGTATAGTCATCAAGGGAAGACCAGAGAGAAGATAAGTCATGAGTTGCACTTTGAAAGGAAGATAGATGAAAAAATAACTCAGGGGAAACAGGGAGTGCCACAGAATATCAGTAACATCCAGGTACCTTTTGGCTTCTCACAACTAAATCTTGAATCTTCCTTTAAGAATGACAGTGAATGCATCTTCACCATATTGTGGGCTGCCAAGGCCCCAAAAGGAAAGACCTCCAGTCTGACTGGTTGGACTTCTTTTCCAAATGATCTCTACATGCCAGCAACCTCACCAATTACCACCCAATTTCAAACCTCCCATTCTTGGGAAACACAATTAAAAGAAAGGAAGTTGGCCAACTCAAGCAAACACCTGGAGACCAATAACATCTTTTTTCAATTATGCTTTTGGATTGTATAGGTAATGGAAATTCCATCATGGACCCTTATAGGTAATATTTGAGTTAAGGAGAAAAGTTGAGTACAACCCTTCTGAATGGAAGACATCACATCTCATTCAGCTTTATACTACTCAGTTTTTCTTTCTCTTTTCTAATCTGTTCAGGGACCACAAAGAACGACTGTTGCCTTTGTGAAAAGGAAATGGTATGTGACACTCCTTAGGGCTAATTTTGATCCTCAGAAATGGCCAAGAAAATTCCTGAACTATAAATACCTATGACTGATTTAGAAATGTCAGAGTCCCCACTTAAAGGTCCTTCCTGATTGGGACAAGGCCTGACTCTCTTGGGTTAGTTTAGTTGACCTTCCAAATCTGCTTATTACTAGGGCTCAGTTAGTAAAGACTAGGAGCAAAATATTTTTCTTTGATTCTTAAAATGCATAAATGGTTACCTCAGGCAATAATCATTAGTAAATGACACTAGTAATCTTTGGGAGATTGTTAAAGCTGTCAAAGGAATGATTTTGTTGTTTGTCTAACCGTGTAATTTATTATAGATTGGTGAAAACTTTGATGTTCTAGAATCCAGCACACTCTGCAGGACTGTTTCTTCAAATATACTGAGTGAATTCATTCTAATTATCTTCATTACTTGATTCAAATTGGCAAACATGAATTAAATACCATGGTATACAAGAGGAAAGAAACAGCTACCGTGCTATTACATTTTACAAATTTTATCTTATTTGCATAGGACACTACACTAGATATTGGGACTGATACAAAGTTTAAATAAGACAACATCCCTGTCCTCATATAATTTGCATTTTGGGAGTGGGGAGAGGCACACATAGATTACTTTAATACAGAATAGATAAAATGCATTAGAAGTAAAAATAGAACTACCATGATTTTTCCACAGTCCCAAGGAAAATGTTATTATTAACAAGGAAGACTTCATGGAAGGAAGAGCTATCATTTGACTTGGAATTTTAAGAATGAGTAGGTATTCAGCAAGAGGAAAGAAGAACTTTACAAACATAAGGAACAGTATAATTTTTCTATGTCTTATGACTTAATAACCTGAGTACTTGTAGAAGATCTGAGCAATCACCATAGAAAAGGGGTCTACCTTCCTTTCATCAACTCCAACACCAAATATTAAATAACTGCCATTCATTGACAGGTAAGCCCAAGAACCCAAGAATGTTAGCATACCTCAGAGCACTGGTCCTGGTGCAACAGTCATCTGAAGAAGCAACTTCTGGGGAGAAGGTGGTGGGACCATCCATCCCCACCAAATGCTAATTGACTGTTTTCTATGGGAAAAAGAGGGAGAGTCAGAAGAAGACGTGTGCCAGGCAAGTCAAACCACCACCACTACTTCAACTACTACCTCCCCTTAGATTGTGATAGAGATAGCCCAGGACCCTGAACACTGTTTTCTAGACTATAAGCCCTAGCTATCACTGAGATAAGTAATCATTGAAATTACAAGGAACCATCTTCCTTGCCACTAACATCTGACCTACTGCCATCAACAAACAAATAAGTTCAAGAGTCCTAAGAGTGGTAGCATACCTTCAGCAATCCCCTTATGGGGTCGTGACCCACAGTTAAGAAGCACTGAAGGGTAGGGGCAGCTAGGCGGTGCAGTGGATAGAACACTGGTCCTGAAGTCAGGAGGACCTGAGTTCAAATCTGGCCTCAGACCAAACACTTGACACGTTCTAGCTGTGTGACCTTGGGCAAGTCACTTAACTCCAATTGCCTAAAAAGAAAAAAAAGAAGCCCTGAAGGGATCACAAGTGGAAAAAGTTTAAGAAGCCCTGCCTTAAATCATTAGTTCTTCTTCCAACCCAACACTCAGAACCATCTTCCTGGGAAGCCACCTCTTGTGAGTGCTGTGGGCACAACTATTGAAGACACATGAAAGGAAGTTCTTATTACCAAAGTCCTTGTCACTATCAAATGGTTCAGCGTCAGAAATTGAGATGATTGTGTTAGTGGAAATGAAATTAAAGAAAATTCATTACCATTTGTTTTGCTACTGCACCCTAAGGACCATAAGACTTTTCCGTCTGACTTGCAGCTGAAACCTTCTCTATGTGCTGTTCCCTGCTCCATCTCAATCCCCCGCCCCCATGAGAAGGTGAGCTTCTTAAGAGCAGGAACTGTCTCTACTTTCCTACTTGAATCCCTAACAATTGACATAGTGCTTTGCACACAATAAGTGCTAAATCAATGCTTTTTAATTCATTTACTCATATGATCAAAAGCAAAAAAGGAAATTACAGGGTATATTCAGGACCAGACATCCTCTAGTTTGGCCAGAATATAATAGAGGGTTTGGATGACAATAATAAAACAGGGCTAGAAAGATAAGGTGGCACCAGATAGTGAAGAGTCTTGAATGCTAGACAGTGAAGTCTGAACTTTATTAATGGGACATTCTAGTACCATGTGAGTATCTTAACACTTTGTCTTATCTACACCTGCCCAGTTGCTGAATGGTAGCACTTATTTGCTTTGTTTTCTGAATTTTAGCAAAGAATTTGATAAATACAATGCCTTGTGGATTTGGAATGCACAAACATATGGTGGAGAAGATTTCTGAAAACAATACCTGGAAGAAGATGTAGAGAGACATAAAGAGACAATTGTCATTTAGACAAGGTGCTCCAAAAGTTATTTTGCCAGCTGGTAAGGGTAGTAACATCTGTCATACCTGTGAGGTCCTGGAGCCCCTGGATGGAGTTTTGTTCTCATCCTACAAAGTCAGAGTAATCATCTCAGCATGAAGCACCAGCTTATTTGTAAAAAAACCAAGGAATTTTATGACTATCCTAGGAATGTGGTGACTATCATGTTCCCAAACCTGCTACCAGCTGTCTGAGTCATTTAGCTTCTCCTACTGTGGCCCAGAAACAACATGGAAAGTAAGAAGAGACCAGTCAAGGGAAAGTAGGGAGAAAGACCAATCTCCAGGCTAGGAATGAAAGCGCAAAGAGTGAGCAGGGATATCAGGCTTTAACTTGAAATGAGTGGTGGAGGAGGAGGGCAATGAAATAGAATGGCTTTGAGACTAAAATGAAAGTAATATCTATGTTTTATGTTGTCCATTGCCTGATGCTTCTTCATATCATGCTTTTCACAATCCAGTTCAACTGCATTTGATTACAGGATGAGGTCTAAGTTAGGGTTAGGTTAACTAGGAATAGATCTAAGAGAAAGAATTTTTCCATGGATGCGGACTGAAACAAAATATATATTGAATCTTGTCCTAAATAGACTTGGGAGCAACAGGATATGGTTGGTTGTCTATAAGTCCCTAAAGAATCTGTTTTACTCAGCCGGTAATTGGGACCCATGAGTACACACACACACACACACACACACACACACGATGGGGTATGGGCTCAAGCTGAGGCCTTTGCCCCTTACTCCAAAAAATGAATTTGGGTCCCATTTGTCTATGGGCCCCAGAAAACCCTTAAACTTTCTTTGAACTCACTTATCTGGGCAAGGAAGTCTAGCAGTCTCTTGATTATTATTCCTATCAACTGGCCTTATTGCCTAGGCTCTATCTCCCTTTGATACCCTAAATGAAGCCATCTTTGATCTTATCCAGACCCCATTCAACCTCTTCCTTCCCTATCTTCCAGTTCCTTACCCTAATAAAGCCTAGCACTCCATTGTCTATTCCTGGATGACCCCATTCAACCTCCCAGACACTCCCATCAGGATTCTCCCTAAACTCCTCTGATCACCCCAAATTACTTGGCTGTATATAAAATCCATTCTAGTCCCCATTTAAACACTGAGATTTCCTCATGCCTGCTTGTCCTTATGGGTGTCACTAATGTTCAGATTCCTTAAGAGTCTGGCCTGTATGGTTCATCTCTAATAAAACCTTGTCTTTGGCTGAAAGAAGACTTGGGTCAAATGTATTTGGCAGGATCCACGTGTCATGATTTCGGGGTCTCAGTACCCCTAGCATCTACACCTCAACACACACACACACAGAAGATTATGAGAGGCAAGGAAGATAGATTGTATAGAATGGAAACAAACCTTTTCGAGGACCAATTATAATAGTTTAGTATGATGGTAATATGAACTTGTACTAGGGGGTGGAGTGGATAGAGGGAGAAAGAGATGAACAGGAATGAATACAGATACAGTGCCAACAGTATTTAGCAACGGATTGGATGCAAGAGGTGAGGGAGAAGAACAAGTCAAACAAAAATCTCAGGTTGCAAATATGGGATATGAATAAAGATGCCATTAACAACAAGGATGAAGATAAAAGGAAGAGGAAGTTCTTGAAATCATCTGTTTTTTTCTCTGTAATTACCTTCTTTTCTCTCTAGTTGTAGCGTCATTTGTGAGCATTAGAAATTAAATGGTAATAACTAGGTGCCAGAATAGTTTCACTAAGAGTAAGTCATAGCAAAGTCATCTCATTTCCTTTTTAATAGAGTTCCTTGACTAGTACTTTATGATGGGGGCATAATAAATCTGATTTTTTTACAGAGTTTCTCATAGTATTGTGAACAAGATGGAGAAATGTGGGTTGGATTATTGTATATCTGAATTTATAGATAGTATATAAAAATGCCAAACATGAAGGGAGCTAACTAGTGACTACTAAAGAACTCCACTCAAAATTTGTGTTAATGACATGACTGAAGTTATAGAAAGTTTAGGGTTAAGTAAAGGATGTTCCCAATAAACAACATAAATCAGGTAAGCTTTGTTTCACACAGCAAAGGGAATGCTAAGGAATAATTACAGAATCAGAACATTTTCCAGTAACTCATTCCTACCAGTTTAAATGGTTGAAACTTATTGGGACATTTGCAAAGCTTTTTGTACGGACTATTAATTAACCATTTTACCCTTCATCTCTATTAGCAATAGTCTGAAAAACACCAAGAGAGTTCTGTCTTCCCAGTGGTCTAGAACAGTGGTATCAAACTCAATTTGCTGCAGCTTAATTTAGAAAATCACTTATTAACATTATGTATGTTCTATTGCATTTTTATTTATTTTGTTAAATATTTTCCAATTGTAGTTTAATCTAGTTTGGGTGATATTTGGGAGGCTACTGCCTTCATGTTACATGTTTGACACCTGTGGTCTAGAATGCTCTCCCACTTCATCTCAACTTCCCAGTTTCTCTGACTTCCCTACCTTCCTTCAAATCTCAGGGGAAATCTGACCTATAGGAAACCTTTCCTAACCCCCCTTTACCCTATTGATTATTTCCAATTTATTCTCTAAATAGCTTGTTCATAATTGTTTGCATATTGTTTTCCCATTATATTTCAAGCTCCTTGAGGGCAGGAATGTCTTTTACCTTTTGGGTTTTTTTTTTTTTTTTTTTTTGCAGCATTTAGTACAATACCTGGCACATAACAAGCACTTAATAAATATTTGTTGGCTGTTTTCTCTCCAAGCCATGTTTTCTTTTTCAGACCTTCTGCTTCTACAACACTATTCAGCTGTTACAATTTTTTCAGTAGTTGTAAGCCTACTATTTGGGTGCCTAGCAATGGGAAGACAACAGGTATTTTTGGAGATCTCACAACACCCAGTACCAAGGGAAAGAAGAAGCAAATGGGAGGTAGCCCTATCCTAGGCTCACCCAACAGGCCATTAGTTCATGGCTTGTAGCCAGGTGGAAGGAAGTGCACCACCCACCAGACCCTCCAGATAGCTCAGACAGTCATCCTTGCATTTTGAAGCCAGTAGAAAGAGGAAATTTGAGGGTTGAGGATCACCCCTTTAGAATGCTCACAGAGTTCTGCCTCAGTAGCCAATTAAAAGACCTTTCATCACCAAAGTCCTGAATCATCATGGCTGGCAGGAAGCAGTCAGAGGATACCTTTCATGCTCTGAAATGTGGGTGGAGAGGAAAAGACATGCCATAAGACATACCCAGAAGGAGGCCTAATCTCCCTTCTCATTTCCATGTGTCTCCCTTTCAGTCTCCTTAATAGCCTTCTTCTGCTTTTTCTCAGACCTTTAGCTTACATACTCAAATGATTCTTCAATGATGAACATCACAATCCATTCATATACTATGTGACTCTTGTCCAAGACATATCATAATTGCTTCTATGGGGCAATTATGAGAAGTCAGTATTCTTGCTTTCTCCTGATATCTTGAGGATATTATTGAAGCCCTCAGGTTGTCCACCTGCCATCTCTCACCTTTATGAAGAAACTCATCTTTTTTCTCTTATGCATTTTCTTGATGACATCCTTTACTCCTTTTCTTCAAAGTTCCTCATTTATTATATGTTATGGCCTGATCACATCCACCATATTGTCAATTGTCCATCCAAAAAGATGTCATAATCTTGGCAATAGGCATTCTTCATCTATTTGATTTTCCTTGTGTGGTTAGGATAAATTCTTCTGATTTGATTTCACATGTCTTCCAGGAGATGTTGTTGTGTTTCAGGACTTGATGAAACCAGCATAAAGTTATCTTTAACCAGTAATATCTTGGTGACTTCCCCCTCCACAGGATTTACCCTTTCAACTTGTACTTGTCTTTCTCAACCTCTCTGCAACATGGATCCTCTCCCCTTCCAGATTTTCACAACACTCCTCCCTTTCAATTCCCTTCTTAATTGTCTGAACATTCTTTCTGTCTCATCTGGTCAGTCATCATCCTACTCTCTAACTACAGGTTCTGTCCTAGGCCTTCTCTTGGTAACACTTACTCACTTGGTGACTATATTAGACTCCATGGCCTCAGTTATCTCTATACAGATGACTCCCAGATATTTATATCCATCCCTTATTTCACTCTGCTACAGGCCACATTTCAAACTGTATTTTCTTTAGGAATATGAAACTCAAAATGTCTAAAAAAGAACTCATTATCTTTATCCTAAAATTTACTCATCTTTCAAATTTCCCCCTTTCTGTTTAGGGCAATTTTCTGTTGAGAACAGTCCTTCTAGTTACCTAGGATTACAACCTCAGAGTCAATACACATATCTAGAGATACAAATTGGGACTAGAGCTGTGATTTCATTGTTATAGTTAATTCGTAGGTGATGAAACTTTCTATTAATACAGATCTGCACTCTCTCTATAATTTATAATTTTCAAGAGCTGCATAAAGCAGTATTTCTCAAAGTATGGTCCATGAACCTTTGGGAGTCCCCTAGGCCCTTTCAGGGTATGTTATCTACATAGCTTACCTAACAAAAGCCTTGTGGTATCTTCAATAATTTTTAAGATTGTAAAGGGATCCTTAGACCAAAAGGTTTAAGAACCACTTAAACATTGAGAATTTAGATAACTTCCTTGGGATTACACAATTGGTATGTGTACAGTTGTATGTGTCAGAGGCAGGACTTGAACCCAGATCTTCCTAACTTTGAATCCAGTTTGCTCTCACACATATTTTGTCAAATCTACCCCTGCAACATATCTTGTATCTATCTTCTTCTTTCTAATCACATGACCATTGCCCTAGTTCAGATCCTATCAATACCCCTTGCCCGGACTATTGCAATAACCTCCTCATTGGTTTCCCTGCCTCAAGCCTCTCCCTTTTCCAATGTATTCTTTACGTAGTTGCGAAACTATTAGTCTTCTGCATGATAAACTGTAGTGGTTCCTTATAACCTTTAAGATCAAACAAACACCTTCTATTGCCCTTTACCACCTGGCTCCCACCTACCTTTCCAGATTTATAATACATTACTCACCTTCACTCGCTCTACAATCCTTCTTTCTGTTCTTCACACACATCCTCTTCTAGCTACATGTCTGTCCTCCATGCATGGAATGTATTCCTTCCTCACTTCTACTTCTTAGAATCCCTAGCTTCAAAGATCAACTCAAATGCTACCCGGTTCTCATCCTGCCTCCCCCCAAGCTGCTAATTCTTCCCTTTTTCCATTACCTTGAATTTATTTGGCATATCTACATGTGGTCTTCTTGCATGTTATCTCCTTGGTTATAATATAAATTCCTCAAGTACAGCTACTGTTTTATATTTGTCTTTGTAGGCATCTGGCTTATATAGTAGACACTTAATAAATGTTTGTGGTTGATTGATCAACTGTGCTGCATCTCTTATTTCATAATGTCTAACACTTTTGGGGAGTATACAACTTCATGTTTGCCTGATGCTTATGATCAGAGGATTATCAAGTCCGGTTAAATCTGTGGATGTATCTTGCAAAGAATCATGAATGGTACAGGCAGCTAGGTGATGCAGTGGATAGAGCTCCAGCCTCGGAGTCAGGAGGACCTGAGTTCAAATCCGGCCTCAGACACTTGATACTTACTAGCTGTGTAACCCTGAGTAAGTCACTTATCCTCCATTGCCTCACAAAAAAAGCAAAAGACATCACTAAAACTTATCTTTAAAAAATTCTTCTAGGGCAGCTAGGTGGCACAGTGGATAGAGCTCCAGCTTTAGAGTCAGGAGGACCTGAGTTCAAGTCTGGCCTCAGACACTTGACACTAACTGTGTGATTCTGGGCAAGTCACTTAACCCCATTGCCTAGCAAAAAACAAAACAAAAGAAAAAGAATCATGAATGTTTTTTTTTATGTGTGGTTGAGAGACACTTTGTTGAAAGGGAACCTTTAAGATGGGATTTTTGCACTATAGAAATAAATGTTTCTCAGACAAAGCAAAAGCAAAAATAGATCTTATCAAAAGAGATAAGGAAGGAAACTACATCCTGCTAAAAGGCACCATAGACAACGAAGTAATATCATTACTAAACATGTATGCACCAAATGGTAGAGCATCCAAATTCTTAGAGGAGAAGTTCAGGGAGTTACAGGAAGAAATAGATGGTAAAACTGTACTAGTGGGGGACCTCAACCTCCTCCTCTCTGAACTAGATAAATCTAACCACAAAATAAACAAGAAAGAAGTTAAGGAGGTGAATAAAACATTAGATAAGTTAGGTATGATAGACTTCTGGGGAAAACTGAATGGGGATAGAAAGGAATATACTTTTTTCTCAGCAGTACATGGTACATACACAAAAATTGACCATGTACTAGGGCATAAAAACCTCACAATCCAATGCAGAAAGGCAGAAATATTAAATGCATCCTTTTCAGATCATGATGCAATAAAAATTATATGTAATAAAGGGTCATGGAAAGATAGACTAAAAAATAATTGGAAACTAAATAATCTAATCCTAAAAAATGATTGGCTCAAACAACAAATCATAGAAACAATCAATAATTTAATTCAAGAGAATGACAATAATGAGACAACGTACCAAAACTTGTGGGATGCAGCAAAAGCAGTTCTTACGGGAAGTTTTATATCTCTAAATGCTTACATAAATAAAATAGAAAAAGGGGAGATCAATGAATTGAGCATACAACTAAAAAAAAACTAGAAAAAGAACAAATTAAAAATCCTCAATTAAACACCAAATTAAAAATATTGAAAACCAAAGGAAAAATTAATAAAATTGAAACTAAGAAAACTATTGAACTAATAAATAAAATGAAGAACAAGTTTTATGAAAAAACCCAATAAAATAGATAAACCTTTGATTAATTTAATTAAAAAAAGAAAGAAGAAAACCAAATTACTAGGATCAAGAATGAAAAGGGTGAATCCACCATCAAGGAAGAAGAAATTAAAATAATAATTAGAAATTATTTTGCCCAACTATATGCCAACAAATTTGACAATCTTAGTGAAATGGATACATATTTACAAAAATATAAATTGCCCAGATTAACAGAAGAGGAAGAAAAATACTTAAATAACCCCATCTCAGAAAAAGAAATTGAACAAGCCATTGATGAACTCCCTAGGAAAAAATCTCCAGGGCCAGATGGATTTACATGCGAATTCTATCAAACATTTAAAGAACAATTAATTCCAATACTATATAGACTATTTGGTAAAATAGGTGAAGAAGGAGTCTTACCAAATTCTTTTTATGATACAAATATGGTGCTGATACCTAAACCGGGAAGAGTCAAAACAGAGAAAGAAAATTATAGACCAATTTCTCTAATGAATATAGATGCAAAAATTTTAAACAAAATATTAGCAAATAGATTACAGCAACTTATCACAAGAATAATACACTATGACCAGGTAGGATTTATACCAGGAATGCAGGGCTGGTTCAATATAAGGAAAACTATCAGCATAATTCATCATATCAACACCAAAACTAACAGAAACCACATGATCATCTCAATAGATGTAGAAAAAGCTTTTGACAAAATACAACACCCATTCCTATTAAAACACTAGAGAGCATAGGTGTAAACGGAGTCTTCCTTAAAATAATAAATAGCATATATCTAAAATTTTCAGCAAGCATAACATGTAATGGGGACAAGCTAGCAGCATTTCCAATAAGATTGGGGGTGAAACAAGGTTGTCCATTATCACCATTGTTATTCAACATCGTACTGGAAACGTTAGCTTTAGCAATAAGAGAAGGAAAAGAAATTGAAGGTATTAGAAGAGGCAAAGAAGAAACAAAACTATCACTCTTTGCAGATGACATGATGATATACTTAAAGAATCCTAGAGAATCAAGTAAAAAACTACTTGAAATAATAAACAACTTTAGCAAAATTGCAGGCTATAAAATAAACTCACATAAATCATTGGCCTTTCTATATATTGCCAACAAAGCCCAACAGCAAGAGATAGAAAGAGAAATTCCATTTAAACTTACTGTAGACATAAAATATTTAGGAGTCTACTTACTGAAACAAACTCAAGAACTCTAGGAACCCAAATAAACACTTTTCACACAAATAAAGTCAGCTCTAAATACCTGGAAAAAACATCAGTTGCTCATGGGTAGGCCAAGCTAATATAATAAAAATGACAATTCTACCTAAGCTAATTTACGTATTCAGTGCCATACCAATCAAACTACCAAAAAAAATTTTATAGAGTTAGAGAAAATAATAACAAGATTCATTTGGAAGAACAAAAGGTCCAGAATATCAAGGGAACTAATGAAAAGAAATGCAGGGGAAGGTGGCTTAGCCATTCCAGATCTTAAATTGTATTATAAAGCAGCAATCATCAAAACTGCTTGGTACTGGCTAAGAAATAGAGTGGTGGATCAGTGGAATAGGTTAAATATGCAAGACACAGTAGTCAATGACTATAGTAATCTATTATTTGATAAACCCAAAGACCCCAGATTCTGGGATAAGAACCCACTCTTTGAAAAAAAACTGCTGGGAAAACTGGAAAAGAGTATGACAGAAGCTAGGCATAGACCAAAATCTCACACCATATACCAAAATAAATCCAAAATAGGTTCATGATTTAGATATAAAGGCTGATACTATAAGCAAACTGGGAGAGCAAGGAATGTTTATCTGTCAGATCTATGGAGAACAGAAGAATTCATGACCAAACAGGAGATAGAGAACATTACAAAAAGCAAAATAGATAATTTTGATTACATTAAATTGAAAAGTTTTTGCACAAACAAAGCCAATGCAACTAAGATTAGAGGGAAGGTAGAAAATTGGGAAAGAATTTTTACAACCATTCTCTCTGATAAGGGCCTCATTTCTAAAATATATAGAGAATTAAGTCAAATTTATAAAAATTCAAGCCATTCCCCAACTGATAAATGGTCAAAGGATATGAACAGACAGTTCTGAGATGAAGACATTAAAGCCATCTACAGTCATATGAAAAAATGCTCTAAATCACTATTGATTAGAGAAATGCAAATCAAAATAACTCTGAGGTACCACATCACACCAACATGACAAAACAGGAAAGTGATAAATGTTGGAGAAGATGTGGGAAAATTGGAAAACTAATGCATTGTTGGTGGAGTTGTGAAATGATCCAACCATTTTGGAGAGTAATTTGGAACTATGCCCAAAGGGCTATAAAAATGTGCATACCCTTTGACCCAGCAATAGCACTTCGAGGGCTACATTTCAAATAGATCACACAAACAGGAAAAGGACCCACACGTACAAAAATATTCATAGCAGTTCTATTTGTGGTGGCAAAGAATTGGAAATTGAGAGGATGCCCATCAATTGGGGAATGGCTGAGCAAGTTGTGGTACATGAATGTAATGGAATACTATTGTGATGTAAAAAATGATGAACAGGCTGACTTCAGAAAAACCTGGAAAGACTTGTATGATCTGATGCTGAGTGAAGTGAGCAGAACCAAGAGAATGTTGTACACAATAACAACCATGTTGTGTGATGACTAATATTGATAAACTTAACCCTTCCCAGCAATACAAGGATATTAGACATCTCCAGAGGTCTTGTGATGGAAAATGCTATCCACATCCAAAGAAAGAACTATGGAAGTTGAATTGTTATTTTTCTTTCTCCTTTTTGTTTTGTTTCCTCTTTCTGATGGTTCCACATATTGGTTTTAATTTTTACTTACAACATCACTAATGTGAAAATATATTTAATATGAATGTAAATGTATAGCCTATATCAGATTGTGTGCCATCTTGGGGAGGGTGGTGGGAAGGAAGGGGGAGAAAAATTTTAAACTCAAAAGCATATGGAAGTGATTATTGATAAATCAAATTAATAAAAAAAATAAATGTTCAAAAAAATCCAATCAATAAATAATAAACACACTGGGATCTTGTGGTCTCCACATCTTTTAGTGGTAAAGATACAGCCTAGTGTGAAATATGGACTGCAAAAGCCTGCCTGTTCCCTACTGTGAGTATGCCTTCAAGGCAAGTGATAACTTTCATAAAAATTATATATAGATGGGAAAGTAGCCATAGAGTTCAGTAGTTCTTAATATTTCTTGATCTTTTTTTTTCCTTTTTTTGGCATAAATAAGGTATTAGATTTCTCCACATCTTCAGCACCCCGCCCCACTTTCATGTATCTTGTGAATCAATTCTTCAACATTCTCACAATTGTTTTGTTCCCAACTGAATCTCTTTTGTGTACACTTGGTTCAGTCAAGGTGCTTTTTCTGTGTTCTCTTTAATGGAAATATTCACTTCTTTCTGAAAGTACAGTAGGCTTTGATTCTTCAGTTAGAGGCCGACTGAGATGACTATATTGCCCTTGATAATGAAAGTAGTTTGTTGTACAAACTACTTTGTAGGTGGTTTCTTGTACACCTAAAACTGATTTGCTCCCATTTTCATTTAAAAAGAAATTTTTTTAAAAAGTCAGCTATTTCAGTCACTGTTGTATAAAACAGTGCCTAATTACCAAAATCTATCTTTGAAGATGATATTAATCTTTCACTTTAATTGATTAAATGATTTAAAGCTGCCTCTTTTCTCAGAGTGCAGTAGTTTAACCTTTTAATGTAGCATACCATGTTCAATATTCTCAGTTTCTGATAAAAAAAAAAATTGAAGGTTTGACCTTGTATGGGGCAGCAAGGGGTGCAGTGGTTAGAGTGCTTGACCTGGAATCAGGAAGACCTAAGTTCAAATCTGGCCTCAAACACTTACTAGCTGTGTGACCCTGTGCAAGTCACTTAATCCTGTTTGTCTTAGTTCCTCATCTGTAAAATGAACTGGAGAAGGAAATGGCAAATCACTCCAGTATTTTTGCCAAGAAAATCCCAGATGGGGTCACAAAGAGTCTGAAATGACTAGACAGTGCACCAAAAATGTTGGAGAGGAGAAACTCTTCATTTTTCCTTCATTCTCTAATCTAGCCTCCTCTGAAGAAATTTCTCTTCTAATTAGTCTTCATGAATTCGTCCCTCTATCCAAATCTCTTCTTGGGAACATATGGTGAATGGAGCTGATGGACCTAGCTGATTCCTTGGGGGGGGGTGCTTTTTACCTTGATGTTTTCACCATAAGAAATCCAGTGGTAAAGCTGACAGTCTTATGACAGTCCTTTAAACAAGCCAGTAAATTGAGACATCTCACCACTCTATGGTCAAAGAATAACTAAGAATTACAGTTTAGGATAGAAGCAATTCTTTATATGTGGTGTGTATGTGGGTGCACACATGCATATTGGTGTGCTGTGATTTGAGTGGGATCAAAATATACTCCGTCAAATTAAAAATTATTGACTAGTGCTTGTGATGAAGTGACTCCATGATCTGAGCAGTAAAGTGGGAATCTTAACTCTGTTTTTCACTTGCTGGGTGATCCCTGCAAGTCCCTTAATCTCCCTCTGTTCAAGGTCAAGGAAAAAATACTACAAATGACTGAAAGAAACAATTAAGATATCAAGGAGTCACAATCAAGATCATACAAGACTTGGCAGCTACAACATCAAAGAATTGGAGGTCATGGAACATGATATTCCAGAGCTCAAAGGAGCTAGTACTACAACCCAGAATCAAAATTAAGCATAGTATAATGAGGGGGAAAATGGTCATTCAATGAAATAGAAGGATTTCAAGCCTTCATAAAGAGGAGACCAGAACTAGACCAAAAATTTGATCTCGAATATCAAGACCCAAGAGAAACATAAACAGGTTTAAAGGGAAAATAAAACGTAAGGGATTCAATAGAGCTAAACTGTTTACATCCCGACATGGAAAGATGAAACTTGTAACTTAAAAATTGTATCAGTAACAGTAGAGATAGAAGGAATATACATAGACAGAAGGTAGAAGTATAAGGTGAATTTGAGGGAACGGCATAAAAAATTAAGGGATGAGAAAGAGGAGTACAATGGGTGCAGAAAGAAGAGAGGGGCAGAATGGGGTAAAATACCTCACACGAAGAGGCAAGAAAGACCTATTACAGTGGAGGGGAAGAAGGTGGGGATAGGCATTGCTTGAGCCTTACTCTCATCAGTGTTGGCTCAAAGAGGGAATAATATACACAATCAGTTGAATATAGAAATCCATATTCCCCGACAGGGAAGTAGGAGGGAGGAGATTAAATAAGGGGGGAAGGGAGGCACTGACGTAAGGAGGGCAAATCAGGAGAGGTGGTAGACAGAAACAAAACACTGGTGAGGTAGGAAAGGCTGAAAGGAGAGTGAGAACAAACAGGAGGAAGAATAGGATGGAGGGAAATACACAGGGAATAATCATAACTGTGAATGTGAATAGGATGAATTCCCCCATAAAATAGAAGCAGATAGCAGAATAGATCAAAAAACAGAATCCTACAATATGTTGCTTACAAGAAACACACTTGTAGCAAAGAGACACAAACAAAGGAAAGGTAGAAGGCTGGAGCAGAATCTATTATGCTTCAGCTGAAGTAAAAAAAATCAGAAGTAACTATCCTGATCTTAGACAAAGTAAAAGCAAAAATATACCTAATTAAAAGAGATAAGGAAGAAAACTGCATCTTGCTAAAAGGTACCATAGACAATGCAGCCACCAAATTAGAAAAGTAAGGAATAGTCTACCCATCAGATTTGTGGGGAGGGGAAGAATTCATGACCAAATAAGAGATAGAGAGCTTCTATTCTATTTCAAGAGATCGAAAAGCTTCTATACAAACAAAACCAATGCAACCGAGATTAAAAGGAAAGTGAAAGATGGGAAACAATCTTTACTGCAAGTGTCTCTGATAAAGGCTCATTTCTCAAATGTATAAGAAACTGAGTCAAATTTATGAGAATACCAGCCATTCCCCAATTGATAAATGGTCAAAGTATATGAACAGGCAGTTTTTAGATGAAGAAATCAAAGCTATCTATAAGCATATGAAGAAGTGCTCTCAATCACTTTTGATTATAGAAATGCAAATTGAAACAACTCTGAAATGCTACCTCACACCAATCAGATTGGCTAATATGACGAAAAAGGAAAATGATAAATGTTGAATAGGATGTGGGAAAATTGGGACACTAATGCATTATTGGTGGAGTTGAGATCTGATCCAACCATTCTGGAGAGCAATTTGGAACTATGCCTAAAGGGCAACCAAAGCGTACCTGCCTTTTGATCCAGCAATACCACTACTAGGTCTGTATCCCAAAGAGATCATAAAAAAGGGAAAAGAACCTATATGTGCAAAAAATATTTATAGCAGCCTTATTCATGGTGGCAAAATATTGGAAATTGTGGGGATGCCCATCAACTTGGGAATGACTGAAGAAGCTGTGGTATATAAATGTAATGGAATACTATTGTGCAATAAGAAATGATGAACAGGCACATTTCAGAAAAACCTGGAGAGATTTGTATGAACTGATGCAAAGTGAAATGAACAGAACCAGGAAAACACTGTACAAAATATCAGCAATATTGCGTGATGATCAACTATGAATGACTCAGCTTTTTCCAGCAACACAATGATCCAAGACAAGGACAAGTACAAGTACACTATAGAAAATACTATGCATATCCAGATAAAGAACTGATGGACTCTGAATGCAGATTGAAGCATATTTTTTTCACTTACTTTATTCTTTCTCATGGTTTTCCCCCACTTTTGTCTGTTTCTTCTTCCACAGCTGTGATGAATATGGAACTATATTTTACATGATAGCATATGTATAAACTATATCAAATTGCCTACCATTTTCAAAAGAGAGGAGGGGAGGGAGAAAAATTTGGAACTCAAAATCTTGTAAAAACAAATGCTAAAAATTTTCTTGATATGTAATTGTGGGAAAAAATAAAATACTATTTAAAGCACACACACACACACACACACACACACACACACATAAAGAATGGGTGTTGTAGGAACAGCACCTGTTATATGTAGCCTGGGCTGGTTTTCCTTTTTGTGGATTATCATTGGTTTAACTTCCTTGCTGCATAAGGCATCAAAGACCCAGCCTATGGGAATTTTGTTTCTGAGGTTTTATCTGAGCTTCTATTGCCTGTGGGAATGTTCCTGACCATAGTTGTGCTGGTTGCTGTGGTGAATGCAGAGGTGGAGTGGAGTAGCCCGTTATAAAAATCTAAATCAGTGTTTTTTTAAACTGAGGAGCTGAATCCTTTTTATCCTTTGTCCTTAGTAAAATTATTTTTATTGCATTTTGTGGTCCACAAGTGCCTCAATCAATTCTTCCCCTTTCCCCAAACCTCTCCTCTTTCACCCCAGCCCCACCCCCACTCCCACCCCCACCCCGACCTATGCTATGCTTCATTCATGATACTCAGGATCCTTCTATTTTGCCCCTACCTGGGCATGCTCTCCTTAGTTGGACTCCAGATAGTCCCCATCCCTCTTCTACCCAGCAACATTTATGAGTTCACGAGTCTCATTCCCTCAGAGCCTTGTTCTAGGTGAGGCTAACTGATAGTCAGTCCTTAAGTACCAAAGACAGATTCTCCATGTAAGGAGGGATCCTATCACTGGGAGAATGTTATTCTTAACTGGAATGAGACCAGATTGGATTGGAGTGAATTACCACTATTTGTACATGAGGTCAATAGGCCTGTCCCAGAGTAATGGGGAAATCTAAAAAGCACTAGTGTACTAAATTTTTAAAACTCACTCCTACCACAATTCCCTTCATTGAAAGTCCATATGAGCTCTTTGTAGGTAGCACCTTGGGGTAGTAGAAAGTGCATTGCTCTTGGAGTCATAAGATAAGGGTTCAAATCTTGACTTTGCTGTTTATTAGTTATATGACCTTGGGCAAGTCACTTCTCAGAGCCTCAGTTTCTTCATCTATATGATGCAAATAATAATACTTGCACTATCTGCCACACAGGACTGCAATGAGGAAAGCAATAACACAAATGTGAGCTACAACATTATTTCCAGTGCATCATCTGCCTCCAAATCTAGTGTTCTTTCCACTACCCATTTAAACCTCTTGACTTCAGTTTCCTCATCTGTGAAGTGAAGAAGTTCAACTAAATGATCTCCTGAACTCTTTTCCACTTCTAAAACTATGATCCTAACATCCTGTTGTTATGTTACTGTGAAAAATGTTCGTTTGAAGCTACTAATGTGAGGTATGTGAATTTTCTTTTAAAAATTCCCTTCCAAAGTGACCTTGACTAACACCAGTGATCTTTTCTGGCCCAGAAGGTATAATATTTTTCTTGTTTCTTCAGCCTTTTCCTGAACTCCCCACCCTGTTTTCCTTCAGTGTTCATCTTCTCCCTCTTCCCAAATTCCCTTCCCCACATTTTCCTATCATACCTCCCTTTCCTCAGATTATTTATGCTTCACAAATCCTTTCTCTGTCTTTCCTAACTCATTTTTCTCCTTTTCCACCACTCTTGCCCCACCCTCTGTGAAGGAAACAAGATTTCCATGCTCTTTTATCTTGCTGGCTGGCTCATTTGCCTCTTCCTATGACATTAGATCCTAGAGACAGACAGTGGGTGAGGCATAATTTTCCCTGCCTCATTTTCACCATATAGTCACTGAGACAGAAATGGAACGACAAGCCCAAATGCTGATGTGAGCTTTAGACATCAGTAAGTCTTGGCCCGTCATTAGGCACACCTTTCTCTGGAATGAAGTTGGCCAGATCAAATGGGTGGCCTTGGAGGGCATCCTTCATCCGCACTGCAGTTACCATCTTCCTTCTCTTTTCCCCCATGCCCACACATGGGCATGTGAACACATGCACATATATGAGCATATACCTGTGGGTTCATTCCCACTTGCAAACCAGATTTGGCACAGCTTTTATGTGTGAGGACTACCAATGGAAAGCTGTGTTCTTGGCTATACTTTACCCAATGGAATCAAGGCAGAGGACTTTTCATTAATAAATGAGGGTCTCATTGTTAATCCAAATGAAAAGTAGAAGATCTTTACAAACGGAACTTGCTAAATAAGAATTTGTTGGGATGAATGTAATGCCCTGGGAAAAAATGCTGGTGGAATCATCAACTAATTAAGTTAGAAAGAACAGTGACCCCACCTTTGGAAGGAATCTGAGGTTCACAGATCCCTTGCTCCACCTTGTCCTTGGGAAACTGTGGTTCCAGTCAACCAGGTGATGTACATCAAACAAGAATTCCAAGGTGTTGTGAGACTAAGAGAAAGTGTCTTTGCAGTCCCCAGAGAACATCAGAGAGAGCAGCATTTATGACTTCATCTGTATTTGCTTGTCAGAATGTGCTTTCCGAAACATGACAGCCCAATTCTGGTAATAAATTGTCCTAATCAGCCTCATATCACCAACTCATTGCTTCTTTAAAAAAAGTCTACTTTGGGGCAGCTAGGTGGCACAGTGGATAGAGCACCGGCCCTGAAGTCAGGAAGACCTAAGTTCAAATCCAGCCTCAGACCAAACACTTGACACTTACTAGCTGTGTGACCCTGGGCAAGTCACTTCATCCCAATTGCCTTAAAAACAAAAACAAAAACAAAAACAAAAACAAAAACGTCTACTATGAAGATTTAATATAGAAGTATACTCCTATTTGCATTTTGGCTAATGGAAAAGAGAAGGCTTGGGGGCAAGGCATAAATGTGTTACCTTCAAATATCTGAAATGACATTCTGTGGATGAATGATTAAACTAACTCTGTGTGAATCCAGAGGGCAGAACTAGAATCAAAGGATAGAAATTATAGAAAAGGTAATTGCACCTCAACATAAGGAAGAATAGACTAACAATTAGATATGTATAAATATAGGACATATTTGATAGGTAGTGAGTTTGCTACTATTAGAGATACTCTAGAAATAATTGTTGTACTGGGTGAGAAAGTGTCCTAGCTTACTTTTTTAAGGTCCATTTATCTCAGAAATTCAATAAGCTAGGTTGTCGTTAAGTATGGCTCAAATGGCTCAAACACATATTACGGACAAAAAATAGCACTCTGTAGCCTGCCATTGTGTTAACACTGACATTGATAAAATAGATTTTTTCTTGTCCCAAATTATTTTTAGGCTTAGTATAGCCCGACTCTTGTTTGGAGGGAAATTAATAACTTTATCCTGAAGTTGGACTGAAGTTTTCTGACCCAGAAATCATAAGTGGTTTGATTCCTGGTTATATGGTGAGCAATCACTTATATGAATCTGGTAGTGGTAAAGGATTTCCCGCAGAAAATGTACAGTATACTGTAATTTAGGTTCCTTGGTTCATTTTTGAGTGCTTTTAAAGGTTTGGGGTAAATTTGGGCAGATTAGAGCAATTCTTCCTTTGATTCATTAAGTCTAGGCTAAAATTGCCTTAAACATTAACATTAGCATAAAAGCAGGAATTGTGGTAAGATGCCCTTACCAAAAGAGGTTAAAAGAAATGTGTGTCTATTGTATACAAAAATGAATCTACTGTAACAAAGCCTCATGTATTTATTTATTTTTTTTACAGGACTGAATCATGCATGGCTAAAAGCCATTCCCCAGCGTAACCCCAAACTTCCACAAGCTTGCTTAGAACCAAGAATGGAGAGTAGGCATGCTCCATAGAGCTGCAGGGAGGAAGACCCCCCCCCATAACCCAGAGTATATATTTTTGAGACAAGTGGGTGGGACTAGGGGGTGCCATCTGTGACCATGGAACAGAATTTTCCTCTGTATGTTATTAAAGAGTTAGTTGGCTCACATAAAAATTATATCTTTGACCTCGAATGATCTGGTAATATAGTCGTTTCATCATTTGTCAGTTATATTCATAGGCAACTTTTGACCGTTTATGGTAATGAAGTGGAAAGGGGAGTGCAGAAAGTAACACAAAAGAAAAGAAAGGCTGATATCCAACATTCATATTTGGCTTTGAAAATGAAGTCAGTGTGGTTAGATGTAGCATCAGGTCTAAAGAAAATCTTTGTACAATTCTATTTTACAAGTAATCAGTTTATAGTTCAAATCTGTAGCCTTCACATTTACATAGTGGATGTGTGCATACATATAGAATGACCAGGGTATAGCTTGTTTTATCCATTCATTCTATTCCCCTTGATAACAAGAACACTATATGGTTGATGGGACTACATAATTAGTATGATGATTTAAATATGATGATTTTAGAACTATCAAAAAATTAAATGTGTTATCTTGGAAGGCATTGACTTCCTGCCATTGGAGGTTATCAAGTAAGTATAGACTTTGAATGTAGTAGAGGGCTTCATGGTCTATTTAGGTTTTAACTAGATAACCTGTGAGTTCCTTTGCAATTTTGTGCTATTAGCTTTCTAACATCAATTGCAAAGATAGACTAAATGTATGGATTAACCACGCAGTTGCCTACAGCATATGGTGTAGACCCAGGCTAAATTCCTTCTTTTATTCACCTAGCCAAACAATTCATTTCTCTTAGAATCATCAGATGGTGTGGCTAGTAGCAGCCTTTCAAATGAGTTACTAATTAATTTGATGAGGTCTTCTATCAATTTGGTGAGATTACAGGGCAAGGGCCCTTCAAGCTAACTTAGATTCCCTTTTCCATGGAGTGTAAGCACCTTATCTGGCTCCTTTCTGAGAAGTTAATCATATTGAGTTCTTTATATTCTAACTGAAACTTATCAGGAATCACCCCTCCTCATGGTATGTAAAAGAGCCATGAGTTTGACTGGGCTTTTTTTTTTTTTGCACTGTCTATCTGTCTATGTCTTACTCTCCATTTGTCTCTGTCTGTCTGTCTCTTCCCCTTTCCACCTTTTCTCTTGTGTTTCCTTCTGTAGTACAAGGATGGGGAGGGAAGGAGAGGGGACAGGGATATATATCTCTTTTCTCCTACTTCAAGGAAGTAATTGATAGCTACTTGCATAAAAAGCTCATTGCAAGATTGTGAGCTCCTTGAGGACATGTACTATCTTTTGCCTTTTTTTAAACCTCAGCGCTCAGCCTGGCACAGAGTTGGTGCTTAATAAATGTTTATTGATCGAATGCATTGTACTCCATACATATTTGGTACCTCGAATGCTTATATGAGAGCCAGGGTCCCCTTTACCACTTCAGGGGGAAAAAAAAACCCTTACAGGGGATGAACTGTAAATATTCTAGATTTTCCTGAAGATACTCCAGGTGGGGGCAATGAATCAAACAGAAAAAGTAATTCTCTTAGTATCCAGCCTGCAGGATCAGACCCAGTTCACATGAGCTCAAACCCTTTGGACCATTGATTCCACTAGTGAATCCTACTAAAAACCCAGGTAAAAAGGACAAAATACTTCTGTACTTAGACAATCCTAAATTCTGCATCTGTTTCTATGTTAGAAGAGCAATGGGTGGAAGTTTCAGAGGAACATTTGGCCTTGATATAAGGGGGGTAGGGAGAGAAAATCCTGACAATTAAGAGTCACCAGGATGTGGAATGGGCTGTCTTGAGGAATGATGGGCTTCCCCCATTAGGACAGGTCTTCACACAAAACCTGGATAATAACTTATCAAGTGTGTTGTATTGCAATTTCTTTTTTCAGGTATAGACTAGATGACTACCAAGGTTCCTTTCAACACTGAAATTCTATGATTCTGTAATATGCTTGGCCTTTCAATCCTGTTCTTTTGTCTTTCTTCCATTGGGATGATACACTCAGAAATACTGTATTGTTTCATTGTTCCTACATGCTCTGACTGCTTAGCTAAATTATTACTAATAGCAGAGTGATAGGCTGCCAGGTATTTGGGGTGCTTTACAAGGAGCCTTTCTGACCTTTTTATTGTATAAAAGTGCTAAGCCACAGTCATTAAGGTGAGAGAGAGAATGAAAGGAAAGCAGATGAAGGATAAAATAGCAACGCAAACATGTTTAATAAACCCGCCGACCTTTAATTATCTAGGAAGTAAGAACTTCCTCATTGTGAATGATGGAGAAAAGAATGTCTCAGGCTTATCACCTAATGATAACCCTGTCTTGGCACCAGCTCCAGGGTAGGTTTTCTGATAGTGTATTGGGATACTTATTTCAGAGTTCAGACTCATAGGTAAGTGAAATGGAGTTACTCAAAGCAAGAGGCATAAAAGGTAATTCAAAGGGCATTAGCAAATGTGGACTTTGCCTGAAAAGGGCAACACTGGTAAATTCAGATCTTGGTCTTCATTCAAACAGGTGATGTAAGCTCAGACAGTACAAGATCCGACGTGTAGTTGAAAATGTATGCACTAAGGATTAGCGTTTATTCTACCTATTAAGTACTTTGAGTTTCCCATAAAAAGTTAAACTCTAAAAAATATTTTCCCTTTCCCTCTTCTCCTTCCCCATTACTTACTTAACATAGAGTAAATATTTTATTTGAAAAGTATTAAACTGATTTCTACAAAGGATGGGGAAGCTTGCTTTGAATTTTTTAAATGAAACTCACCCCGACCTTTTGAGCTTTCACCCAAAACACTTACTAAGCCAAACATTTGAGGTTTGAATATGTCTGGTTCACTTTTTTCTCATTATTTTTCCTTTGGGCACACCTCTGCATTTCAGGATATATTATTATAAATATTATTATTTCCAGGCAAAAACACAAGCAAGAAGTCTTGGATGAATACAATTTTGTAGAGTTAAGGTTTTCAGAAAATCTGGATAAGCTGTGTCCTAGCATTGAAACACACAGGGGTGCTTAAAACAGAAAGTATCAAGCTGAATCAAGAAGTAGACGCACAGTACATATTCTCATCTGACCCAGACTTTAAAATGGTGGCAGACATCTAAGGTTACCCCTCACCAGGCTGTCAGAGGCCCTCCACCCCATTTCCTCTTCAAGAATAAATAGTTGATAATACATAGGTAAAGATCACTAAGGAAACCAATGTTTTGTTCATTGTATGCCACTAGCAAAAGGACAAAGCTGTGTATCAAAGAAGGAAAAACAGAGTGTTGCCAGATATTTTCACATGCTAACTGGCACTAGCTTCTTGTACATTTTGTTTTCATGTGATATCTAGGTTACGTGAATAAAACACTGGGTGGTTTTGGTAATTTCTCAAGCAATATTTTCAGTCACAGAAACTAAACCCAACAGGAATGTATGTTTGTGAGCAGTTTATGGCTTTTGTTATGGACATAGTAAAGGAAAGCATCCTTTAATCAACTCCTTTGCTTGAAAGCACTTGTTAGAGTAAAGCTGTCTTGTGGACTGACCCCTTGGAATCAAATTTTTTTTCGTTAAACTTTTTAACCTTTCTGACACTGTGTCATTCAAAAATATTTTGTATTCCCTTCTTTTTCTATTTATCTGACTTGTTTCCAACCCATTTTGTGGTGTTGGCTGAGTTCGGGGGTTGAGTCAAATTTTCCATACAATCCAAAACTCATTTGCTCTTTCTTTTCCTAGTGGTCTTTGAGACAAGAATAGAAGGATGAGGAAGAGCTTGTAATAACCTGTCTGCAGATCACATTTGGGTCTCTTGAAAAAAAGTAAAGCTAATAACCACAGGTCTTAGTTAAAAAAAATAAAGAAGTTAAAAGTAGAATTGAGAAAACACATGATTGCCACTAAATGTTCTGTGAACTTTCTAATGTTACACTAGCTAAATACTTTTTAATGGATGCAGCAAACCAGACAGAGATTTCAAGAAGTGGTATATACCTAGATCTTCATGGCCCAGGAGGTTAGAGTTTGTATTGGGTAACTAAGAAGAGACCGGGCCTGCCTTTGAGAGGTTCCCTTAAGCTATAAATGCAGCTTAGCTACTTGTTAGAAAGTTAAAGTGTGGGGTCTGACTATGTGGCATTCACAAAACTCCAGGAGTTTCCTATTGTTTCTGGAATCTTACACCAAGTCCTATTTGACATTTAAATCCAGTCACCACCTTGCTCCAACTTAATCTTTCCAGCTTTATTACACATTAATTCCCTTCATTCTGTGTTACAGATGAAACTGATTGTTTTGTTGCTACTCATATGTAACATACTGTATTCCATTTCTGTCTCTTTGCACCAGCTGTGTCTCATACTTGGAAGGTGATCCCTCCTCACTTGTACTCCTTAGAATCCCTAGCTTCCTTCAACTTAATTCAGGGGCCACATCCCATGTAAATGGTCTTTCCCGATCTTCTCCCCATCCCTCAGATATTAGCACCTCACTGAAAAAAAAATTGCCTTCTGTTTACTTTGGATATATTTTGTATCATGTAACCTAGTAAGCCTTGCTAACATGCAGTAATGCCCCTCTGCAGGCTGGAACTCAATTTGTTGACTTGTCAAGATCTGTAGACTGACGAAAGGCTGAGTGAGTTTTAAAGGGACATCTTTCCCTGGAGTAGAAACATAAGGAGAATTAGGCCACAGGAATTAGGAAGGATGTTGGACATGTGATTGACTTTGGAGTTAGAGCAAGCCATTGGGGTAAGAAAAGAAGCCCTGGTTAAATGATGTTTGAGCCATAGGCAGGTTTCCACTACAATTTTTTTTTCCCTAGAGAGACCTATGAAATAGCCTGAGGATGTGTTTGGAATAGAATTGTTGAGGAGACCTTTTCCCTCTGAGAGATCTTATAAAAGAAGCAAAAATACCTGTTTCTCCTTCCCACTCAGCATCCTGGTTATGGTGAGGGTGGAGGGGGATGAGGAGGAGGGGCATACGTTAAATCTAAAGCTTTCTTGTTTCTTATTGTATCAGGGAAATATAATAGCATTAGAAGAAACCCCCTTTTGTCTGACACATAGAACCCTGTGGGAAGATATGTAACTAGGCAACCCTCTGGCAACCTGACCTAGTGTGTGTGAGGGTGGGTGTTAGAGTTTGAGATAGTGAGTGCAGAATTTTGCCATATTAAAGTATGCTTACATTTTCAGTTTAATTAGTTTGACCACCACCTTATATACAGATTTGATTGATTTGATTGATTAATCTATCTTGTTTGTATGTTTCATTATTTATGAATAGGACACTTCAAAAAGAGACAGTTACAGTGTATTGTGGAGAGAGAGAGACATAGAGATAGAAATAGAGAGACAAAGATAGAGAGAGACAGAGAGATACAGAAACAGAGAAAGAAAGATAAAGGGACAGCAGACAGTTATTATGAGGAAGAAGTCTTCTCTTCCAGTTTCTTGGCTTCTGACCAAATGAGAGAGCGTCTTACTGTTTCACTTTATAAACTTTTCAAAGCTGAGTACAAACCACATGAATCCAGACCGTTAACTCTAGATAATGTCTGAATCATGAGTAAACAGTGACACTAGGGGGAAAGAGGCAGTGTAAGTAAGCAGGAGGATGCTTGCTTTTGAGTCAGTTAGCCCTGGACAGTTTTACTCTCATTTTTCTCTCTTAGAAGACTCATTAGCATTGTGTGAGGCATCCAAGCAAGATATTGATTAATGAAACTTGGTGTACTTGGACTTCTCTTTTGTCTTTCCCTTTTTCAAAGACAGACTGGCCCTCATCTGAGCTGATTTGATTCCTGATCAGGGAGACACCTATTCAGGTGTATAGTGTCCTCTATCCCAGTGACCAGCACTAACTGCCTCGGGGAAGAAGTATGTGGAGATAGTAACTGTGTCAACAAATCTTTAGAGCATCAGGGCCTGTCAAATATGGCCCCTCCCCCAAAGCCCTGAGTCATGGTCATTTAGGGCTGGAGGTTAAGATCACTAAGGAAACTGGAGTAATAATGGGAGTGGCCCTAAGCTGTAGGCCCCAAATCCTGTAGGGATCAGACCATAAGTTGCAGAACCAGAATTAATACAGATCTTCTAATTCCAAATCCAGCATTCTTTCCACTGTATCATGCTGTCTTGGACACCAGCCTTCTCCATAGAGGAGGGGCAGCATGGTACCAAAATCCAGTTTTTTGGAGAGATAAGGGGAAAATTTTGTGACAAAATATGTTCCTAGAAACTACATTTTAAGAAGTCATAGAATCAAATAATTTTGGAGCTGGAAGAGACCTTCAAAAATTAATTGGTATAAGCCCTTCATTTCACAGATGGCAAAACTGAGCCTCAGAGAGATTATATAATTTGTCCACTGTCACCTAGTTAGCTAGTAGAAGGGTTGAGACCAGAAACTATGGCAACTCCTAGTTCCGTGTTATTTCCACAACATGACAGTCTGATTTTAAAGCAGACTGAGCATGTACTGTTGCATTTATCTGATCAAACATATTCAACAATGAGGGCAGACATCTAGGAGCTAAAGGCAGCAAGAAATAAAGTATAGAAGCTAATTAGTAAACTAAGTAGAAAAAAGCAGGGACTATATTTTTAAAATTATGTATGTTCAGCTTCTGTGGTGGTATGCAATATATGAAATATGCAATATATGAAATATACCTCTCAATAGATATGCATTAAGTTAAAAGGAAGTAAGGAATTTCTTGCAGTGTAAATCTCAGGATTACTTGAACCTCTGGTTCTAGTGTTCTGGAACCCAGATTTCAGCAAAAGAAATGGAAAATCTTAGGTAGATCCTGAATGGAGGAGAGAGGAGAGGAAAGATGAAGAGAGTAGAAAAGAATGAGGGGATGGGGAAGGAAGGGGAAAAGAAAGGAAGGGAGGAGGGAGGGTATAGGGGAGGAGATGAGAAGGGAGAGATGGGGAGAGAGAAAGAGAGGGAAAGAGAAAGGAAGAGGGAGAAGGAGAGGAACATGAATGCGGTCCCCAAAGCCAGAAGAGTGGCAAAGGTGTCTAAGCCACCATAAGGTGGGAGAAAAAGACTTAGAGTATGCCAGCCACTATTACTATGAGTCATTAAACAGTGAACATCCAATGGGAAGGATTAGGGGTTGCATATCCAACAGCCCCGAATTCATTTCCCCCCTCCTGTCATTTAACTTGTTTTGTTTGTTGATTGGATTGTTGATTTTTTAAAACTACTTTTTCTAAGAAGGACTTCTTCTCTTCATTAATTTTCTTCCTTTCCTGTCTATTCTAAGTTTTATTCTTTGGCTATCTATATCTGTATCTATATCTATGTATGAGAGAGAGACAGAGAGACAGAGAGAGACAGAGACACACACACACACACTCACACACAGAGCTTTTTTTAAAAAGCCTCTTTCTTATCTTCATCCACCTGAATCTTCTAAAGTACCAGGTTTGCATTCCCTCTTCTAGCCAGTTTCTATGTTTTTTAAGTATTGATTAATTGGGGAGATAATGAAGATAGAAGTATTGTTGATGGTAGAAATTTCCTTGTGTTCCCTTGCCTTCCTCACGATCATTTTCTTTCTCATTTGTCATTCAGTTTCTTTTCTGAAGCTATATCCTCCCACCTTTTTGGATGGCATTTAGCCCCAGGAACTATCATTTTCCCTCTCCTGAGGCAGAATGTTGTCCATGGAGGCATCACATTCTCTTAGAGGAAATGATCTCTCTGTGTATCAGTTTCCTGCATATTAGACTCATGGTAAGGTCACCATTTTCCATTACCATTATATATCTTCCCTTTCCAACATAGGAGTGCTTTTAAGTAGGACCTCTTACCCTGATTGAATCAAGATCTCCCCTTTCTTTTCTCTTTCTTTTTTTTCTTTTCTCTTTCAATAGCTCTTCTTCATGAGACATGATAAGAATTATGTTCTCTTCATTTTATTGAATCATTTAATCCATTCTCTTTTAAAGTTAAAATTGTTTGGCTTGTGTTTTCTTCCATTTGTTTCTGTTAACATTGATTTTTAAATAACTTTCCTTCCTCTATTAAGTCAGTATTTTGTTCCTGGGATTAGTTTTGCTTGATTAAGCTATTTTGATGTTAGCCACTTTCTGAAGACATGATCTTGCAGCTAGAATTATTCACCAGAAGCTCAGTATCCTTAAAGGACTGAGAGATGACAAATCATCCTATACATACATGACCTCAAAACATCCTACAGAAATTAATCAATAAATTCCAGTGGAATAAGATCATTATAACAGACAGAACTATTGCCCACACTTTAACAGATGTAACATTGTTTCAGGAAAATTTAAGAACAATGATTGTAATAGATCTCACTATCCCAAATGCAATCTCTAAGCTCTATGGAATTTAAAAGTTCCAAAGTATAGAAACTAAGTCATCAAAACCATATGAGAACAAACTGAGGTACATTGTATCTGTCGTCTTATCTGATACTGGAGCTGTACTAAGGATGCTTTCAGCAAGCCTACAGATGAGAAGCATACTTTTGTTTGGCTATAGAAAGCAGTTATTTTATCCAATTATACAACAGTTCATAGAACATTGAGTATAAAGGAATAATAGCAAGATCGTGACTTATACCAGGAGAGTTTGTCTGAACCCCATTGAAAAAGATGTATGTAAGATAACATTAATAAGTAATAATAACAATATGCTTCACTGTAGTATAGAGGTAACCATAGCTCCTCAGAGGCTATAACTGACAGAGATTAAATTCCAACAGTTTTCTTTCAAGATATAAAGACTTCCAGCAGCATCCTGACTGTAATCAGTAAGTTCACCACTAAGGAATAAAGTCTTTGGTCTTGGCATCCATTTGAAGATTTGCTCATCAAAAGAAAGGCAAGAGATAGGAAGGGTAGAGAGAGCAGTATTAGGTTCAAAGGAAGATTTCAGACTTCCCTACCAAACGCCCCCTACCCCCCAGTGGGAAGAAACCTAAGCAAGTTTAAAGGATGAAAAGGAGGTAGCTACGAAAAGAGGAGAAATAGAACATGCTAAGGTTGGATGAGCAAGGTTATAGAATAGGGGAGATGAGATAGGTTACAGAACAACTTGAGGAAGTGTTAGAGAAACTTTAGGTAAGCTCTCTTACTGAGACTGGAAGGAATTGTTGAGACTGATAAGGAGTTCTCAATTGTTCTCATAAAATGGAAGGTGGGGTAGACTGCTGAGAGGAAAGACTGGGGATAGAAGAAAAGAAGAATCAATGGCATAATGGACACAAACAAGGGTTCCCTTGGTGGCAGAATGTAAAATCCTTGGAAGCAGGGACTATTTCATTTTTTTATCTCCATATTCAAAGATTCTAGCACAATGTTCACATAGGAGGTACTTCATCCGTTTTCAGTGAATTGAGCTGAAGTCTTATTGTGGGGAATTGACACAAGAGCACACAGAGGGTGAATAAAAA
The DNA here is from genome assembly GCF_900497805.2 of Vombatus ursinus. NCBI lineage: Eukaryota > Metazoa > Chordata > Mammalia > Diprotodontia > Vombatidae > Vombatus > Vombatus ursinus. The sequence goes on along the minus strand of NW_020954719.1, from coordinate 4,109,395 downwards.
AGGGCTGGCAAGAAGCTTCAAGGTCCAGGTTGAAGTTAGAGAGGTGCATCTGCAATGGATAATATTTGTATAGTTCTTCCTCTATTGTCTAGGAGTAGGAGTGGAGAATGAATGTGTTGGGGATGATCCAGTATCAGGACTTGGCAGGAGGCTGAATCAAAGGTCTAGGTGACGTGTAGGAAGTAATACTTTATAAACAGTTTGTAGTAAACATAAAACTAATTCCCTCAGGAGGGAAACCAAAAATAAACCAAATGAAAACTTTCTAGAGTAGATATATATATTATAAATTCACAATGTGTTCTTAAAAAAATGAATTACTAATATTTGAAAGCAGTTACCCACAAACTGACCTCTTGATGTTAGGTTTATTGGACAGAGTAGACCATTTCCCTGACTTAGAATGGTTTGGAGTTTTTATATGTTCCTGTGATTTTGTTGTTGTTGTTGTTTTAATCTTCAAAAAGTCTTTGGATTCAAATCTAGCCCCAGATACTTACTAGCTATGTAACTCTGGGCAAGTTAGGTTTCCTCAACTGTAAAATGTGGATAATAATAGCACCTACCTCATAGGGTTATTATGACAGTCAAATGAGATAATATTTCCAAAGCATTTAGCACATTAATTGGCACATAGTAGGTGCCTAATAAATGCTAATTCTCTTCTCTCCCCACCTCCCATCTTTCAAAGGAAAACATTCTTAAGCCTCCAGGCAAGAGAGGGTTGGGACCATTTGAATCATCTGGTCGCATGAAATCACTAGGTAATGCAGTGGTGCTCAAGGGGTGTGCTGCAAGTTTCTCTAGATGGGCTCCTTAAACTCCTTAGCCACACCCCAAGATATCCAAATTCTCCAGCTCCTGCTGCCATGCCCATCTGTTCTTACTGACTTGGCCATAAATGCAGCCCTGGAAGTAGAAAACTGCTTTCTTTATTGCAGGACCGGGGAAGTAAATAAAAGGTAGGGGGGAGACCTGGGTAAGGGAGGGAGAGGAGTCCCAAGGCCCAAATAATGGATCTTGCAAGCCCTACTGCCTGGGAACCTGTCTTTGTTGACAACTTACACATTTAGTGTGCCCTGATTTTTCACAGCAAAGAATCCTGTGCTATGAACAAGTAATAATAATGATAATAATTTTGAACCACTGCCTTAGTGGCTATTTGTTCTGACTTGGAAGTACATTACTACTGTTTGAATATTACTCTTACAAAATAAGGGAGTTGAAATAGATTTAGCTCTAAGGTCTGTACCAGCTCTAAATCCGTGATCCTTTTCTTTTTCTTTTCATTTTGTTTTTGGTGAGGCAATTGGGGTTAAGTGACTTGCCCAGGGTCACACAACTAGTAAGTGTCAACTGTCTGAGGTTAGATTTGAACTCAGGTCCTCTTGACTCCAAGGCTGGATCTCTATCCACTGTGCCACCTAGCTGCCCCTATGATCCTTTTCCTACAGTCTAGATATGCTGCTGATTTGGGCTAAGACAAAGAAAGAAGAACTTAGGCTAGTGTTTGTGGACCATAAAATGTTTTTATTTTGTCTGTATTTTGAGGCTCTTTGGCTGTTGTTGGATATATCAAAATGAAACATCTCCAGGAAAAAAAAATCAAAGAATGAAAAATTTAATGTGTTATTTCAGTTTTCCTTTAAGCCAACAAAAGTCAACCTCCCTGACTAATGTCTGATAATATAAACCTCCAAGACCAGTCCCCTTTAAAGTGCTGTTTTAGGGCTCATGCCCATTTTCCTTTTTCTCTTTTCATCTCAGTCTTTCTGATGCAATCAGTATGCCGACCTCAAACTCACCTCAAGTTATTGTTGTTGTTGTTGTGTGTGTCAATTTTTCCACTGAAGTAAAAATTGAAGTACTTTTTCATAGTGACCCCATTTTTTGGCTTTAGAAGATTTAACTGAAATTTTGTGGCAGACGGGTCCATAGTATGGAGACATCATCATCTCCTACAATCTTTTGAAATTGATAAGTCTGATTTGCAGGATCATAGAATTTAGAGCCAGAAAAAACTCTAGCAACTATAGAGCCCACCTATCTCATTTGACATATAAGGAAACTAAGAAAATAAGTGACTTGGTCAAAGTTACATAGGCTTTGACACTAGTTCTCACTCCAGAGCTTTTGGTTATGTTCAAATATAAGTTTAAAGACAGGGAAAATGCAGGAAGGAAAAAGTATCTTGGCTACTCTCAATGCCTAGTAAAATTGAATTCAATAAAAATATATTTGACATATAGTAGTATCTGTTTTAGGATTAAAAAAAATAATTTCATAACGATGTTTGAAGAGGCAGACTGTAAATGGAGGGTAGAAGAGGCCACAAAAAAATACTGAGGGGCTTGGAAAAGATCTGGGTCCTAGGTAAAACATTCAAAGAATCATAAACTTCAAACTTGGTGATCTTGAAAGTTGTTGACTCTGATTTTTCATTTTACAAGCTGAGAAAATGGCGAGATGGAGGATCTAAAGTCCTAGAGCTAGAAAGTGGCAGAGCTGGGATTTGAACCAAGGACTTCTGGTTCTAACTCTAGCACTAACTAACTAACACATGGTGCTATGATGTTTCCCATCTTGAGTCTCCAACCGGAAATCTATTCACTAAATCATCTTCTATGAATATTTCTTAAAGAAAAAAAAATCAGTTGGATATTCTTAGTGATTAACTAGATAGAGTGCATAGTGGACTGTTGAACTTGGAGTCAGGAAGTTAATATCCTCTCTTAGACATTTGTTCTCTGTGTGACCACTTAACTTCTCTCAACTTCAGTTGCTTCATCTATAAAATGTAGATCCTTATAAGATTGTTGTGAGGATTAAGCAATGTAAAATATAAGTAAAGTACTTTGCAAACCTTAAAGGACTATATAAATACTAGCTATTACTATTCATATTAGTTTCTAGGCTACTGGAATTGTCCTGAAGTTTGACAGGTCCCACAGCATTTGGACTTTTTGTTGTTTTTTGCACAAAATATTCATCTTTTTTTTTTGGCCTTTTTTTTTTTTTTTTGGTGAGGCAATTTGGGTTAAGTGGCTTGCCCAGGGTCACACAGCTAATAAGTATCATGCATCTGAGGTGGGATTTGAGCTCAGGTTCTCCTGACTTCAAACCCCGAGCTTATCCACTGCACCACCTAGCTGCCCCAAAGTATCCATCTCTTTAAACCCTCCTGATATGCTCTCCCTCTGAGCCTCTGTCTCCTGGTTTCCATGAATTTCTTTGAGATTACACTCAAATTTCACTTTCTGCATGAATCCTTTCCTAGTTCTATCCCCAGCCCTAATCTCTTCCACTGTTAGTGCTTTCCCTCTGAAACTGCCATCCACTTACACACACACACACACACACACTATCTACACACATACACATGTATATGTATATGTATATACATATGTATATATATATATATACACATATATATCTTCTAAGTATATTTAATTTTTTGCAATGTTTCTTCTCCATTAGAATGTGAGCTCCTTGAAGGAACGAGCTTTTTTTGCCTTTCTTTGTATCTCTGGCATTCAGCATATTGTCTGACACACAGTAAGCACTTAATAAATGCTTATTGATTGACTGTGAAGAAACATGGATCCTCTTCAGAAAACATGGTGCCCCCTAGTCTACTAGTTACCTAGTTTGGGAAGAGTTTAATCCTCTATAAGATTAGATTTAAGGTTATTTTTAGAGTTAGAAAAAAGTAACCTTTTTAACGTTACAACATTTCCTTACTCTCTGGGTTTTACTATACTCTTCAGGACAAAGGATTTTGACATTTGCTCTTCACTGGTTCCTGTGATTATGGAAAAATTATATGCACTAATAAGTCAGAAGGTGAATCCTCCTTCCTATAGCATTTAATTAGCTAGCAGACTGGGGGCCATCTACAGTCGTCCTGTTCTGTATCTTGCCAGTGGACCCAGATGGCTCTGGAGCAGAAAGGGAGGCTGGTGACTTTGCACAGCCCTCCCTCACTTAAATTCAATTCACTTGCAAGTCGTGACATCAGCCTCCTAATGTCTGGTGCTCTTGGAGAACAAAGGACAAACAGCAGCAGTAGCTACTAGACCATACTACTTCCATATATGTCTGCATGTTTAAGATATTTACCATTTATTTGTAAAAAAAAAGATGCAGATGTTTGATGTTGCAATGATATACATCTCTAAGTCTGCACAATGATATACAGTTTTAAGTTAGTGGAAAATAGTTTTGGAAAGCAGGACTTAGTTTCCATGTCATAAAAATAATTCTCTCTAATATTTTGACCTGACAGCTCAAGCAAATATAATATGAGACTACTACCTGTGGCTTTTTTTTTGGAGGGAGGAGAGGTCCCTGATCCTAAATTCATAATCTTCTTTAGCAGTATGTGACCACACATATTTTAAATTCCTGTATTAATTTGACTAGCTGCCACATTTTCTTCACTAATGAAAAGAAAGTTAAAGCCCTCAAGTAGCATTTACACTGGTTGATAAGTGCTCTCAGTATATGGAATATCAGATGGCTCATTTCAAGGTCTCTCACAGCCTCTCTGTTAATGATTCTTCCATTTGGGAATCTTTTCATTATATACCAAAAACACTTTGAGGAAAAAAGGTCTGATGTGAAAGCAGGCACCACTAAGATGCCAGCAAGTCTCTTAGTTGGTTACAATCCACATCATTCCAAAAGGGGGAACTGAGAGCAAGGTAGGGGGTAGAGGGATAAAAACAAATTTTGGCAAACCCAGGCTTAGAAGAAATACAATACTTTCACCAAAGCCAGCCTCTGCTCTCTGTCATAAAAAATTATAATAAGTACAAGAGAATTGCATTCAATTTTGGTCAAGTATTATTCTTGGAATACATATTAGTCAGAATTGGCTTCATTAGGAGGGCCCTTTTTGAATAGGACTGTTACTTTTCACAAAGCACACAGACTCCTGAGGGTGGGGTGAGGTCGAGTTAAGTAAGATCACTTTGCTTCTGATCTCATCTAAATTTTAATCTAAGTCTTCATTCTTACATTTATTATATTTTGAGATACGGTAACTCATATCATATGACACTTTCAGGTTTTTGAAGCACCTTCTTCACCACAACTCTGAGAGGTGAATAGTGAAGTATTCATGTTTCCATATTACAGAGGGAAGAGACTTTGCCCATGGTCACAAAGCTAGGAAGCATGTGAGGCAGGATTCAAACCCAGGTTTACAGACTTCAAGTCTGGTACTCTTTTCACTCTGCTCCACTACCTCTCTATTCAGATGAATGGAGACAGTGGGAAACAAATGTAAACACAGATATAAGCCACAGATATGGCTGAGTTACAAAGCACTTAAGAGTCCCAGAATTGATCCACCAGTCTCCATCATAAGCAAGTATTTATTTTTTGTTTTGTTTTTCTCCTGAGTCAACATTTTTCATTGAATCTGTAAATGTATTTAAATTCATTTGCCAGGCCACACTGAAGTAAATGTTTAATGTTTTCTTTCTTTCTTTAAAATGAAAAACAAACAAACAAAACTCAAATAGTTTGGACTTATTTTAGATTGATTTTATGTAGTCAGATAATAATCCTTCCTTTTTGTAAACCCTCTTAGCACTTTACTTGAATATCTCTTATTATTTTCTATTTTGCAATGTAGTTTTGACTCCTATTTGATTTTAAGCACCCAAACCCAATGATTTTGTCTTATTCATTTTTATATCTCCCGTGGTACTTAACATAGTACATTAGTACATTATACATAGAGAATGGACCTGGGATCTCATTTATACAGGGGACTCCCACACAAGGAAATGCCATCTATCAATGCAAGTGGGCACCTTTTCTACAGTTTAAAGTTTTAGAGAGTTGCCTAGAGCACTTAAAGGCAAATAAATGACTTACCCAGAGTAACATAGCAGTTTGTGTCAGATCCAGTAGACCACACTGTCTCTTACTTTGCATATAATTGGTGCTTAATAAATGTTTATTGAAATGAATTTCGATGAAATGATAACATGCCCCTCTTAAGAAGATCTTGAAGTATTTTCATATATGTATCTCACTTTCCTTCCCATCATCAGGACAGGAACTTTTATAACTATTTCATATGAAGTACCTAGAAGTGGCCCAAAACTCAAATAACAACTGGGCCTTCATAGACAAGCCACTCCAGGCTCAAGGTACTCTGTGAGCGTGCATCCTCTCAAAACTTATAGTGCAATGCTAATGTCTTTAGTTAGTCAGAGGACACAATTAATTCAAAGCAACGTCATTTAATGAAATTGCAGGGTAAGAAAAGTAGCAACAGAATATTTTGCCTGTAAACCTGGTGCATATCCTCTTATAAATATACATATTATCACTGAGTGGAATAGACATAGCCAAGAAACATGTGAAGAAGAACATAGGTAGGAATACATGTGGCCTTTGGCACATGTGTGAAGAGTTGACTCATACTTCTGAGATGTTTGGCATCTAAACCTGGTGTAAACCTACCTTTCTAGCCTGTTTTTTTTTTTTTGCATTAGTCTGCTTCACACAAACTAAAGTCCAGCTAATCCAGTCCTGTTACAGCCCTATTACACAGCGCTTCATCTCCCACTTTATTGTCTTTGTCCTTGCTGTCACATATGCCCAGAATGCACTCCCTTCTCACTGCTGTCTTTTAGAATAGTTTTCTTCAAGGTTTGGCTCAAGCATCACCTTCTACATGAAGCCTTTCCTGATCTTCCAGTTGTTAGTCAGTCAACAAGCATTTTCTATTCAGTGCTTACTATGTACTAGGTTCTGTACTTAAAAAGGCAAAAGTACTATCCTTCCTCAAGGAGCTCACATTCTAAATGAGGAGACAGCATGTAAAAAACTATGTACATACATAAAGTAGATGGGAAATAATAACTTCCTCCAAGTCATATGTATATGTACATATACATATATGCAAACACACAAACCACATAGATCACATATTACATATGTACACACATTACATGCATGTATGTATACATGTGTGTGTGTATGCATATATATAATATGCCTATTTTTATACTGTTGTCCACCCCAATAGACTGTAAGATCCTTGAAGGCAGGGACTGTTTCACTTTTGTTTTTGTACTCTCAGAATCTAGTAAAATGTCTGGCACATAATAGGCACTTAACTGCTTTTTGATTGATTGAAGGGTAGCCTATGTCTTTTAGTAATGTCATCTGTTTGATCCCATTGATTCCCTGATCCCTTTTGATTTTGTAATGATGTGCACTTTCTACTGTGTCCAGTGAATTGGGACTGTTGGAAGAATGGTGGTACTCACGACAAAAATAGGGCTATTTGGAGGAGGGGATGGTTGTGATTACTGAGCTTGAAATATCTCCAGGACACAAACTTAATAATATAACCTATATTTTAAGAAGATCTGATAGCCAGAATCTATAGGGAACTGACACAAATATATTAGGTTAAAAATCATTTCCCAACAGACAAGTTTTAAAAAGATAAAAACACTTTCCAAAATAGGAAGTGAAAACAACAAACAATTATCTGATAATCATTCAAAATCACTAATAATCAGAGAAATATAAATGAGGTTTAGCATTATACTCATTAAATAGGCAAATACAAGAAAATATGGGAAAAAATAGTGGTTAGATATATTACTTCACTCCTGATGTATCTGTTAATTGGTCCAACAATTCTAGGATACAGCTTGGATTTATGAAAGAAAAGTTGCTAAACTACTCATTCCCTTTGAACTAGAGATATCATTCCTGGGTTTATACCAACAAGGAAGATAAAAGCAGCAAGAAAAGGCCTCTCTGTACAAAAATACTCTTAGTATCATTATTTATAATTTTTTTAAAAACCTGGAAAAATGTCTCCCATGATTTAGGAAATGCTAAACAAACTATGCTATATGACTATCTGAAGATTTCAGGGAAACATGGAAAGAACTGTATGAACTGATGCAGAGTGAAATAATCAGAACTAAAAAAATTTATGAGGTGATTACAATAATAATGAGTTTGAAAACCACTTTGAAAGGCTCCAGAACTCTGATCAAAGCAGCGATCAATCAAGACTTCAGATGACTTATGATGACCTTGTGATTTATTCAGATAGTACAAATTCAAGGTGAAAGTCAAATAAATGTTCAACAGTCCCACACAGTTTCTTTAATTCCTTGGAGAGTATAATAAATGTGATGGGTTATTTTTTTACATTTTAAATATTAGTTTATGTGTGATTATGAGTCTTTTATGCTTTAAGCATTTCTCATGTGTTGGAAGAAATAAATATTTACTTTGAACATTTAATACCATTTCTGGAAGGGATTTTGTTAATTCTCTTTAGGGGAGATTCTACACATCAATATACTTTCTCTTAAAGATTTTCCCTAAAGTTGTACTCTAGGGTAAGGGCATAACAAACTCAAAGGGCTCAAGAAAAATCTGATTCCCTGTTCTTTTGATTCACATTCCCCAAGAATGAAAGTAAGTCCAAGTCATTTAAGTAGAGAGCAGGAGCCTTTGTGGGCATTTCTTTGTTATAGAGTAGAGGTATAGAATGAGACAGCATTCTCAGACATATCCATTGTGTTGATTTGTTTTGTTTGAATGGAGGACTTCTTTTCGAAAGCAGAAGTCATAGATGAGTGAGCAATCGTAGAAATTTGTTTAAAAGCACTGATAAAATATTTTAATGCATGGAAGAAAACAATGAAGCAAAAAGAGAGCACAGAGAAGTTTTGTACTACTTTGGTAAATGTATGTTTATGCATGTAATTTTAAACTATATAACAAAAATTCACAGATTACTATACAATTAAATGTTTGTGTTTGATTATTATTAAGTTCATTAATACAGTAGAAAATTTTAAAAATTTCAGATAAATTTGGGAAGATGCATAAAGTAATTCAGAATAAAGGAAATAATTAAAAGAACAGCATTTACAAAATCTTTAACAACATAAACACAATACAAAAAGGCAACAAAACTCAGGTTAAATATAATGATTTATAATACTAATGCACTGGTAGAAAATGATGAAAATTAATGCCTTAAGCCTTTCTTTATTTTAAGAATTGGTTAAGTGATAAAGTGATGTTTATGTAACCCCTGTTTCAAATTTCTCTCATACAAAAACTACAAATATTTTTACTGTATCTTTAAGAGCCAAATGAAATGTTGAATAAAAGGTAGTTTGTATTAACTTGGATACCCATTGAAAAATGTCTTGCTATGAAGTAATTCTTTTTATGATGTCAGAGAGAGGCTGTGTGTTTTAGCTATGATCTATGAGGATCTATGAAAAATATGTGAATAAGACAGTGGATAAGATGAAGTGAAACTTCTGCCTTTTCAAAATTATTTTAAATGATATATTATAAAGAAAAATTATAGAGAAAATTCTGTGAAGAGTCTGCATGGTATATTCCAGAAATACTATTTCCTGTGGTTACTAAAGGAAAGACAAAGAACTCTACCTTTACTGAGTGGGAGTAGCCTTTGTATAATCAGTAATTTTAATATTTATTTATTCATAAGAAATTAAGCTATTTTACTATATATATAAAGAAGTAAGAGTAATAACTATTAGGAAAAAGAGGTTCCCCCACATTAGTAATTGAATAATATTTATTGAACTGGGATAGAGGCTTGAGCTAATTAATTAATTCATGAGAAAGATAACAATTTTCTTAAAGAAAAAGAAAAGATCAAAATATATCCAAAGGTTTTTCTATAGCTTGAGATGATAGAAATAAATAAGAGAACAAATCATAAGATATGCTAAAAGATTAGTGTGATTTACCTACAGACCTACCTTGCTTCTATCAGTGTTAATCACTCTATTAGGTAGTTTTGATCAACTATAGTGAGGCATGTACTTTGTTGGGGTCCTATTCTAGTTGTTTATGAACAGAATTTGTTGTAACAAGGTATAGGGTCCAGACCTTTGATCTCATAGGGAAGCTTCCAAACGAGGAAATCCCTTCTCCCAATGCAAGTCATCACTTTTTTTGCAAGTTTTAGTCAGTCAATAAGTATTTATTAAACATCCACTATGTGCTGATCATTGGAGATTCAAAGAAAGACAAAAGTCAGTCAGACCTCTCTCAAGGAACTCACAATCTAAATAAAGGAGCCAACAAGCAAACAAATATGTACAAACAGGCTATATGTAAGATAAACAGGAAATAATCAACAGAGGAAAGGCACTAGAATTAAGGGAACTCAAGGAAGCCAAGGAAGCCTGGAGGCAGAAATAAGTAGGGAGGGCATTCCAGGCATGTAAGGGCAAGTAGAAAAAGTACCCGGAGCTGAGAAAAAGAATGTTTTGTTTTGGAACAATAAGAAGGCCAGTGTCACTGGGTGGAAGAATACTTGATGGGATACAAAGTATTTTTGTTGTGGTTCAGTCATTTCTGACTCTTCACGATCCCATTTGGAATTTTCTTGGCAAATAAGATGTATAGTCTTGCCTAGTGGGCAGTGAAGTAGTGCAGTGATAGAGCACTGGACCAGGGCTCAAATCTGGCCTCAGATACTTACTAGCTGTGTGACTCTGGGCAAGTTACTTAATTTCAGTTTGCCTCAGTTTCCTCATCTGTAAAGTGAACTGGAGAAGGAAATGGCAAACCACTGCCGAAAAAAAAAAAAACAACCCAAAAGGGCTCACAGAGAGTTGGATATGACTGAAAACAACTAAACAACAACAACAACAACAACAGGTCTTGCCTAGAGTGCATCTAGGTTAAGTAATTTGCCCATGGTCACATAGCAAGTATGTCTCAGAAGTGGTATTTGAATGCAAGTCTTCTTGGCACAGAGACCAACTCTCTATCCACAGTTTTTCTCAGTAATTGTTGTTTCAAAACAAAATGTTTCCACTAAAATATTTTTATAAATAAGATGTGACTTTAAAAATGATAATTAAATGGGTTCTCCCCTAATTAAGGAGCTCACATTGTATCTGGGCCACAGGGAGAGACAACATGTAAACATACACATATATACAAAATAAGTACAAGACAATTTAGTGGGGGAGGAGGGGTGGAGCATTGGAATTTGAGGAATCAGGAAAAGTTTCATCTATTAAGATGATGCTTAAGCTAAGCTTTGAAGAAAACCAAGTAGTCTAAGGGAGAAAAGTGAGGAGGGATAGAGTGAGTTCCAGGCATGTAGGTACTAGGGGTGGGCACAAAGGAATATAGAGAGAATATGAAAGTGTTCTGTGTGGAAAGAGTAAAAAGACCAGTATGACCCTGAATCTAAGACTATACAATGAGGAATAATACAAAATAAAATAGGTTGGAGTCAGATTGTGAGGAGCTTTCAATACCAACAGGAGTTTGTATTTGATCCTAGATGTAATAGGGAGACATAACATGGTCCAGGGATATGTAGTTAATTTAGACTCAGAAAACCTCTGTCCCTTGCTACTTCTTTAGCCTTGGGCAACTCACTTAACCCTACTTCCATTTCCTCATCTATAAAATGAACGTATTGGATGAGATGGTTTTTCCAGCTCTAAATCTATAATTGTGTTAGCCTATGAAAACTATCCTAAAGATATAAAAATGAAATATGTTATAAAGTGGCAATCATCAAAACTATTTGGTATTGGCTAAGAAATAGAGTGGTGGATCAGTGGAATAGATTACGTTCACAAGACACAATAGTAAATGAATATAGTAATTTACTGTTTGATAAATCCAAAGACTCCAGCTTCTGGGATAAGAACTCACTATTTGACAAAAACTGCTGGGAAAACTGGACAATGGTATGGCAGAAACTAAGCATAGACCAATACCTCACACCATACTCCAAGTCAAAATGGGTATATGAGTTAGATGAAAGGGTGATACTGTAAGGAAATTGGAGAGAAAGGAATAATTTACCCATCAGATCTATGGAGATGTGAAGGATTTATGACCAAATGATAAAGAGTACATCATGAATTGCAAAATGGATAATTTTGATTATTTAAATTAAAAAGTTTTTGCAGAAACAAAACCAATGCAACCAAGATTAAAAGGAAAGCAGTAAGATGAGAAACAATTTTTACAGTAAGTGTTACTGACAAAGGCCTAATTAGAGAACGGAGTCAAATTTATAAGAATACAAGCAATTCCCCAATTGATAAATGGTCAAAGGAGATGACCAGACAGTTTTCAGATGAAGAAATTAAAACTATCTATGATCATGTGAAAAATGTTCCAAATCACTATTGATTAGAGAAATATAAACTAAAACAACTCTGAGGTACCACCATCAGATTGGCTAGTATAACAGAAAAGGAAAATGATAAATGTTGGAGAAGATGTGAGAAAATTGAGACCCTAATGCATTGTTGGTAGAGTTGTGAACTGATCCAACCATTCTGGAGAACAATTTGGAACTATGCCCAAAGGGCAATCAAACTGTGCATACCCTTTGGTCCTGCAATATCACTACTGGGTCTATATGCCAAAGAGATCATAAAAAAGGGAAAAGGACCTACATGTAGAAAAATATTTACTGTGATTCTTTTTGCGGTGCCAAAGAATTAGAGATTGAAGGGAATACCCATCAAATGGGGAATGGTTGAACAAGTTGTGGTATATGAATGTAATGGAATACTATTGTTCCATAAGAAATGATGAGTGGGTGGATTTCAGAAAAACCTGCAAAGACTTAAATGAATTGATGAAATTGATGAAAAAAAAATGAGCAGAACCAGGAGAACATTGTACGCTGTAACAGCAACACTGCGCGATGATCAACTATAAGAGACTTAGCTCTTCTCAGCAATACAATGATCCAAGGCAGTTCCTAAAGACACATGATTAAAATGCTATCCACATCCAGAAGAGAAACTATGGAATCTGAATGCAGTTCAAAGATTACTATTTTCACTTTTTTGGGGGGGTGGTGGTGGTATTTTTTTCCTCATAATTTTCCCCTTTTATTCTGTTTCTTCTTTCACAACACAACTAATGTGGAAATATTTTTTAACATGATTCCACATGTATAACCTAAAAAAAAAATACTATCAAAACAGTATAGAAAAAAAGATTATCTGTGAAACAGCAAATCTCTATTACATACACTTGCTTTTTTTTAAAAAAAGTGTAACAAATCCATCATTGTTCTAAAAAAACTAAAAAAAGATATAAAAATGACATTTGCCTCAGTTCTGCACTCACACAGCTAATAACAGGCAGTAGCTAGATTATTAGACTTGGAGTGAGAAAAACCCAGTTTAAAACATGGTCTCAGGCATTTGCCAGGTGTGTATCCTTGGGCAAATCTTAACTCTTTCAGATTCTCAGTTTCCTCAGCGGTAAAATGGAGATAATAATAGGACTTACTTCACAGGGTTATTGTGAGGATCAAATAAGAAAATGTATGCAAAGTGCTTCTCAAATTTTAAAGCACTGAATAACTGTTGAGTTATTATTATTATTATACTAAATGTACAAACTTGGTCCCTAGGCCTTATTTTACCTATCTATTAAAGGAGGACTTTTGAGTAGATAACAACTGAGATCCTGTTTAATTCTATAAAACCTATATGCTTCGTATGGTTGTATATCTTCTTTGTGCACTGAGATTCTGTTTAATTCTACAAAACCTATGTACTTCGTATATCTTCTTTGTGGGGAAATTGCTCCTTTTGCACAAAAGAGACCTTGCTATTCTGTGCAGCCAGCACAGGGGGCATAGGGAACAAGGACTTCGATTCTACTTACGGGCAACCACTCCACTTCTTTTTAACTCACAAGGATTTTGAAAATCAAGTGAGGCTATTTTCCAGATCTTATTACATAGCCAAAATATTAAATTTGTCTGCCCCAAATTTAATTCATTTCTATTCAACAAACATTTAATAAGTGCCTATGGTATGCAAGATATTAAGTACACAATGAAGAAAATGAAACGTCCTCAAGGTGCTTACAAAGGAAAACTGGGCAAAGGATAAACTCCAAGTAATAGAGGAATTCATTCCCCCTCTTTGCACAGGGAATGTGCCCTCCCAAGCATGAAGGAGACATCAAACACATTAAATGTTTTATGTATCTGGGACTCATCTGTTTGATCTTATCTCAGTAATGGCACTAATAATGGCCAGTCCAATGGGTCACATAAACAGGAAGTATGCCCTACAGAGCATTGTGGAGGCTCTTATGAGAATGAGTTTCTTCTCAGCTGGTCCTGCTTGGGATCCTGTTGGTGTTCTTTATTCTAGGTCCAGGAAGGTGACAGCCCTTAAAATCCATTGTTTTCTGCCAAAACCACCACTCTAACCTCCAAGTTATTGATTACCTCACAGTTAGGCAGTTAGGCAACTAGTATTTATTAAGTTCCTGCTATGTGCCAGCCACTGTGCTAAATGCTAGGGATACAAAGAAAGTCAAAGGACAGTCCCTGCTCTCAAGGAGCTCATAATCTAATAGGAGAGACAACATGCAAACAGTTATGCACAAAGATCATTGGTATCACACTCTCTTTCCATTGGTGGAAACCAAAGTCCCAGGTTTGTATGACCAATGGGGCTGAGTTGGGGAAAGCAAGAGTGATCCAGGCTCTTCAGTCCTTTAAGAATCTTTTGGCCTTCAACATTAAGAGAAAAGATCCTGAGGATTCTAACCTGTTTTCAGTGTCATAAAAAAAAGAAAAACTGAGAAGAATCTGACATGTAGAACTTGAATCATGTTCTTGTTCTCATCTTGCTACACTAGACCTTAGGGAATTTTCCTTTTGAATTAAGATCTGGGGAAGTTCCTTTACTGTGTATGTGCATATATATATGTGTGTGTATATATATGTATATATATGTGTGTGTGCATGTATATATACACATACATATTACATATATATGTTCTATATAAAACATATGTGTACATATATATGTTCTCATATGTATTTTCTCTGATTTCTGTTTTGCTATTGATTTGGACAAATGGGTTCCTTTCCTATTTGCTATGTATGTTCATTATAGAACTGGGAAGTCAAGCCTTGGATATAAAGCCTGGAATCACCTTTTCCTTCACTAAGAAATAGCAATCAGGAGTTTAGCTTAAACCTTAAAATTATATCCCCTGGATTAATAATATTTAAGGGAGCAGATGTAATTCTAGCCAGGTACCCCTTTAATCTGAGGAGAGTAGAGTGGCAGCCACTGGCTCCAACCTCCCATTTTCCTTCCTGGCAGGAATCAAAGTCTCCCCTCAAGAAAGAATGGGGGGAGGAGATATTAGAGATATTTATTCTGGCCTCTGTGTGGGCCACACATACAAAATCACATGCTACATGTGAGGGACAGCTATATTACTTACATACAAGATATAAACAGAATAAATTAGAGATAATCAACAAAGGAAAACTACTAGCATTAAGGAGGATCAAGAAATACTAAAACTATAGACTGAGTCACCTCTTCAATATTAACTCACAGGAAAGAGAATGGCCTACTTGACCTTATAGGTGCTTATTAAATATTTGCTGACCTAAATTGAACCACAAAACCATTTGAAGTTTTTTAATATAGTTTTCAGGTACATGTGTAAACATCTAACCTTTCTGGGTTCTGAGGCAGCAGTAGAATGAAATGCAGCTTGGTTGAGCTTTCAAGGGCTTTCTTCCAGATCAGACTTTCTCACAAAGTTTTGGCATTTATAATTCTTCCTTAAGCCAGGAAGTGGCCAGGTGTATGTAACATTGTACAAAACTCCACATGAAAATGAACTGAACTTTTAAAGACCTCAGACTGTGGGGTTAGGTTTTAATTTGGGACCAAGTTTCAGTCAGGTTCTCATTTCTTTCGATCCAGTTTACCCACCCTTAGTTTTCAGCAAGGAATGGAACTGAAGACTGATTTTTAAATTCTCTGACACCCTGCTTGCTGAACTACCTACCCTGTCTTAATGCCCTGCTATTTTATTCCACATAAGGACTTGAAATACACCTGAGAACATCCAGTTAAGGTGGTGAGTTGCCAAGTCATTCAGAAATGTGATCTCTGGTAGGTCGGTCACACCCAGCTTGGGAGCTATCAGGTGTAAAGAGAAAAATATTGTCACACAACTCTTATCAGGTCATCTTTTTATAAGGCTTTTTCTTATTTAGTTCTGATTTTATTTCTTGGTTTTTCTGGAAAAATGCTGCAGCTATGTTGCTCCTACAGCCAAAAATCTGCACTTAATTGGGCACATAAAAAAATAGCAGACAGGAAGTCTATTTCCTCACAGAGAGATATTGTGGTTTATGGACTCAGCTTAAGTACTGCTAAGTCAGTGCATTATTTTTTTTTTCATGCTGTCCTGTTTGAGATGTACTTGGCAAAATCAAACTGATTTGGGTGCCAGTCCAGAATGTATACCAACCCAGGTATAGGGAGCTGCTTCCAATCTTAGCTAAATTTGGGTTTTCATTTTGGACCAAGTCTTCAGTTTTTGTCTTATCTTGGATATTACTGTAACAGGATATTTACTATATTGTGAACATATCTTAAAACATATGTATATTTACAAGAAAGAAAGACTCATGACCTCCCACAAATAGGGCTACATATGAATACTATTGATTCTGGGAAAGCATTTAAGTTAAATATATAACCATCCTACCCTTCATTCCCCCAACCTCTTACTAGTAGGAGCCAATTTTCTAATAGCTAAAAAATTATAAATAAATCTTTCAGTTATTCTACTGTGCTTTTCACTCCATCATAAGTTCATCTTCCTTCAGTTTATGCTTCCTTAATAACAGTTAGAATCTGAACATAATAACCACAGAACATTAGCATTGACTTGGTTTGAATACTTTGATTTTGCCTCATACTTGAGTATGAGAACCCCCTTTTAACATCAAAAAAATTTCACAGATCTCTACATAGAGATGAATTACATCATAAGCATTCAATTCATTGTGAAAATACAAAAAGCTACTATGAATTCAATAGTGCTTTTAAATGAACATATATGTGTGTATGTTTATGTATTTTCAGCCCACAGTGGATGGTCTTAGAGTCAAGAAGACCTAGGACAAATTCAATTCTAACAATTATTAGCTTTGTGGCTGTGGGACAGCCACTATTATCCTCTATGTACTCCATGAAACTCTCTAGAACTTATTGGTAGTCATAAATAGGTTGCAACCTGAATTGATAGGAGTGCCTACACTGGGATTTCCCTAGGCTGACAAAATCACCAATCTCTGGACATATTTATGTATATTTTTATCCATAACAATATATACATTATATACATACATACATTCACACAATCTGAAAATCTCAGTTTCTCAATCTTCTTTCTAATTCTCTGGCGGGGTCTTCAAAGTGTAAATCCACTCTCTATCACTGTGGCTGGCAGTTTCTCAAGTTTGGAACCAGTTCTCATTTATTTTCAGTCTATAGAGAGTAGAGAAATCATTTATAGTCCTTAAGATTTTTATCATTTGGGTTTTGTATAGGAGAATAGCAATTGGATTGTTTTGGGGTACTGTGTACAGCTGGCCCACACCGACAAATTGAAGTGAACCTGCCTGACTTGTACATTTCCGGCTGTCTAATTAGCTGCATTTACCTGCGACCCAAGATTGTGGGGGGTTTGTTTATTCATTTGCCTAATTTACATAATGTACTTGGTCTTTTATGGGAGCAAACAGAGGAATAATCAGATGATGTTTTGGCAGCCCCAGGACAGCTAGGGTGTGGTTCTTAGGATGAGGAACTAGTCTAATCCTGCCTTGAGGGTGATTTAGAGGCTAAAGAGTCTGGGGTTAGTAATAATCCATCTTCATCCCCACCCCTGAATCCCTCAAATTCTCACAGCAAAAGTCATTTGATCCCTCTCAACCTTACCTACTCTGCCCATTCCACTTCCAACACCTATACTTGTAGTTTATTCAGGGATTCAGGTTCTGGGATTTTTCTGATCCTAGACAGAGGAAATAAAAGGATCCGGGCTCCATAGATCCAAGGCTTACTCTTAGCTTAGGTTTGCTGCTATTGCTGTTGCTGCTGCTTCTTACCCCACTCTGACATTGTACTCTGTTGCTTAAACCTAAGTCCATTTACAGAGAAGCAGAGATTATCCTGAATATGGAGCCAATTATCATGACCTGGAGTGGAGTGATTGAATGGAAGGGGATTATTCATCAATTTCTACAATTTTGGAACTAGAAGGGACCTTAGAAATAATTTATTCTAATCCCTTCCCTTTAAAAATGAAGAAAGTAAAGCCTATTAGAGCAATTAAGTGATTTGTTCAATCTCACACTGACAGTTTAAGGCAGAAGTTTACCTATATATGAAATGAGGGGTGTTTACTAACTTAGTACCAGTGGCTGCAGCTGTGATAAAATTCTCCATTTCACTAGCTGGCCCAGATAGCTAAGCACTACAAGAAGTCCTTGACACCAGCTTCTGACCTCATCCTTTTGTAGAAAAAGCAGATGCCTACAAACTAATGGTTGGAACTCTCCTCTTCTAAACCAACCTATAATCTAGTCTTTTTTTTTATTAATTTATTTTAAACTTAAATACTAAAACTTAGTATCAATTAGATCCTATTAAGACTTAGGTCCTGGGGGCAGAGCCAAGATGGCAGAGTGAAAGCAGTTTCTTGCTTGAGCTCTCCCCAAACCCCTCCAAATACCTGTAAAAAAATGGCTCTAAACAAATTCTAAAGCAGCAGAACCCACAAAAGGACAGAGCGAAACAAATTTCCAGCCCACAACAGCCTGGATGGTTGATCAGAAAGGTATGTTGCGCCAGGCAGGGAGAGGAGCGCAGTTCGACATGGGCACGCAGGCAAAACAGGCCTCAGCAAAACTGGAGCAGCTGACAGAGGACTGAATCACTGGCAGCTGTGGTGGTTTCTAGACTTCTCAACCCACAAATGCCAAAGACAATTTACAAGGTCAGTAGGAAAAGTCTGTGACTGCAATGAGAAAGAAGCTTGCTCCCATCCCTAGCCCCCAAGTGCAGCCCCGAGGTGGCAGCTGCTTCTGAAACTTCCTGCCCACAGACTGAGGTGGAATCAAGTGGCTGATCAGAGGGGGATTGCAGAGATCTCTCTGCTGGTGCAGGATTCTCTTGCTTTGCCCATGCGTGGGCCTGGGTCACAGTTCTGGGTGGTGGTCCTGGGGCGAGGAGGAGAGCTGGCATGGTGGAGCTTATAGTGATGGTGGAGAGGAAATCCTCACAGTTCCAAGGCAGAAAAGAGTGCTTGTGATCACTCATAGACTAGAGCACAGTCCAGGAAAGGAGTAAACACTTTGCCCTTGATCATAGCACCTTGGAAGAACTGAAAACATATAGGTCCCTAGAAGTATCTCTGAAAACAGCTGCACAAAACTCCCAAAGCTTGGGACAGTATATTCTCCACACTGGAAGCAGACCCATAACTTAACAAAGAGTTTAAAACTCAAGTAATTGGCTGGGATCATGAGCAAATAAAGGCACAAAAAAAGTCAGACCATAGAATCTTTCTTTGGTAACAAAGAAGATCAAAACATACAACCAGAAAAAGACAACAAAGTCAAAGCTCCTACATCCAAAGACTCCAAAAAAAAAAAATGTGAATCAGTCCCAGGTCATGGAAGAGCTCAAAAAGGAGTTTGAGAAACAAGGAAGAGAAGTAGAGGAAAAACTGAGAAGAGAAATGAGAGTGATGCAAGAAAATCATGAAAAACTAGTCAACAGCTTGCTAAAGGTGACCCCAAAAAAATACTGAAGAAAATAACACCTTAAAAAATAGCCTAACCTGAATGGCAAAGGAAGTCCAAAAGTCAATGAGGAGAAGAATGCCCTAAAAAGCAAAATTGGCCAAATGGAAAAGGAAGTCCAAAAGCTTACTGAAGAAAATACTTCCTTAAAAGTTAGAAAACTGAGCAATTGAAAGCTAGGGACTTTATGAGAAATCAAGACACTGTAAAACAAATCCAAAAGGATGAAAAAATGGCAAACAATGTGAAATATCTTACCGGAAAAACAACTGACCTGGAAAGTAGATCCAGGAGAGAGAATTTTAAAATTATTGGACTATCTGAAAGCCATGATCAAAAAAAGAGCTTAGACATCATCTTTCAAGAAATCATCAAGGAAAACTGCCCTGATATTTTAGAATCAGAGGGCAAAATAGAAATTGAGAGAATCCACTGATCACCTCCTTAAAGAGATCCCCAGAGGAAAATTCCTAGGAATATTGTAGCCAAATTCCAGAATTCCCAGGTCAAAGAGAAAATATTGCAAGCAGCCAGAAAAAAACAATTTGAGTATTGTGGAAACACAATCAGGATAGCACAAGATTTAGCAACTTCTACATTAAGGGGCCACAGGGCTTGGAATGTAATATTCTGGAGGGCAAAGGAGATAGGATTACAACCAAGAAACACCTACCCAGAAAAACTGAGCATAATCCTTCAGGGAAAAAAATGGATATTCAGTGAAATAGAGACTTTCAAGCATTCTTGATGAAAAGACCAGAGCTGAAAATTTGACTTTCAAATACAAGACTCAAGTAGTACAACTGGCTTTATTATTACCCACAATGACATTTTGGTTTTAAAACTGCACATTTTCTCCAAGAAACCACCTTTTTACCTGAGCTTCCTTATGGTTAGTTATTGGAGTTTTTAGTCAAGGCAAGTCTTTAACAAGGAATCTTGGGACAAAAATCATTGATTGGCAGTGAAGAGTGGGAAGGAGCCAATGATGGTGCAGAGTCTAGTGGAAGTAGGAAACAAAGTGCAAAGTGAGAGGAAAACTCAACTTGCAAGGAGCAGTCACACATCAGAAGAGTGTGTTGCTCTCTCCCAGAGAGTCCTACCCTCACTATCCCTGAGATCGTGGGGAAAAGAATGCTTTAAAATTGGTTAATCATCTAGTAAGTCTTTGCTGTGTCTATTATATGCTAGTATCATTCTAAGATCTAGGGATACAAAAATAAAAATGAAACAATCCCTGCCCAGGAAGAGTTTCCATCTTACAGGTGCAAACAAGATGTACACATGTGAGGAAAAACAGAGACTGGATAATGAGGGCTTTGTCCTAGGAGCATGAATGTTGGACCTGCTTTAGGAAGTCCCTAATGATGAAGGGACTGAATGAAGGGACTGACGACTTCAAGAACATGCACTGGTATTCTGTAACTATTTCCTTTCTATTAACCTCATGGTGAAGAAAAGTCTTTTTGGTTGGCTGCTAAGCTGGAACTAAGTGGGTCCATCAAAGACTTCTAAGGGAGCAACTTGATTTATCTCATTCCTAATGTTGAGAAAGGCTTCTTCAAAACTCTACATGGAGAGAGAGGTAATAAACATAGTAGCAGCATCTTCCTCTTACTTACTGCCTATCTCCCTACTTAGGCTAAAATATTGCTGTAAACAAGGCACTCTTGTTTCTTAGCTTCAATGCTTTTGTTCTTTCCTCTTCTTAAGTGGAGTATCAAAAGTAGGTTGAACCAAGCTGTGGTCTTGAGAACTTTGAAAGATGGGGAGAGCTATCATTGTGCAGGAACTGGACATAACCCAGATTCCAGTTTGTTGGCAGTCAAGCCAGGTGAGGTTCCAGTGAAGCTCTGGGGAGTGGCTGCTTGATCAAGCCTAGTAGTGGATTGATTCTGTGACTGTTTCCTATTGTAGGAAGGGATTGATTCTATCCATGGCTAGGCCACATTTGGAGGTGAACATGGTAGGCTGAATGCTTTATAATGTAATATATAATGTGATACAATATAATAATGATCAACATTTGCCACTGCGAGGATAAGCCAAATGGAATTGTCAACTCACCCATCAGGACAATAAGACATAGTCTCAATTACACACACACACACACACACACACACACACACCTATATATCACAAACAAAACTCTGCAAGAAGAGATAATAAAAGATACCCCATTTAAAATAACTCCAGACAGTGTAAAGTACCTGAGAATACACCTGCCTAAACAAGCCCAGGAACTATATAAACAAAATTATATAAAAAAAATTTTATGCAAATAATTGGAGACAGGGCCAATATAACAAAAACAACAACTTTACCCAAACTGATTCATATATTCAATGCCACCCCAATTAAATTACCCACAAATTATTTTACTGAATTAGGAAAAAAATAACAAAATTTATTTGGAAGAATAAAAAGTCCAAGAATATCAAAGAAGCTAATAAAAACATGTAAAGGAAGGAGATTTAGCAGTACCAGGTCTTAAACCTTAAGGCAGAAATTATCAAAATTGTCTGATACTGGCTAAGAAACAGATAGATAGATCAGTGGAACAGAGTAGATATACAACTGACAGCAGCAAATAAATATAATAATCTTGTATTTGACAAGTGTGAAGACTTAAGATTTTGGGAGAAGAATTCGTTATTTGGTAAAAATTGTTGGGAAAACTGAAAAGTGGTATGGCAGAAACTGGGCATAGAACAGTATCTTACAGTGTAAAGTTTTACCATTTACCAAGATAAGGTGAAAATGGATGCATGACCTAGATATAAAGAGAGATATTATAAGAAAATTAGAAAAACATGGAATATATTACTTATCAGACTTATGGATTGGTGAACAATTTATGAATAAACAAGAAATAGAGAGCAATGTTAAGTATAAAATGGATAATTTTGATTACATTAAATTAGTTTTTGTACAAATAAAATAAGTGTAGCCAAGATTAGAAGGAAAGCAGAAAAATCAGGGGGAGGTGAATTTTATAGATAGTTTATCAGATAAAGGTCTCAGATCTCAAATATGTAAAGAATTTTGTCAAATCTATAAGAATATGAGTCATTCCCAATTGATAAATAGTCAAAGGATATGAACAGTCACATGAAGAAATGAAGAAATCAAAACAATTTATAGTCGTAAGAAAAATGCTCTGGATCATTATTGATTAAAGAAATGCAGATTAAAACAACCTTGAGATATCATCTTACACCTACCAGATTAGCTAAAATGAAGGTAAACAATGTTGGAGGGATGTGGAAAAATTGGGACACTAATTCTTTGTTGGTGGAATTGTGAACTGATCATCTTGGACAGTAGTCTGCAATTATGCCCCAAAAAATTATTAAACTACCTATACCCTTTAACCCAGCAATACCACTACTAAATCTATTTTCAAAGATGATTAGAGAAAAAGGAAAAGAACCTATCTATTCTAAAATGATTATAGCAGCTCTCTTTGTGGTGGCAAAGAACTGGAAATTGCAAGAATGCCAATCAATTGGGGAATGGCTAAACGAGTTGTGGTATATGATTGTGATGGAATATTACTGTGCTATGTGAAATGATAAACTCAATAATCTTAGAAAAACATGGAAAGACTTACATGAAATAATGAAGAGTGGAATGAGCAGAACCAAGAGAACATTGTATACAGTAACAGCAGTATTGTTCTAAGAACGACTTAGAGTGAATAAGTTATTTTGACTATTATAAATACTGAAATTAACTATAAAGGACACATGAAGAAAGATGCTATCTGCATCCAGAGAAAGAATTGATAAAGAGAAGTATGTATAGAATAATTTTACATATGTGTGTATACACATACACATACATATACACATACATATACACACACATTATTTATATATATATATATATGCACATATATATGTATATATACTTATTTGTGTCTAATGGTAGCCATTTTAGGGCCAGGGGGAGGGAAGAAAAAAAAGCAATTTATATGATAACTTTATTATATATTTAAAAAGAATAGCAAGTTATAAAAAGTTATATAAAAGTTATAAAAAGAATAGCAAATAATTGACTTGCAGTTTCATGTGCAATCATCTTTCTTATTGTACTATGTTATGGAAATGCTTGTTTTATTCCATAAATTAAACAGAAGATAAAACTTTAAAAAAGATTATGAAAGAAAAAAAGAGAAATGTGTCAATTATTTATGGATTTTAGGCATAGACATCTCGCCCAAAGAAGTGGTAGAGCATTTTACTTTCACAAAAGGCAAGTAGTATAAGCCTGTTTCAATGCAAAAAGAACAATATGAACATTTCTATTAGTAGCAATCTAGTAATTCAGTATTTATCATATTAAACTTAATATCAGTGCCTCTATAAGTCTCAGCAATACAGACAGTATCAATATCAATATATCATAGGCATCGTTATTTACAGAATTCAGTGACACAAGAAGTGTCTGTTTTTAGCAGCCAAGCAATCAACAAATGAAAAGTTTGCAAAATTACACCACTGGAACTCATTTGTGATGGAATATATACCAGAAAAATACTGACTATACATTTACAATCTAATTATTGTTATTACTTTTTGCCAAATTTCTCTAGGATCTTTTAATCCAAGATATTTAAAATTTTTAAAGTTCTAGACAGATAATCTCTTTAGAGGTCTCTACAAAAGCAAAGAATCCAACTTTATCCTGGATAAACCCCTACAAGTAACATCAACTACCCTGTCCCCTACTGCCTGAAGGTCAAGTATGTTATATTTTACCTTTTCCCTGGGCTTTTCTGGTATCCTTAAAGGACTATGAGTTGTCTAGACTCTCTGCAAATGACTCCAGGACCCACCAATGGTGTTCCTAGAAGTAGTATGGCCATTCCCTGCATCAAAGTTCCCTTAAACTACTAACAATAAGATTAGCTTTTATGAAGGAATATTTACTTCAAAAATATAATAATGTACAAACAGCTTAACTCAGTTCCTGTAGAGCACAGTCCTAGTTCCAAGTCCAAAAGCCACCTCAATCTTGAGTGCCAAATGCCCTGGTTTCTCTTGGACTTCCCTAGGTAGGTTACAGCATTCCACCTGGAATCCTGGCCCCAAGGGTCTAAGGTCATCATGGCTCAACCTGCCAGATCTGATGGAGATCACCACTAGCACTTTAAGCTGAGAAAGAAACAAAAGAGAGCAAGACAAGCATCCCAGGTATGAAGGTCTAAAAGGGGAGAAGAAGGTATCCATCAGTCTACTATTCTTTGTGTTCCCTACATACCAAGATTTCTTAGTAGAACTCTGCCACCAGTGGAGAGATCTTAACAGTGAACTGTCATTGTGCAATGTTCAAAATATATGTGTATACACATGCACACACAAAGACACACAAACACACAACAATTTTGGGAAGAAAGGCATTTCAGGAAAAAACTTAGTACAGTAGAAAAGTGGTACTGGAGCTGAGTCTTTAAGGAAACAAGCAATTTATGAAGGTGAAGAGGGAATGAATTTCAGGCATGGTGGATATCCAGTGAAAAAGCACAGAGATGAAAGATGTAGTTTCACATATGAAAAACAATCAAAATTCCAGTTTAGTTGGAATGTAGAGTGTGAGAGGGGGAGTAATGTATACTAAGCCTGGAAAAAATTGTGAGTATTAGGTTTTGAATGGCTTTAAATGCCAGCTGAGTTGATATTTTATCCTGCTTTAGTAGAGTGGACACTGTTAGTCTAAGGCCAGAGAGCCTGGCAATCTTAGCCAATCCCTGTCTTTTACCTGTCCTCATGGTTTGCCTTGACTTCATTACTCTGGGATTGATTGTCTTTACGTCAGGGGAACTAGGTTCTCCTCTGCTTCAACCTCATCCCTACTTCATATTCCTGAGGAACAAATTATTTTGAGTGCAAATAAAAGAAAGCTACATCAGCCAAAAGCTTAAGTGGCACTCAACTTTTAAGATTCTATCTAGCTGTAGTTCCTGATTAGTCAATCAACCAATGAGCAATTATTAAGTGCCCACTATTTGCCAAGCACTGTCCTGAGCACTAGGAAGACAAATAGAAAAGCCTTTTTCCTTATTTGTTTTAATCTTTGTTTCTAACTCTGCCTTCCTGAGAGCAAAAGATTCTATTGGTTAATAATAGATCTGGTTCTCACCCTGCAGCCATTAATAAGTGGTTATTACACTATTTTGCATGTAAGTTACTAAACTAGGTGTTTTTGGATGGTACCAGCTAAATAATAATGTATAACCCTTGCATCTTTGGCTTGCCCCAATACAAGGGATCAAATTATATTTTAGGAGAAATTCTCACTTTTCTGGCTCACTAAATCTGGACAGGTGACAACTTCAACTTTGCCTCATCCTTCTGCCCTACCAGGGTGTGATTAATCAACCCCTCCTTGCATGCACATAGATCCTCAAAGCTCAAACATGAACTGGTTTGTTTATTGATCAAGGGAAATAAGTAGAACTGATACAAAAATTAAAAGAAAATAACAATGGGCAGCTAGGTGGCACAGTAGATAGAGTTCCAGCCTTGGAGTCAGGAGGACCTGAGTTCAAATCTGGCCTCAGTCACTTGATACTTATTAGCTGTGTGACCCTGAGCAAGTCACTTAACCCTGATTGCCTCACCAAAAATAACAAATAAAATAAAATAAACATTAAAAGAAAATAACAAATAATAACAATAATGAGGCCAATGTGATCTTTTTCAACCTCATTATTGCCCTGGGTAGGAAAAGAATGCATGAGGTTTGCTCTTCCATATCAATAAACCTTTCCATGGCTTTTCTATGCAGCATTACTTTTCATGCAGTTCTGGTCTATAGCAATTTTCAGCAGTTTTTGCCGGTCACTGTTCTCCATGGTAACTTCCTTTCTTAGTTCTTTCCTTCAATTCACTTGTTTGCAGCTAATACCTACTACCTGCAATTCTCAGCTTCCAACAGATCATTCATTTTCCCAGGGAATCAGTCCCTCTGTCTCCAAATTCCCTGCCTGCAGCACAGCTCAAAAATGCAATTACACCTTTGACTATTTTTGAAGCCTTCTCTTGTATTGTTTTTCCTATGTTCCCACGTATCACAGGCCAGAAGTCTCCAAAGGGTCAGAAATATTCCTATCCTTGCAACTCAGAAGTAGGTCTCTCTTCCCAGTTCCATTTGGTTAGCATAATTTTCAATCTAATAGCATATTTCCCCCAATAACTTATTGGTGCACCTCCTACCCATGTCATTGCCAAACATGGATCTAAAGGATAGGAAGGGCACACCAATTTCTGCCCAATTGTCATAATTATTTCCCAATTGCAGTTGGAGGGGAAAATTATTCAAATTACCTAAGACTATCTCAAAGGAGGAGGATCATATATTCCCCTGATATTACCACACACTGAAGAAGGAAAGATTTATATCTCCATGACAAATGCCTTCCACTCATATAGCACTTGAATATTTATAAAGTACTTTTGTCACTAAAAGAACTATGAGGTGAATAGTGGAAATAGTATTATTCCTATTTTACAGGTGAAAAAACTGAATTTCAGAGTTTTAAGTGACTTGTCTGTGGTCCCACACCTGGTTAGAGCTTTACATGGTTCTTTTTTTCAAGGAATTTAGTATACTATATCATGTTTAGACCTCTAGAGAAAAACACAAAGGTCAATAAATCAACAAAACAGAAAACTTTGGAAACAATTCTCTAAAGTATAGGTGGCACAATTTTAAGGGCATTGGGAATTCTCTAGGAATTTGAAGAAGAGGAAGATATAAAAGACAGAAAATATCATTAACCTTATTACTACCCCCAAAAATGTGACTGAGAAAGCATCAATAATTGCCTAGCAAAGTGCCTATTTTCCCACCTATTTTAAATTCTTTTGAAAATGATATATGCACACATATACATTGATGATATCCTCAATGAGGGCATAAGAAGTGAAAAGGAAGACTTTCACAAGTGATCTAACAGAGCAGATAATTTCTTTTCTATCACAAAATTGATCAAAAGAGAAGGAATAAAAGATCCCACTGTGTTTATTATTCTACTTGTTGAATATAAAAAAGCGTTTGATTCAGTAGAGCAAAATGGATCTCCTACAACAACATAAGCCCAATGCACATGTTAAAATTACATGATTCCTTGAAATATATAACAGGGATACCCTTAATCCATATTCCCATTAAAATCAATCAAAGCATATAACAGAGAAATATTTCCATTGAGGTGAAACAGTGTATACTCTAGGGTGAATAAGAATTCCCTATGAATGGTAAAGTCCTCCATAGGCTTCTATTTGCAGATAACATTGTATTGATTTCATCAAACCACAGAATACTGTAAAGCCTCCTAACCATACAGGAAAAAACAAAGTAGATGAAGAATTATCATTGAAAGACTAGAATATGCAATTAAATGGAAAAGCTATAAATTTTATTTATCAATGTATCAGCATAAATAGGTACACATGTATTATTATATATGCATGTATGTATGTCTCAGACAGATACTATAAATGAACAATGAGTTGGGCCTAGAATTAAGCAAGATTAATAGAGTAGACTGGAGGCTGTCATTAGGAAGTTGCAGAATTTTTTTTTTAATGATCACAAACTTCTTCATGAAACTAAGGTTCATCTTCTTAATACAAGTAATTTTCCAGTGTTATTGTATAGCTTTGAGTTATGGATCAATAGTCTCAGAAGAATTAAGTTAATGGTCACCCAAAGGGCAATGGAAAGATTCATGGTTGGCATGAGCAGGCCATAATACATTACAAACAAAGAATTACAAAGAAGTATAAAGGATATCATTAAAGAAATTTTTAGTTTAAAAAGATTAACTGGTCATATGATAAAAGCAGAAGATTGACCACAAGTGGTTATCTGCATATCCTACATGCCAAGACAAATCAAAGAAGGCCCTCTATATGTTGTACCTAATATATGAGGAGTCTTCCTTGAGCCCTTGTAGTAAAATTATAAAAGGACATGGAAGAGTTCCACAGGACAAGTAGGAATGGATGGGTTACAATTTTGCCATTGAAGAGAATGTCTGCACTGATGAGATAAAGATCCATTTGAGTATTCAGCTTTTCACTTCCTTGTATTATTCAAGTAATTTAATTAACCAAACAGTAAATATTTCACAGAATCTCAGAATTCAAAGGAGCTTCAGAGGCCAATTAAACCAATTCAGACCTCAACATAAATTCCTAATGTCTAATTGACATGTGGTAGAGGTAAAATCTACTATCCCCATCTCTACTTTCACTAGCAGGCTAGTCCCCCAGAGCATGATGTTCTCCTTACTGGGTATTTTGTAGGGTTATCCCTGGGAGGTTGGGAGGGAGGTAGTTTTTCTAGTATTACGAATCATAATCCACTACCAATGTGCTTCCTGCCATGCTTATTAGTTGATATGAGTCAGTCAACTTTAATTAAATAAATTTTAGGAAGATATATTTACTGAGGTGGCATAATGAGAACAGTATATGTTCTCATAAAGATCTGTGACAGTCTCCCACAAGTACATATGGAATCCAGGAAAAAGTGGGCTCATGTTCTAAACATGACAACTTGTGGTAAAAGATATAAATTCAGCTTGTAGAAGTCCTTTTATTGAAGTCGTCAAGATGTTCCCCTAGGCATAGTGTCGGTTTTTCTCCTGGGCTCTTTATAGAGCCTTGAATCTTCATCCTGTCCATCCTTGGCTCCTGAAGCAATCACACAACTGCCAGCCTTTGCTATCTTGGGGACAGATAGAATACACTTGGGAAGATGGATGCTCAAAATCCTTCAGGGTCTTCTAAACTCACAATGTTTTCATTCAAGGTGGTGGAGAGTGAAGAGAATAAGAAAGAATAAGAATATCCCCCAAGTGAATCGTTTTCAGGGCTTTGTTTAAATGGAATATTCTTCTCTTTCCATTGCCCAATACACAACTCTATCATTCTAAGTACCTTGGTGATTTTATATGGGCCCTCTTAAGGATGTGACCAAATTTCTCATCTAATCAAAACAGACTTCCTGTAGAACCTAGAGTGGTGCGATATAAAGTGAATAACTGAGCTATGTTCATACCTGATAAATATATTGGAGTTAAGGGGAGTAGGATGGTTTCAACTCTACTCTTAAACTAACAGTTGGTTATATAGCCTTTGCTTGAAAAACTCAACGAGAAAGAACACGACCTGACTTTTGGATAGCCCTAATATTTACACAAAGCCTAAATCTGTTTATTTTCTACTTTTATCCATTGTTCTCAGTTCTTCCCTCTAGGAACAAACAGAACAAGTTTGTTGTTCCCTCTTTCACATGATAGCTCTTCAGATACTTGAAGAAAGACTAGATTTGTGAATCAAATATTAAATTCTAATCACAAAGATAAAATTGTTATTAATTTAGAAGGATATTTGGGTTAAACTTTATTTTTCAAAAGTAATCTACAGAATGAGATGATAGGTATGTCAAATCAAAGTAAATATGTTGTTGGATTATTATTGTAATTTGACAGATAAACAATATAAAGTTGTGTCATAATTTGATCTCTTCCTAGATACCATCTAATAATCGCCTGGTCTAGCTAAGTTTATTTAATTTTAGGACTGAAAATAGCATTTATCTATGAACCAAATTTTCAAGTAAGAAATATCATCCTTAAATATTGGTTAGTTCCCAACATTTATTGAACACTCTGTTTATGGATTAAGAGTTGCACAAAAGGATGGACTAGAATTCAAAATCTATCTGTCTGTTCTTGGCACACAAATACATCTTTTTGAATTTAAAACCACCTCCATACTGAGTCTTCCACTACATCTCTGTCTATTGCCCTGTGTAGGCCTTCATATTTTGCTTTTGTTGCCCTTTACCCTCTTTATCCTCCTTGAAATATGCTTAATCTTTTTTTGCTGCTTTTTTTTGTTAGACAATGGGGTTAAATGACTTGCCCAGGGTCATACAGCTAGTAAGCATCAAGTGTCTGAAGCCAGATTTGAACTCAGGTTATCCTGAATCCAGGGCTAGTGCTCTATCCATTGCACCACCTAGCTGACCCCTGCTTTTTCTTTTTCAGTAAAATAACCAGATTCCAGATGTAACCAATGATGGTCATCTGTAACCCCTTCCACCAATGTAAGCTCCTTTCCAAATCCTTCCTCCAACAAGTTCCTCTGATATTTAATCCAATTCTCTTGAACAAATATTTATAAAATATCTTTTACAAACCATACATTGTGCTAGGTGTTGGGGATCAAAGAATGAAACAATGCATAGTATTTATACTCAAAGAGCTTCATTGTGGGAGGAGGAATAAGATGTAAAGGATGCCCTTTTAAGATTTTGACAGTTTTTCTCATTTAAAGGGGAAAAAAAAGACAAATATGAGACCTGTATATTTTGGGGGGGGGGATGGAAATTGAGCATATAGCCCTCAGAGACAACGAACTTACTCAGGGAAAGGAAGGCCACAGTTCACAGCATTTAATTTGCATATAACCAGCAGCAGAACTTCGTAGTTGAAAGTTGAGGAATCATGAATCCCAGAAATGATTTGAGATTATTAGAGAAATGTACAATAGAGGTAGCTAGTGGCAAAGTAGAGAAAGCACTGAGCTTAGAGTTAGAAAGACCTGAGTTCAAATTTAACTTCAAACTCCAACTAATTATGTGACCCTGTGCAATTCATGTAATTTCTGTCGACCTCAATTTCCTCACCTATAAAATGAATATAATAATAGTACCTATCCCCCAAGCTTGTTGTGAAGATCAAATAAAATAATATATGCAAATTACTTTGCAAATGTTAAAGTGTTATATAAGTACTAGCTATTAGTACATTGCAATTATTGCTTAGCTGGGAGATATGAGGATGTGGTGAACCACCATGTTAGTTAGAAGTGAGATCTGTTATTGAAGGGACTGTTTTTGATCAGGAAAGCGGGTCTACAAAAGACTTCATAATTTAAATAAAAAGGTATACCTTTCTCCGTACTACCACATGCTGCCAGGCAAGGGACTGGAAAAGCTCTAAAAATCACAAGCTAAGGGTCTCTGCCCTTTCTGAAAGACAAAGGACTATCTTGGGAGTGAAGGGGAGAGACAGAGGCTCTACAAAAGAATGGTCTGGTTTAGCAGTGGAGCAATCCAGTCTTGGATGAGTCCAGCTTGTCAATGTTTTTCTCTATTAAACTGCCCAACTTAGCAGCAGAACCACTCATCTAATTGCCTTTTGTGTTGACTGTTCCTGAGGAAATGAAAAGACATCAAGGCCTACAGGTCCAGAGTTGTGAATTGCCCTGGGCATACATGCTCTCTACTCATGTACCTCACTATCATGGTACTTCAAATTGGTGCCAACTCTTTCCCATGGAAACTATTTGTATTGGTAGGAAAGTGCATGCCAGATTTATGGTTTAAACATTATAATATAATTATTTTTGTTTTGTCTCTGTTTAGTAAATCCTTCATTTTTCAGGTAAAGACTAAAAGTATGGACTGTAATCATTAGAGACTGAGATTATAGGAGATTACCTGAGATTAGAGATTACCTAGTTCAAGTGCCCCATTTTTTAGGTGAGGAAACTGAGGCCCAGAAAAAGGGAAAGTACTTGTGAAAGGTTAAGCAATCAGCAAGTAGCAGAATCGTGATTCTGACTCAGTTCTCCTGACTTCAGATCTAGCATTCTCAAACCATGTTGCCTCTAAAACAATTGGCAGACATTAACTTTTTCAGGCTCAGAACAAATCCTCATCTCTGATTCTTTCAGAGCAGAATTGGTCAAATGGAAAAAAGATGTACAAAAATTCGCTGAAGAGAACTCCTTAAAAAGCAGAATTGGCCAAATGGAAAAGGAGGTATAAAAACTCACCAAAGAAAATAATTCCTTAAAAATATGAATTGAGCAAGTGGAATATAATGAGTATGAGACATCAAGAAACAATCAAACAAAACCAGAAGAATGAAAAAATAGAAGACAATGTAAAATATCTCATTGGAAAAACAACTGACCTGGAAAATAGATACATGAGAGATAATTTCATGATAAAAAAAAAAGAGCTTAGATGTCATCTTTCAAGAAATTATCAAGGAAAACTGTCTTGATATTCTAGAACCAGAGGGGAAAATAGAAATTGAAAGAATCCACTTATCACCTCCTGAAATTCCAAAATGAAAACTCCCAGGCCCAGATTGAGGAGAACGTATTGTAAGCAGCCAAAAAAAAAAATCAAATATTGTGCAGCCACAGTCAGGATCACACCAGATTTAGCAGTTTCTACATTAAAGAATCAGAGAGCTTGGAATATGATATTCTGGGGGGCAAAAGAGCTAGGATTACAACCAAGAATCAACTATTCAGGAAAACTGAGTATAATCCTTCAGGGGGAAAATGGATATTCAATAAAATAGGGGACTTTCAAGCATTCCTGATGAAAAAACTAGCGCTAAAAGGAAAAGTTGACTTTCAAATACAAGACTCAAGAGAAGTATAAAAAGATAAACAAGAAAGAGAAATTATAAGGCATTCAATAAGGTTAAAATGTTTACATTTTCACATGGGCAAATGATACTTGTAACTCTGAAAAGCTTTCTGATTATTAGGGCAGTTAGAAGGAGTACATGGCTGTGTAATTGGCTGCTAGGGGAGTGAGTTGAATATAATAGAATGATTGTCTTAAAAAATGAAATTAAGGGGGAGAAAGAGGAATGAACTGGAAAAAGGGAAAGGTAGAATGGGATAAATTATATGATATAAAAGAGGCATGAAAGAGTTTTTACAGTGGAGAGGAAGATGGGATAGCTTGGCTAGGGTGGGGAGAATGCATGAACCTTTGCTTTCATTGAAATTGGCTCAGAGAGTAATAACATACATACTCATTTGGTTATATCTAGGTTACCATACAGGAAAGAAGGAGGAAAGGGGGATAACAGAATAGAGTATGGGGGTAGGGTTGAATGAAGGCAGGGTGGATTGGGGAAGGTAAAAGTCAGAAGCAAAACAGTTTTGAGAATCTGCAATCAGAGGGCTTGAAGGCACTGGAAGGCATAGAGTATTCAAAGATGAATTAACCATGTAATGATGAGATTTCAGGTGATCACCTTATTCCGGGAGGGAAATCATGTTCATGAAGGTCAAACCAAGCAAGGCTGCAAATGGAAAGTGGAGAGAGACCAGCTTAGAATTTGGAGTATTTGTCAGAGTGGTGAGATGAAAAGGAAAGCTATGTAGAGCATTTTAGACCTGATGTGGTAGGTAATGGGAAACAATTGTGTTTTTCTGAAAAGGCAGGCATAACATTTTATCTTCATGGACCCAAGAAATTTTGCATACTATATTGTACATCTTACATGAGCTTTGATTTTATCAGGGCCAGTCAGTCTCCAACTGACAGATTGCAATCATTACTAATCTCTGAGGAGTTGTCTTAGTTAAAAAAAAATTCAAGAGGTAGCTAACCTTTTAGTGATGAGTTTCTAGCTCTGTAGGATTGCCTAGAGTTTTTGTTCTGCTGACATAATGTTTGAGAACCCAAGTTTGCCTCTATATCTCACTGAGACATCCTAAAAGTGAAGGCTACAGTTATAGATGTAAATATAAATTTCTATACACAATCACTAAATATATAGTAATGGAATAATTTCTGAACAAGGTCATAAGCCTAATAAAATGTATTTTAATATGTGAACAGAATTATAAAAGTTCATCAGTAAGTCAATCTGTCCTGGATTGTTGGTAAACTCAAGTTTTTGTATTTTGCATTTGTATTTTGTAAAAGCTGAAACAGTTTACAGGTTGATTTTGCAGGTGGAATAACCCAGCGTTGCTTGAGGCTCTATCTAGGGGTGTGCTAGAACCAACTGAACAGGCTTTCTGAGAGCCAATTATTAAAATTTCAGTTTAAGCATTTTGCATGTTAAAAATCAACAAAGGCTATGGGTCCATAAAAATGACTTACTGTTGTGTTGATCATCTAGTATTAATAAGTGGCAGAGAAAATCTTAATAATGTAGATTAGAATTAAAAGTGTGGAAGGTACTTTTTTTTGGAGTCAGTTATTAAACAATGACCAGCACACAGCTGTATTTGTCTCATCTTCTTCTGGGAGACAAGAACTAGGAAAGAACTTAGCTGGTTGCACATTGATGTTGCTGCTTGCTGTCTGTCCTTCATTCCTGAAGAGGATCATGACATCAAGGATGTGATGCCATGACATGCAAATAAATTGGATTTAAGTGATGGAGGGCTGTGCAAAGTCACCAGCCTCACTATCTCCTCTGGAGACATCTGTGTCCAGTGGCCAGATATAGATCAGGACCACTGGAGATGGCCTGGGATGCAGTGGGAAACCTTGGCCTTTTTAAGCTAAGGTCTTTAATAGGTCTCAGTTTGACTGAGGCAGTGCCCATTCAGTGATTAAAGCTTAATAAAATGAGGCAAAGAATGGCCTCTTTAAAAAAAAATCTGGGAGGAGAAGACCCTCAGAGTTTCTGGCCAAAACAGAAACAATTGCTATTTATATTCATTCTGAGTCAATCAGGGCCCAACCAGTGACCAAGTAGGGCTTGGTCTGAGAACAGAGTGACTGGTCTTTAAAAGAAAAATAAAACAAAAAGAAAAGTTTCTGAGATTAAAATATACATTCCCTTTGGGCAGAGCATTGGCAAGTAAGGGTGTGATATCCTATGTGGAGAGAGAAGAAATAAAGAAAGAAAAGAAAGAAGAAAGGTAAAAGGAAAGAATAAAGGACAGAGGTCCTTTAATAATAATAAAGGTCCTTTATTATTTTTGATGTGATTTCTGTTTTTTTGGTCTAGCTTTCCTATTTATATCTCCTGACACTACACATTTTATTGTTGCCTTTTTCAGCTCATAGAATAACTGCCTCAAAAATTTGTTGTTGTTGTTAAGTTGTTTTAGTTTTGTCCAACTCTTTGTGGCTGAATTTGGAGTTTTTATAGCAAAGACACTGGAGTGGTTTGCCATTTCCTTCTTTAGTTCCTTTTATAGATGGGGAAACTGAGGCAAAGAAGATTAAGTGACTTGCCCAGCTAGTAAGTGTCTGAGGGTGGATTCGAACTCAGGAAGACTCATCTTCCTGACTCCAGGACTGGCACTCTATACTTTTCCTGTGTGTGTGGTGCATCTTGATGTCCTAAATCAAACCTAAAGGTAAACTCCACCCTTGAAACACATAACTCATCTTTTATAGAGTAGAATGTTCATACTTTCCCCAAAGCAGTTTTTATTACAATGGAGATGATTTTCTGATTAGTAGCATGACTTTTACCCCCTGTTGATGATTAGAGTTTAGTGACTATAGGATTAAGCATTCATTATTTCATTATTACTCATATCCTTTCAGGGAAGCATACCAGTGACCAGTACCATGGTTTCCCTCTTCTGTTTGAGGAAAATGAGACACACAGGTAGACAGAGTAATCATTCCAATTTATAAGTTGGGTCATTGGCTACACTATCACACCCAAAAAAGTAATTTAAATGCATTTCCAGTTGCATTCCAGCAGGATGGGAGAGGGAAGGATAGCTTTCAGTTACACAGTTACATTGTATTTCTGTACAATGCTTTCTGTTACTAGGTTACTTTGTTTAAATTGCTCATAAGGATAACATACAAGGCAAAGTCAGTATTTTTATTTTATATTTTGACAAAAAACAAATTGTCCATTAGTTGCTAATTAGCTCTAAGTAAATTTACTATGCCCACTCCCAAAGCATTGGTTTACAATTTGAATTTTTATTCTCAAAAGTGATGTGAAAATGTCACATGGCTTAGTGGTTCATCTGGCATAAGTAACTGAAAGTTTGAATGCTTATCTGAACTTTATCTGAACTATCCTCAGTTTCTTGGGCCAGCAAAATCGAACCTGAAATCTCATGGAAACTGGCTTTCTCAAGAAAGTTTTGGTGAGCCAGAAATACTGTAAGAGCAGCCTTTCCCATGCTGTCTTGGCAATTTCTACTTTGGCCTTAAACAGAACCAGGAAGTTCAGAGGTGAAAGAGAATGAAAAATAATAAAATGGTAACTGATCTTTTTTTTTTTAACCTCAAAAAATGTTTTAGTTCACGCTTGGGGTAAAGGTTTAGGTTAATTCTTTTGTGGACATATTCAATGTCTTACATCTATAAGCTACTAAGTATATTATATAACATGTTATTTTGTATATATTAAAAGGGATTTGGAACATCATAATGATTCATCTAGTTTAGAGTGAAAAAAAAAGAAAGAAATGTATAACCACCATGCTTCTTCTATCCCTTTTCATATATGCCTGTATGTCTTCATTTCTATTTCTATTCACATATATATTTATATACACACATATATATGTA
Organism: Vombatus ursinus; assembly: GCF_900497805.2. NCBI lineage: Eukaryota > Metazoa > Chordata > Mammalia > Diprotodontia > Vombatidae > Vombatus > Vombatus ursinus. The sequence goes on along the minus strand of NW_020954719.1, from coordinate 4,072,359 downwards.
TGTATATATTTATATATGCATATGTGTGTATATCTATCTATCTATCTATATGTGTACATATGCATACACCAAGAATCCATTTTATGTTGCTATAAAATAATGGAAATTTGGCATATACCTAGACCATCTAAAATGAAGTTATACTTGTGGATAACTCTGGAGACCTACTTCCAGAGACTGGAGGACTAGAGTATGTATGGATATTCTTCACTGGCCTACTACATGGTTGGGAATAGACTTTTTCCATTGACCAGAACTGTCTTTCAAACTTCCTATCTGAGCATTCTTAGGGTTTCCCTCCTCCCTCCTTCATTTGAGTCTGAGGATGAAAGGGCTTCTTTATTCTAGAGACAATATGCAGTAAATGGCGAGTACTGCCTCCCCGTGCCCTTTAAGCCATGTGACCTTAAGAAAGGAGTCTTGGGTTTTGGCCTTTTCCTTGGTCCTTTTCTGTTGTAGGTACAGGGAATGGATTCTCCAACCTGGGAGATTGAATCACGGGGATCCAGAAGTCTGGGAATCGAGATTGGGTGTTGCTGTAAGCACAGCAGTAAAGCCCTGGGAACCCTTGCCTAGAGGAAATCAGAACTTGAACTTCTTATACTAATGTTCTATTCTTATATAGCTAAACTATTAACCAAATTCCCTTCCATTTCTTAGAATGATGTGGCATGTGTGTGGAGAAGTTGGATTGTGTCATCCCAGGTGTCGGGGAAAATATTTGTATATTTATTCTTGCCATAGCTTTGAAGTAAACATCCCTTTGTTAAAACTAATTGACTTTAAGTAGTTAAATGAAACAGGGTTGCTTGTCACAGGGCTCAAGCCTATGGTAAAGAAAATAGATTCTTTAAACCCTTCAAGATACTGGGGGGGGGGGGTATGAAATGTATGGACCTGAGACCTAGACCTGAGAGAGTAACACCCCAGAGTAAACAATCCACATATAATATGCCAAGTCCAACTTTTCATTGTATCATGATTAGTCAAGAGACTACTATTGAACACCCTGTATATGGGAGAGAATTGGGTTCATTGAGTGGTAAACTATGCATTGTCATTTTTCTATCAGACTGTAAAATACAGAAGGATGGGAAGAAAGGGTATCTAACAAGAACAACAACAACAACAATATCCTGCATTTGTTTAGCTGGACAGTTTAGAAAGAGACCTCATATTACCTAGGTATTATTTAATTTGCACAATTACCTTTTGGGACCAGTAGTACAAATATTGTGGATGGGAAAAATTGAAGTGGAGACGAGCTAAGTATCTTGCCTCAGGTCACACAACTAATGCAAAATGATCCATTTTCTGCTTTGGTGGAAATTTATGGAGATTTTGCTGCTCAACAAGATTATTTAGCCAAATTGAATAAAATTTTATTGAGCTCAGCTTGTTGCAATGGAGAGAATGCTGGACTTGGAATCAGAAAAAGCCAGGTTCAAATCTAGCTTCTGATACTTTCTAGCTATGAGGCCTTAAGGCAAGTAACTTAATTTTTCTAAGTTGAAGTTTCATAGTGTATAAACTTGAGATAACTCTAATTGTAATATTTCCTTTACAAAGTTCTTATGATGCCCAAAATGTGGGTGACCATTTAATACACATATGGCTGGACTGCACATAGCATAGGTAGGAACCTAATCTGTGATCTGGCCCACCAGGTCTCCAAGAAAGACTGCAACATCCACCTATATGACAAGTGGAAGAAGGGTTGCTCCAGCAACCTTGGGGAAGGGAGTCACCATGGCTAAACAATCTTTACTTTGCTTTCCAATTTCCCCAAGGGACACTGGGCTAGAATTAACTCTATCATACATGAAATATCTATAGTTTAGATTGTATGTATAGGTACATACACATCTATATGTAATGTATATGTATATGTATATGTATATATATAGTCTAGATGTATAATAGGGTTTCAGAACAAAAGCCATTTCCACTGATTGCTCTGAAGGAAGGGTAAGTTAGTGTACCAGTTTGGCTTCCTCCTCCCTGAACACAAATGATAGTCACATTAAACCTTTATAGCAAAGTAAACAGTAATAGAAATTAAAGAAGTTCTATAGATGAGGTTAAACAATAGAGTATAGTAATAGAATGGAATAAACAATAGAATAGAGCAAATGAGTTCTTTGACTTGGGAGTCACATAGAACCTCAACTCAGCCAAGAAGATAATGATTTAACACAGGGAGTTTGCTCTTAGCAGTATCTGAGATCCCAGGGATATGTTTAGGGCCAACCTCTCTGTCTACAGCTCAGGGAGATCTCTATTCAAAAATTTATTGCCTTTCTCCAACTCTCCTAGAAGTGTTTATGACTCTCAGACATCTCTTCTCCACTTATGCTGGTGTGAAGCATTGATTGCTTAGAGGCCTTTCAGCCAATCAGGAATCCCACCTCCCCTGTGTAAGGAGTGCGCAGCATCACAAGGCTGTCTCTCAGGAAAGTTCCCCAGACTGGGGATAGAAACAGGGTTAAATATGTAAAATTATTTACAGATTTTAAAGTATTACAAAAAATAAGGCATTACTGCTACAACTATAATAACAACTATTATTATTATTATTTATTAACATTTATAGTTATCTCAATTGTCTGTAGTGAGACTTTATAGCTTTGCAGCCTCCCTTATGAGATAAAAAGATCACTGAGGGCAAAGATTAGGCCAAACATTTCCCAGCAACCTAGAATTGTGCTTTATAACCTGTAGTACCTCAAAACATACTCATTGATTGTTGAATCAAAGGGTTTTTCCCCTTATTTTGCTGATCCCACCAGCAAAAAATACTAATTAATACCAATTCTGGGGACTGTTTTAGAAAAGCAAATACCTGTCCACTAAGAACTGAGCCAAATGTCATCAATTTCAGTCAACTTCTCAATTCTTTGTTCATTTTCGCATGGATTCTTTTCAGTTTTCATACCCCAAAAGCACAAATTGAAGCTGACTTTGTAAAGTCAGTGTAAATGCACAAAACATCAAAAGTGGCCAGAAGACATTGCAAGTATTCCCATTCTAACTCAATGATCTTGAATTCTTGCAGCTAAGTTGGATCATAGTAGAAGTTGGAATATAGTAGAAGACAATTAAAATTGACAAGTGTTTGTCTACAATTCCAGTACAATTCAATGAAATAAGTGCACCAGGCCATATTAATAAAGTCATTTATGGTGGGTGAGGTTAAGCTTTGGATTTTGTGTAAGTAATGCGCTTATGATAATGAGTGCCTCTTTTGCAACAGACAGATCTGGCATTCATGACCATGGCCTGTACCTCACACTCTTTTTCAGTCAGTTGTAGCAGGGTGAGATTTTTGGTGGGGTGAAGAGGGGCAGAAAAGGATGATGTTGGCAAGCCAAAGTTGAAAGACGTTTGGGAGGAAAAATTGAAACTAGCAGAAGAAAAAAGAAAAAATAGTGTTTGTGTCTAACAAAAGACAAAAATGCATAATGTGTTCTGAAAAGTACTGCAGTGTGCATAAGTTCCAGCAGACTACCTTTAGGCAGATTGAACTTGTATAGTCGGCACACGGACAAAAGATAACCTAACTTGACACTAACCTCGCCAGAATTTTAGGGATAATATTTTCACTAGGATGAACTGCTCTTGAGCTGTTGCTGAAATTTATTTGGTGCAAACAGGCTTTCCTTCAACATCAGACACACACATCTTACGGCCACCCATTTGTTTATTGTAAAAACAGATTTAATATAGCCAATGCAAGCAAAGCCCTCTTTTCCACTTGTGTTTGAATTCCCTCTGTGGCCTTCTAGCACTGATGATGAAGTATACTATATTGTTCCAAACCACGTCCCATATTGGTTTTGGACTCATCCTCAAAAATCTATTGCTAAAGAGCAGCTCCTAGTGTTTCATGACCTTTTGCCATGATAGTGCTTATTCTTTGGGATTTATATGGATTTTCCTTCTTTTAGCAAAAGGAAAGTCTGATTGAGGGCTGTCTAAGCAAGTGGCAAGTGAACATATCAAAAAGCGGCATATTTTAAATCTGCCAAAGAAGGACTTAAGCTGTTTCAGTGTTGACGGAGACATAACTAGGAACTTTTGCCTCCAGGGCAAGCACTGCACAGCATACCCTAAGGTTTTTCCGGGGTAAGGGTAGGGAGAGGAAGGAGTTCATTCAAATCTGTCACTTGATAGCTTCCTATTTTAATAAATTATTCTTACTGGTGCTAAGCACTGTTGTAGAAAGACTGCAAATCTTTGTGCCCTCATGCTAACCCCAGAGAACTCCATTGTGACTTTCCACTTGGTTTGCCCTACCCAAGTAACATTTTCATATTCATTCTTTTTCCATTTGAATACTTACCTCTCCTATATCCCATTCTGTCAGGATTGTCCTAGATGACTCCATTATCTGCTAAATAAATGTGAGCTAATGTATTAAAGGACAATAAAGAATTAGTATGTTACTGAGTCCTTATCCATATCTGAAGCATGATTCTATTCATCAATATCACTAACTAATAGTAATTCAGCTTCTATTTAAAGACTTTTAATTAATTGGAAAGTTTTTCTTTTAAAGAATCAAAACATCCTTCTGTAATTCCATCCAATGGTTCTAGTTATGTCCTCTGAGGTTAAGCAAACATCTAATCAGTCTTCCATCTGATGACCATCAAAATCTTTAAGGTTATATGGAAATGTTTTTCCTAAGGCTTCTTTTCTACAGGCTAAACATCCCATGTCCCCAGTTCCTTCAATCAATCTATTTTTAAAAATATATTAAGTACTCACTCTATATAGAACATCATGGTAAGTGCTAAAGTTATGGAGCTTCCTGCTTAGTGGGGTGATATGACACAGACACAGATAACTGTAATATAAAAAGATAATTATTCCTTAATATTTCAGATAGTCAGATGCAAAACAAAGTGTTATTGGGAGTTTAAAAATTGCTATAACTGGAAGAATCAAGGAAAACTTCCTGGAGAAGGTAGCATTTGAGTTAGGTTTTAAAGCATGGATAGAAATTCAACAAAGAGGAGGAGCTGGGAAACATTCCAAAAGTATGAGCAAAGGCAGGATGGGGGAAAATGCAGGGTGTGTTCAGGGACAGAAAGCAGTAGTTTAGCTAGATGGATGTAGAAAAAAAGTAAGTCCAAAAAGTTAGTAAGGCACCAGATTGTGAAGAGCATCCAATGAAGAGTAGTTTGAACTTTACTCTGGAGATATCTTTGTACAAAGTATTGGCCCTGTAAGATGTGAGAAGTTTGGCTGCTGAAAGAGACAGAAAAAAAAGTACTTCTGCATAAAAACAAAGAAGTAAATCAACCAAGGAAGAGTGTAAGGTAATGCCCCTTTCACAGAACAGTTTGGTGGATGAAAAGGACAGTAACAGAACTTCATTTAATAAAAACTACTCAAAGTCCATGTATACAGAAACAGATTTCAGGTGAGATATGAATAGTCTAGGTGCTAAAATAGGTAGAAAATGTACTTTTATATAAATGTAAAAGCTTAAATCACCTTTAAAAGGTGTATAGTAACAATTTAGTGGCTAAAAGGGACAGAAAAAGAAGTTTTATTTAAAAGAAACTTATAAATGTGAAGTATATATAGCGAAGTATAAGTGTGAAGAAATAGTTTTCAGAGAAAGAGAACTCAGTTGATTTGCAGGTAACTGGTTTTAAGGCTTACAAAGTTAAAACTCACAAAATGATGAATTGAATAACTGCTCCAAGACTATGAGATAGTTAAATAAGGAAAAGTTGGTTTTATAACAAACAGAAAATGGGAGTTCCTGAGTTTTCCATTTCCTAAAGGAAATGTGAATCACTGAATACCAGGAGGCTTTGATTTGAGCCATTAACCTAGATGGTGAAGAACCTGGCTGGAGTTGTCTTCAAGCAGTCAGTCACCTAATATGTATTAAGCATCTACTATGTTCTAGGGACTGTGCTAAGTGCTGGGGATACAACAAAAGGAAAAAAAAATAGTCAGTGCTTTCAATTACCTCACAGTTGAATCAGCAGTGAGCTAACATGCAAAAAAAATCTGTTTACAAACAAGATATACACAGGACAAATTGGAGGTAGTCAATGATAAGGATGGGATCTGAATGCCTAAATGGAAAAGATCATGTCTTTGAGATCTGGACCCCAAAATGGAAAAGCCTTGGACTTTCCCATATGGTTGAATCTCCGGCGTTTGCCTGAGGCCATAATTCTATAATCCCATCTACTGGCCTTTCCTTATTTTGTACACCCAATCTTCCTATTCTTTGTTGCCCTTAATTGAGCCTAGCCTTCTATTTTCTATTACCTCTGGCTACTTTCTACCCTTGACCCTATCTAGACCCTATTCTCTACCTCCCAGTCACCCCCATCAAGATCCTCCCTAGATCCCTCCCACAGTCTTTCTGTATATTAGGTCCATTTTGTCTCCATTAAGGTGCTCAGATTCTTGTAATCTAGCCAATAGCTCACAAATGTTCAGATTCCTTAAGAGTGTGGCCAGTATGATGGGATCTTTAATAAACCTTGTCTTTGACTGAAAGAAGGCTTGGGTCAAATTCATTCAGGCAGAACCCGCATGTCATGATCTTAAGGTCCCAGCACCCCTAAACCTCTAAACCTCAACAGTCTCAGAATAATAATAGCTAGCATTTATGTAGCTATTTAAAGTTTGCAAAGAATTTTACAAATATTGTGTCATTTTTATCCTCACAACAACCCTGGGAATTAGGTGCTATTATTATTGCCATTGTATGGATAAGGAAACTGAGTCAGACAAAGATTAAATAGTGACATGTCTCATAAAGCTAGGAAATGTCTGAGGTTATATTTGAACTCGGATCTTCCCAAGGTCTCTCCTGACTCTAAGTCCAGCACTTTTATTCACTGCACCATGAAAGTACCTCTGAAGGAAGGCACTAGTATTAAGGATGGGAAAAAGCTTTTTGTAGAAGGGAGGACATTAGTTGAGATTTGAAGGAAGCCAGGTAAGCTAGCAGGCAGAGAGAGCATTCCAGGCACAAGGGACAGACAATGAAAACCCTTAGAGTAGGAAGATGAGGTATTTTCAGTGAGAAACAGCCAAGAAGCCATTATCACTGGCTTAAAGAGTACCTGGAGTAGACTAAGGTATAAAAAGATTGAAAAGATAGGAAGGTTATAAGGTTATAGGTGGGAAGGTTATAAAGGGCTTTTTTAAAGCTACACAGAGGATGTAATATTTGATCCTGTAGGCAAAAGGGAGGCACTGAAGTTTCCCATGTAGGGGAGTGACATGGTCAGATTTGCTCTTTAGGAAGACCATTTTGTCAGCTTAATGGAAGATAAATTGGAGTGAGGAGAGATTTGAGGCAGGGAGACCAACAAATAGGTTATTATAATAATCCAGGGTTGAGGTGATGTGTGTCTGCATTAGAGTGGTGGAAGAGGACAGGGCTTATATAAGAGATGTTATAAAAGTAGAAATGAGAGGAACTGGCAACTGATTAAACATGGAGGGAAAAGTAAGAGTGAGGAATCAAGGCTAAGTTGGGAGCTTAGGAGGCTGGAACGTGCTGTCTACAAGAATAGGGAAGTTAGGTGGGGGGGCGGGAATTGGAGGGTAAGATGAGTTCAGTAGTAGACATGATGAGTTCACCATGTTTATGGGACATCCAGGTTGAGATGTCCAATAGGCAGCTGGGTATATGAGACTGGAGGTCAAAGGGAGATTAGGTATAATAGGTATGAGAATCCTTAGTATAGATATGATCCATGGGAGCTGATGAGATCACCAAGTGAAATAGTATAGAAAGAGAAGAGTGCCCAATACAGAGCCCCATGGGACACATGATTTTAGAGTATGACCTGCTTCTCCTAAGCAATTGGCAGAAAAGTGGTTTTGTGTTATGCAGATATTCTTGAATGAACTAATTGATGCCAAGGCATGAAAGTAGATAAGTTTTCTCCACTTCTGTCTCCAAGCCAGGTTATATAAATGTGTGTTCAGTCTCCCCCACAAATATTGAGTGCATTGGTAAAAGAATGTGGTCCAGGTTTGTGTATGGATCACGGGTTGTATTGTTATTACTGGATTTGTTTTATAGTGTCTGTGATGTATTATTATGGTCATTATTGTGGTATTTTCATGTTATTGTTAAGTAAATGGTTATGTTTAAGATTTTAATGTTGCCATTATTGTGTTGGCTGGTTTTCTGTTAGAGGATTGAGAGAGAGCTATTTAGTTAAGTAGGGGCTACCTATAGAACCCTAAGAAAATTTGGGTATAACCACATGGGAGTAGAACCTAGACCTGCTAATGTGAAGGCAAATCAGGGTAATAAACAAGCCGTAAGAGAAAGTGAGTGGCTCATATAAGTGGTTATAGTGTGAGCTCACCTTAGGCCTACCGCATCAAGTGTTATATTTATATAACATGGTTTCAAGTCCATTCACTAAGCACATCACCTTCCTCTGAATCTGTTCCAACTAGTCTATGTCTTTTCTAAATGTAGCATCTAAAATTCTATTATTACAGAACTGTTATCACTAGGAAGAATATAGCTAGAATAATCTCTTACTCTAGATACTAGATACTATTAATGTGACCTTTTTAAAACCCATGTCATATTTTTGATTCATATTGACCTTGCAATCCACATGCCCAAATCTTTTTTGATTTGCTATTATATGTTCTCCATCCTGCACTTTTATAGCTGATTTTTTGAGCCTAAGTGCAGGAAGTTGCATTTATCTATGTTAAACATTCTCTTACTAGGCCCATTAGTCTACATTGGTGAAATTCTGTTTGTACTAGTCTAACTCTATATTATATACATATATTATATTATATTATATTATATATATATATACTAGTCTAACTCATATGAAAACTTGAAAAACATGTCATGTATACCTTTGCCTAAGACATTAATAAAAATGTAACAAGAATATAATATTGTAAAAACATTTAAGAACATTAAGAACATAAGAACATAAAAACATTAAGAACAATTTAAGAGCTCAGATAAATATGATAACCAACCATTATTCCAGATGATTGATGATGAAATACAGAAAAAGACATACATTTTCAGATATGCCCAATTTATAAGTATATTTTACTTAACTATGTATATTTGTCACATAGGTTCTGTTTTTCTTTCCTTTTTTTCTTCTCTCAGTGGGAGGAGGGGTGGGAGGCAGAGAAAATAAAAGCTTGTTAATTGGAAATTTTTTAATTAAAAAAGTATTATAATGAGAATTTTCCGTACCTTAATTCAAAGGAGTATTACAGAGGTATAAACAGGGTAAGGGTCTGGGGCTTTTCACCAGCATGAGGTAATGTAAAGGAAATTTATACTGTTCTAAGAAAGAAGGTGGGGATACAGCCTGGCAGCAGGTGGAGTCATGGTAGGTGAAAAACAGGTGAGAATGAGTTCGTTCCATTTGGGATAGAGGTTTAACTCCAGCTTTGGCTTGCCCCAATTGCTTAAGTGAAGAGGAAAGGGGAGAGAAGATGCCATGGCTGGGGAAACCAAGCTTTTTTCTTGTTTAGGGTTCAGAGGGACAACTGACTTTGGCCTTTGCCTGATACATTAAGTGGATTCCCTCAGTGTCAGCAGCAGTAGCTTTTCAGGAAAAGGGACAATCAGCTGTTACTGGGCAGTTCAGGGGCCAATGTGGAGAAGTCCTCAATACAATTATCCCAAAGAGAAGGCTGAGTCTTAAGGCAGGTCAAGGCCTATGAAAGAAGACAAATTTCCCTACAAAATTAGAGGAGGGTGATTGCATTGAAAGTGTAGCAGGCCCCCTTTTGAACTGAAAAGGTCTCTTTAAGACCTTTAGGGGTAGAGAGGTGAGGAGTGAGGAGATGTCATGGACAAGACTGTGGAATAAAGATAGAAATTCTTTCCCAGGAGTTTTAAGGCACCTCTCAAAATTGTTTCTTTTTTTAAAATGTTTTATTTAATTTTTTTTATCAAAATCGTTTCTTCTGGGGAAGAGATAGAGATGGGGAGCATGTTAGGGCAAGACTAGTAAGGGAGAAAGCACTTCAGACAAGAGGTTTTACTTTCCGCCTTAGTTTTGCTCTCCCTAATTTCCTTAAATTTTCCACTTTAAGGACTGATGGGACTCTCAGTTGTTGGTGTGAGGTTTGAGACTAGGGGCAGTGCTCCACTGGGAGGACAAAAATCAATAATCTGACTGAAAGAGTATGCTAGACTAGAAACCAGGCGACCTGGTTCTAACACTAAATCTGGGCTAAAATGAAGAAGTAGGAAAAGTAGTCTCTTAAGATCTTTTTCTAGCCATAACAGTCTTTCAGTCTTCAAATTTTGGGCTCCACTTATTCTTCAATCCTCAATTTCAGTAAAAGTTGAATGAACCTTCCTTTATGTTCCTTTGCAAGCCATTTCCCCTCTCTGGGGCCTTAGTTTCCTTCTCTGTAAAATGGAGTTGGACTTGATGATCCACAAAGTCCCTTCTACCTCTAACTTTGTAAGTGTGGGGGAGGTCAGCTTCCCAGATGCCCCTTTTTAGTATTCACCCCAAAATATTTATCAGTTTATTGTAAATATAATAATTTCTATTCACCCTCCCCATTCAGTAATCAGGATTCTTAGATGGCAAAATGAAGAAACAAAAACAATTCATCTTAATGTCTAGTGAAGGGGCTGGTGGGGGAGGTACCATTGTGTTTGTTCTTTTTGGCCTGGATATCAGATGGAATAAGATGGAATTATGAGGATTCCCTGTTTAGTCCAGACCAGCCCTCTCTAGTCACCAAGCCGTCACCTAATTATACAGAATTATTCATTAAAATAAGAATCCACCAGATGGTCAGATTCCTGTGAGTGGAGGTGGGAGAGAAGATTATTCAGCAATAGCCTTATGATATCTTGATGTCTTTGTTTTTTCCCCCTCCCATACAGGGTTTATACTGTTGCCTCTAATTGAGGGTGCCTTTCATGATGCTTGCCAATGACACAGTTGTAGTAAGTGCTAGGTGCAAAAATTCTTAGTTACAGCTCTGCAAAAGTATTTTAGGTCTTGTGGCCAGCCTGTAAGTGAAATATCTTTGAGCTGGGGTGCCTTTTGGTATTCCTAAAATTATACAATGTAAGTAACTGCACAATACCTTTTGTAAAATTATCATTGAGAAAACATCAGCATCTATGAATCTGATGTCTTCATTGAAATCAATCCATTGCAAGCAATAATTATGCACCTGCTATATGTCAGGCACTTTGCACCGTAAAATGAGTAGATGATTTCAGTAGTAGGTCAGATAGACAGCCACAAAAAACTATCATGTTCAAGAAACACTTAAAGTCCTCATGACTTCCAAAACCAGATAAAGGTCCGAATCCTGCAAACTTGAATGTAGGAGAATGAGAACAACAATACTCAAAGGTTATTCCCATGATGTTCTGCAAACATTCTTCTGATATTCAATCCTCATGACAGTCCTGTGGGGTAGATAGTATTTTCGTTCTTATTTTACAAAGAAAGTGAAGTTTACCCAAGATCACACCCAGAATCAAAACCTGAATTTATAAACAAGTCTCATTATCCTTGCTCTACAATCCTCTCAAAGCTGTATGGTACATTGGCAGGAAAGAATAAAATAAACTTGGACTATATGTATCCAAATATCTTTGATTTTGTTCAGTTACTGAGAGATCCTACTTCCATGGTTGCTTATATCATCTCTTCTGCCAACACTAAGTTCACTCCAAGTGCAATAAAGAGAAAATAAATGTCAAAACAATATTCCACATTATGACTTACACAATCCTGTCAGTGCCTGGGACAGGAAGAGTTTATTAACTATTGGCTTAAGCCAGGCTACAGCTGGAACTCTTCATTGCCTGAATATGGGTTGTCTCCAGACACTTCCCAGGTATAAAACTTGATATTCTCTGGTCTCTGATGGTTGCCAAAAGATTCTCTTGTCCATGGTTCCACACCTGGTACTCTAAGCTAGTGACCTAGCCCTTTATGAAGTTTTACTTCTTGAAAATTCTATCTTATAAATTTTCCAAGAAATTCAGCATCAACTCTTCAAACAACCAAAGGGCAATAGTTAGCTCCATTAACTCACTTAGATTTTTAGCCTCTTTTTGCCTAGACAACTGGTCTTATTCTGCCCATGGTGAACTTTTTAGAGTTTTGTATTATTTCATTTCATCCTCTTTGATGATCAACAGGAATTGTCAATGTAAGAGAATACCTCAGAGGACATGCAGGTCTCCAAAATAAGGAAAGTTATATACTTTTCTCCTCTGAGCTCCCACAAGCTTCTCCCTAAAGCAAACATTCATCTTTTTTCAAAAAAGAAAAACACAACAATATTATTCCAGTGATGTTGTATGGTGGCAAGTAGTGGATAGTTTCCTAAGAATTAAAATTAAGAGTTACTCAAAGACAAGGAAGAGGGAGGGTAAAATATTTTATGAACTTAGAATTTCACAAGATACATAGTGTAGAGGATTTTATTAAAGAGATGAATCACCAGAAGAGAACCTGGGCTGGTAATGCAGCAAATGTATGTGATAATTAAAGGAAAGACTGCGTGTTCTTTCAGTCGGTAATAATGCAATGTCTATTTTAAAAAATTCAATTTTATTTTATTTTCAGTTCAAAATTCTCAATTTTCCTTCATCAAGAAGACAAGAAATACAAAACTCATAACAAATATTAAGTCATGCAAAAAATTCTGCATAATCCATATTGAGGGTGGGGATAAGCAAGAAAAAGAAAAAAAATGTTTCAATCTGCACACTGAACCCATCAGTTCTCTGTCTGGAGGTAGATAGTATTTTTTATCATAAGTCTTTTGGAATTATGGTAGATTATTATATTGACTAGCTACTAAGTCCTTCACAGTTTATTATCTTTACAATTACACTGTTGCTGTGTAAATTGTACTCCTAGCTCTGCTCACTTCACTTTGTGTTAGTTCATATATAAATCTTTCCAGGGTTTTCTGAAATCATCCCTTTCATTATTTCTTACAGCACAATAGTATCCTATCACATTCACATACCATAACTTGCTCAGTCGTTCCCCACTTGATGGGTATTCTCTCAGTTCCTAATTCTTTGTCACCACAAAAAGAGCTGCTATAAATATTTTTGTACATATAGGCCTTTTTCTTCTTTGTTTGATCTCTTTGAGGTATAAAACTAGTAGCAGTATTACTGGGTAAATGGGTATACACAGTTTAATAGCTTTTGGACTATAGTTCCAAAATGCTTTTCAGAATGGTTGGGTTAATTTGCAGGTCCACCAACAATGCATTAGTGTACCTCTTTTCCCCCATTCCCTCTATCACATTTCACTTCGTCATTTTAGCCAATCTGATGGATGTAAGGTGGCATTTCTATAATTGTTAGTGATTTAAAACATTTTTATATGACTATTGATAGCTTTTATTTCTCTGAAAACTGCCTGTTCATATCTTTTGGCCATTTATCAGTTGGGGAATGCTTTTTCTTCATCTATTGAAATAATTTGGTTGTTTTTGTTATTGATATGGTCAAGTGTGCTTATAGGTTTCCTAATATTGATCTAGCCCTGAATTTCTGGTATAAATCTAATCTGATCATAGTGGATGATTTTCATGAAACATTGTTGTAATCCCCTTGTTAATGTCTTATTTAAAATGTTTGCATCAAGGTGGAGCTAAAATGGCAGAGTAAAGGCAAGGACTCACCAAAGCTCTCCCAATTCACCCTCCAAATAACTTTAAAATAATGCCTAAAATCAAATTCTGGAGTGGCAGAATCAACAAAAGGTTGGGGGAAAACAATTTTCTAGTGCAGGATAACTTAGGAGGTTGGCAAAAAAGATCTGTCTCAGTGGGGTGTGGTCATACCTGTAGCCCAGCAAAGACCACATTCTGCAGGCTAAGGCAGGGTGCCATCAGCCATCCTTGGGGTCAGTTGAACTACAGCAGTAGCAGCATCCAGAGATCTCAATTCAGATTGTAAGGGTGTCAGACAACAGATCAGAAGGAGATTACAGGGGGCTCTTTGCTGGCACTGGGTTGAGGACTCTGTCACATTGCCCATACTCAATTCCAGGTCACAGTCCTGGAGCTAAGAGGAGCTCTAGCTCACTGGTGCTTGTCACCTAAATAGGTACAGGGACCCTGGTCACAGTTCCCAGGGCAGAAAAGAATGTTTGTGGTCACTCAGACCAGAGCACAGGACAGGAAAGCAGTGACCACACCTCTCCTTAGATCATATAACCATGGAAGACCTGAAAATCTATAGATCTCCAGAGCTAGCACTGAAAAGAACATCAAGAATGGTCTGAAGCTTGGGACAGTGCTGCCTTGACCATGAAGCAGAGCCCAACTTCATCACAAAGTTCAACATCAAAATATAGAATGGGAAAATGAGCAAACAACAAAAATAAAACTTGACCATAGAAAGTTAGAGGGATGACAAGACACAGGGATGACAAACTCAGAAGAAGACAACAAAGTCAAAACAGCTATATGTAAATCTTGAAAGAAAAATAAAGGCTTAAAAATAATTCCTAGAAGAACTGAAAAAAGGTTTTAAAAGTCAAATAAAAGAGGTAAAGGAAAAATTTGGAAAAGAAATGAGAGTGCTCCAAGAAAATTAAGAAAAGAGAGCCAACAGCTTGGGAAAGGAGCCACAAAAAATACTAAAGAAAATAACTTTAAAAAACAGAAGTGGACAAATAGTAAAAGAGACAAAAAATCTACTGAAAAGAAAAACTTCTTAAAAATCAGAATGGGGCAAGTGGAAAAAATGATAGAAAAATTCACTGAAGAAAAAAGAGAACTCCTTAAAAAGCAGAATTGGGAAAGGAGGTACAAAAATTCACTGAAACCAAAAATTCTTTTTTTTTATTTTTTAATTTTATTTTTTTGAAACCAACAATTCTTAAAAATTATAATTGGGTAAGTGGAAGCTAATAACTCCATGAGATATCAAAAAACAATAAAACAAAGTCAAAAGAATGAAAAAAAGAAGAAAATGTGAAACATCTCATTGGAAAAACAACTGACCTGGAAAATGGATAAAAAAGACATAATTTAAAAATTGTTGGATTACCTAAAAGCCGTGATAAAAAAAATGATTAGACATCATTTTTCAAAGAATTCTTAAAGAAAACTATCTTAATATCCAAAAACCAGAGGGTAAAATAGAAATCGAAAGAATTCACTGATCACTTCCTGAAAGATATCCCAAAAAGAAAACTCCCAGGAATATTATAGCCAAGTTCCAGAGCTCCAAGGTCAAGGAGAACATATTGTAAGCTGTCAGAAAGAAACAATTCAAATGTTGTGGAGCCAAAGTCAGGCTAACACAAGATTCAGCAGCTTCCATGTTAAAGAAACAGAGAGCTTGGAATGTGATATTCTGGAGGGCAAAGGATCTAGGATTACAACCAAGAATAACCTACCCAGAAAAACTTAGTATAATTCTTCGGGGTGGGGGGGGGAATGGATATTCAATGAAATTGAGGACTTTCAACCATTCCTGATGAAAGAACCAGAGCTAAATAGAAAGTTTGGCTTTCAAATACAAGATTCAAGAGAAGCATAAAAAGATAAACAAGAAAGAGAAATCATAAGGGATTCAATAAGGTTAAACTGTTTGCATTCCTATACGGGAAGATGATACTTGTAACTTCTAAGAACCTTATCAGTATTAGGACAGTTAGAAGAAGTATACATAGACAGAAGTCACTAGTATAAGTTAACTATGATGGAATGTTTAAAAAAATAAAATTAAGGGGTGAGAAAAAAGGGATGCACTGGGACAAAAAGGAAGGGAGAAGTAGAATGAGGTAAATAATCTGACATAAAAGAAGTATGAAAGGAAGAGCTTTTACAGTGGGAGCGAAGATGGGGGTGGTGGTGGCAAGTAACACTTAGGCCTTAGTCCCATCAGAATTGGTTCAAGGAGAGAATAATATAAACACTCACTTGGGTATAGAAATCCATTTTATTCTATAGGAAAATAGGAGGGGAAGAGGATGAAACAAGGGGGAGAGGTGATAGAAGAAAAGGTAGATTGCAGAAGGTGCTGGTCAGAAGCAAAACAGACTTTTGAGGAGGAACAGGATAAAAGAAGAGAGAGAGGAGGATCATTAGGATGGAGGGAAGCTCATAGTTCACCCATAAAGCAGAAGCAGATAGCAGAGTGCACTGAAAACCAGTATCTGACAATACGTTGCTTACAAGAAATACTCTTGAAGTAAAGAGACACACAGAATAAAGGTAAGGGATTGAAGAAAAATCTATTAGGTTTCAGCTGAGGTTAAAAAAAAAAAGCAAGGTAACAATTGTGATCTCAGACAAAACAAAATCCTAAAATAGATTTAATTAAAGGAGATAAGCAGGGAAACTACAAATTTCTAAAAGGTACCATGGATGATGAAGTAATATCAATACTAAATATGTATGTGCTAAATGGTATAGCATCCAAATTCTTAAAGGAAGATTTAAATGAGTTACAGAAATAGTCAGTAAAACTAGGCAAATGACGTATGTTACCCTTCCCTTCTAGATAAATCCAACCAAAAAACAAACAAGAATGAAGTTAAGGAGGTAAATAGATAGAATTTTAGAAAACTTAGATGATAGACCTCTAAAGAAAATTGAATGGGAATAAAAAGGAACATACCTTTTTTCCCCTTAACAGTACATGGCACCTACATAAAAATTGACCATGTACTAGGACATAAACACCTTAAATCAAAAACAGAAAAACAGAAATATTGAATACATAATTTTCAGACCATAATGTAATAAAATTACATTCAATAAAGGGCCATGGAAACATTGACTAAAATTAATAGGAAACTAAATACTCTAATCCTAAAGAAGGAGTGGACAAAAGAACACCTCATAGAAACAGTCAATAATTTCATTAAAGAGAATGACAACAATGAGACAACATATCAAAATTTTTGGGTTGCAGCTAAAGCAGTAGTTAAGGGAGAACTTTTATCTATAAATGCTTTCTTCAATAAAATAGAGAAAGAGCAGATCAATGAATTGGGTTTGCAGGTAATAAAAAAAACAAAAAAAATTTAAAATTCTCATTTAAACACCAAATTGGAAATCCTAAAAATAAAAGGAGATTAATAAAATTAAGAGTCAGAAAACCATTGAACAAATAAATAAAACTAAGAGCTGGTCTTATGAAAATACCAAAAGAACAGATAAGCTGTTGTTTGATTTTAAAAAGGAAAGAGGAAAACCAAATTACCATTATCAAAAATG
Organism: Vombatus ursinus; assembly: GCF_900497805.2. Lineage (NCBI taxonomy): Eukaryota > Metazoa > Chordata > Mammalia > Diprotodontia > Vombatidae > Vombatus > Vombatus ursinus. The sequence goes on along the minus strand of NW_020954719.1, from coordinate 4,055,115 downwards.
GAAAGGGTGAATTCACCACCAATGAAGAGAAAATAAAGCAATTATTAGAAGCTATTTTGCTCAATTATATTCCAATAAATCTGACAATCTAAGTGAAATGGATGAATATTTACAAAAATATAAATTGCCCAAATTAACAGAAGAGGAAATAGAATAGTTAAATAACTTAATCTTAGAAAAAAAGAAATTGAACAAGACATTAATTAATTCCCTAAGAAATAAATCCCTAGGGCCAGATGGATTCACAAGTGAATTCTACCAAACATTTAAAGAACAATTAATTCTAATACTATATAGACTATTTGGGAAAATAGGCAAAGGAGTCTCATCACATTCTTTTTACAATACAAATACAGTGATGATACCTAAATCAGGAAGAGCCAAAATAGAGAAAGAAAACCATGAACCAATTTCCCTGATGAATATTGATGCAATTAAAAAATACTAGAAAAGAGATTACAGCAATTTATTCAGCCATTCCCCACTTGATGGGCATCCCCTTAATTTCCAACTCTTTGCCACTACAAAAAGAACTCCTATAAATATTTTTGTACATGTGGATCCTTTTTCCTTTTTTATGATCTCTTTGGGATACAGACCTAGTAGTGGCATTGCTAGATCAAAGGGTATGCATGGTTTTATAACCTTTTGAGCATAGTTCCAAATTGCTTTCCAAAATGGTTGGATCAGTTCATAACTCCACCAACAATGCATTCAACTATCTCACTTTTAGCTGTTTTACTACTTGTTAACCTTCTACTGTAGTAAGTACACACACACACACACACACACTATATATATATATATATATATATATATATACACATATATACATGAGCACATTATGTGTTCATAATATGTACACTGGTTAGTCATTATCTTTTGTTCTCAAAGAAGACCATTTAGAGTCACGTTAGACCATGTTAGAGTCAAGTTACATTGCGTCCAACTGTGGCTGATCAGACCAATATGAGCTTGGGATGCTCTACCACAGTTTGGGAACAAATAGTCCATGTGAACATTTGGAGTGGGTTTTCTAAATCTGCATATCTTGCATTTTTTTCAGTTATTTCAATTCTGCTTTGCTTACAGAGCACAGTCCCTTCTCTGCTGAGGGCATGCCATGGTGGGTAGTCCTCTGCCAGTGTCTCCCAGGTCATACAATCAATTTCAAAGTTCTTAAGAGAGACCTTGAGAGTGTCCTTGTATTGCTTCTTCTAACCACCATGTAAGCACTTGCCCTCTGTGAGTTCTCCACAAAATAGTCTTTTTTTGGGGGGGCAAGTGTATGTTTGGCATTCGAACAGCATGGCCAGCGCATTGTAGTTGTGCTTTCTGCAGTACAGTTCGAATGGTTGGCAGTTTTGCTGAAAAAAGCACCTCAGGTGATCTTCAGAATTTTCCTAAGACAATTCAAATGGAAGGAATTCAGTTTCCTGGCATGGTGCTGGCATACTGTCTGGGTTTCACAGGCATACAACAATGAGGTCAGCACAATGGTTCTGTAGACATTCATTTTGGTAGGCAACCTAATACCTCTTCTCTCCCATACTTTCCTTTGGAGCCTCCCAAATACTAAGCTACTTCTGATCTATATGTACATTCTTGGAAAGTATATTGCCATGGTAAGTGAACTTATATACAGCATCCAAAAATCTCTCCATTTGCTATAACTGATGGTTCCACATACGGATAGTGTGGTGCTGACTGGTGGAGAACCTGCACAAGTGACAGAGAACTGATCCATACTCTGTTACGTCTCAGCCTCAAAGGTTGAATTGAGTGCACAATAATGTGTGAACATCAAGTCACACACCAACTTTTTTTCCACTTCAGTCTTGGCTTGTAGCCTTTTCAAGTTAAATAATTTATTGTCATTGTGGTAGCTGACCTTGAAGTCATTTTTGTCCTCATTTAAGGTGTCTGACACTGCTGAAAGGATCATACTAAAAAGCATGGGAGCAAACACACAGCCTTACTTTACTCCATTAGTGACTAGGAAAGCATGAGAACATCTTCCATTATCCAGAACCCTCGCAAGCCTGCCATCAGGGACTAATGTACAATACTGATGAACTTCTCCAGACAACCAAATTTTGCCATGATCTTTCACAACATCTCACAACCAACCGTATCAAAGGCCTTAGTTAGATATATAAACATTGCATACAGACCTCTGTTCTGCTCCTGGCATTTCTCCTGGAGTTGTCTGGCAGCAAACATATCAACAATTCCTCTGCCCTTTCTGAAGCCACACTGGCTCTCAAGTAGATGATCATCCTCCAGGTGAAGGATCAGCCAATTCAGGAGAACTCTGGCAAGAATCTTGCCAAGAATGACTAAGAGAGAGACCCCACTATGATTGTCACAAGATAACCTATTTCCTTTTCCTTTATAGAGAGGGACAATGGAGACATCTTTGATCTCCTGGGGGATAACCTTCTCTTACCATATAACCTGGAAGATTTCAGTCAGCTTTTGTACGAGCAGTGGACCCCTTGCCTTGTAAATCTCAGCTGGAATAGAATCAGGTACTTTGCCACTAGGAGGAGCCTAATGGCCTTCAAAAGTTCTTATTCAGTTGGAAGTTTGGTCAGAGAAGGATTAACTTCAACCTGAGGTAAATGGTCAGTGGCTTCAGCACTGGTTGATAAGAGTCTTTTGAGAATGCAATTGAAGTGTTTAACCCATCTCTCCAGGATCATGTCCTTATCACTAAACAATGTGTCTCCATCAGCACTGAGTAGTTGAGATGCATCATGTCTTTGGCCCATAAATAGCCTTCAGAGCATCACAATAGTGCTTTGGATTGTTGCTATTAGTGTAAAAGTGAATCTCATCTGCCTTTATGAGCCAAGAATCCTGCCTATCTCCAGGCTTCACTTGCACTTTACTTTTGATGCAATTAAACACTATCTTCTTAGAGAACTACCCTACTAGTAAACCCTGTGGAGTTCTCATTTAGCAGCTTCTGAATTTCCCCATCATGTTCATCAAATAAATCTTTATGTCTGTAAGTGTTTTGGCCTAGTGCTGTACACCAAATTCTCTGACAGGTGCCCACTTCTTTTCTGCTTAACTGTTGCCAACTATGTGTGTTGCCTCAGCTTTCTCTCCAAGTTAACAACAGAACAGTTCACGTGTTCTGATCTGTTGACATTAAGTCTTGTGGTAGTCATTTGGCTTTGGGGTAATATTCTCCAAATTTCTCTCATATCTAACTTATCTAAAATTGTATTCATCTTCTTAACTTCTTTCTTGTTTATGGTTAGATATTTCTAGGTCTGATAAGGAGTAAATTGAGGTCACTCACTACTATAGTTTTACTGTCTCCTGTAACTCATTTAACTTTTCATTCAAAAATTTGGATCCTATATGTATTCTATATCCTATATATATTCCTATATATATATCCTATATTTCTATATATATATTCCTATGTGTATCCCATATATTCAGATATGTTCAGTACCGATATTAATTCATTGCCTACCATACCTTTTAGCAAAGAAATAGTTTATCTGATTATCTCTTTTAATTAGGCCTGTTTTTTTTTGTGTGTGTGTGTGTTTGTTTTTGCTTTGTCTGAGATTGTCATGGCATCTGAAGCAAAATAGATTCTGTTCCAGGCACTTATTTTAACTCTGTGTGTAAGTTTCTGTTCCAAGTATATTTTTTTTATAAACAACATATATTTGGATTTTGGTTTCTAAACTATTCTGCTATCCTCTTCTGTTTAATAGTTGAGTTCATTCCATTCACTTTTACAGTTGCAATTGCTAATTGTGTATTTCTTTCCATCTATTCTCTTATATTTATATTTCTCTTTTTTTTACCTTGTCTACTCCTTAAGTTTCTGTTTTGCTGCCCTCCTTATTCTGCTCCCCGTCTTTCTCTCTCCACTTTCTCTTAAGCCTTTTTCCTCCTACTTCCCTGTCATATATGATAAATTTCTGTAACCAACTCTTTGTATATATGTATTCTTTCTTCCTTGAACCAGTTCAGATGAAAATGAGGTTTACTTATTGCCCACTCCTCTCTATTCTCCCCTCCAATGTATAAAGTCTTCGTCATGCACCTATTTATGTGAGACAATGCCCCCCATTCTTCCTGTCCATTCTCTTCTCCCCCATTCCATTCCATCCCCTTTTCTTACCCCTCCATTCTTCTTTTGAGATCATCCCAACATAACAGAAACATGACCAGGCCCTCTGTCTTAGTAGATTCCCTCTAAGATGCTGCTGATGATAAAGTTCTGAGGGATCATATGTATCATTTCCCCCATATAAGAATGTAAATGGTTTAACCTTTTTTAGTCCTTTATGATTTCTCACTCATATTTGCCTTCTATGTTTTTCCTGAGTCTTGTGTTTGAATGTCAAATTTTCTATCGAGCCCTGACCCTTCTATGAGGAATGCTTAAAAGTTCTCTATTTAATTAAATATCCATTTTCCCCCTGTAATTTTGCTGGGGACTTTATTCTTGTTTGTAATTCTAGCTCCTTTGTGCTCCAGAATATCATATTCTAAGCTCTCCATTTCTTTATAGTGGTAGCTGCTAAATTTGTTTGATTCTTACTGCATCTCCATAGTATTTTAATAATTATTTTCTGGCTGCTAGCAGTATTTTCTCCTTTACCTGAGAGTTCTGGGATTTTCTTCTAGAAATTCTTGTTGGGCTTGTGTCCAATCTTCATTTTTCTTTGAGCTTTGCTTATAGATGTTTTCAAGTCATTAACAACTTCTGTGTTTGTCTCTTGAAGCTCCTTGTTAACATAGTAGATTTTAAAGATTAGGTTCTTCTATTATTTGCTCATTTTTTCCCAGCTTATTTCTTGACTTTAGACTTCATGCTAGTGTTGAGCTCTGTGCATATCTGGAGGGGGAAGGAAGTTTAGCCTGGGTTTCTGTCTTTTGTGTCCTGATGCTGCTTTCACAACATAGTCTTAGGGCCTACAAGTTTTTGGTGCTTCTGAAGTGGTATGCTCCAGGAAGAGGTCTGTTAATTACCCTTCTGGTCAGAACTCTTGAAATTCTTAATCCAGTTTGGGTCTGTTGGTTTGTATGTGGTTGAGTCTCCATAGACTGCTGTTAGACCCAGTCACAGCAAGCCCATTGGGATGTCCTGCAGATTCAGTGCAACTGAACCACTGGTTCCCCTAGGTTTTGGTCTCCTGTCCTGGTTTCTTCCACTATAAGTTTATATATGGGGCTAAAGGTCAGAACTGAGTCCCACTCTGCCCTCAGTCTCAGAACCACACAGATACATTTTTAAAATTTGTTCTCTGATCCTTATATAGGTAGGGCCCCTGCTCCTTTGTGACCATGATACCTCTCTACCTTGGAACTATGATCCAGAACTAAGCAATGGATAACAGAACTAATAAATGACACCTGTTTGGGCTCTCAGTTCTAGTACAGGGGTCCCCTGTGATCTCTTTCTGCCAAGGTGTTCGGTTCCCTTTCTACCTCTGAGTGCTGAGCTGCTCCCCAGAGCTGCTGCTGCCATCATAGACCATTGCTGCTTTTGTCTTCCGTAATGCTGTGCCTGTACTTTGATCCCCACCTTGGTGTTCATAGACTTCTTTATCTTCCTAAGCTGCCTTGGGCTGGAAGAAGGATTTACTGTGACTTTTGACTTTCCCAAACAGAATTCAGTCTGGCATACTTTCTAAATCATTGTGGAGGAGGTTGTGGATAAACCAAGGCAAAAATGCTATTTCTCACTCTGCCCTCTTGACTCTACCTCCTACTCATACAATGACAAGAGAACTTAAGAACAGTTCAGCCTGTTAGGTGGACTCCACAGGGAATATATAGAGAATGACTTTGACCAAGGTAACACAGGATGAAAGATCATATATTGGTTGAAATCTTTATCACCGAAAAGAGTACCTTCATGAATAAGATCACGGTCAATCTGAAATATTAAAGCACTGCGATAAGTTCCTCACAGGCCATCTCAGTATTACCAAATATACTTCTCATACATCTTTCTCCTCTAAAGGTTCCTCTTGATTTAAAGGACTACCTTATAGAAAAGACTAACAGCTTAAAAATATAAATCCATTTAAAATATATTTAAAAATATAATTTAAATTTAAAATATTTAAAATTTAAAATATAATCCCTGGAAATATAGAATCCTAAGCTTATGGTTTTTCCCAAGAGAGCAGTAATCTTTGATCCTAAGACAGCTCAGGCTAGAATAGCACTCTTTCCTCTTATAAAATATCTAGTTCCTCTATATTTGATAAGCAAAAACAATGGTCCAATTTATATGTAACATGTGTCCCTGTGCCTGTTTATTCATACTGTATTAAATCTTGGGGTGGGGGAAAGGAGTTCTTCAAAATATTTAATTCTTTAATTTATATTGCTTCACATAGAGTTGCTTCTGGGAACTCTAATAATATGGCTCAAATAGAACTCTTGTCTTGGTCTACACATTCATGGTCCTACATCCCATATAAGCACACCAAATAACAATGTATTATCATGTACAGAATAGCCATCCCCTCTCCACAACACACAAAACACAAGAAGGATTCACAGCAGCCCACAAATAATCAATACAGTTACCCCTCAGAGTTCTATTTTTATATGGTTTCCAATAAGTTCCATCTTTATACAGTTTCATAGCACTATCTTGTGGTTTGGATTCCCTCAGAAAAGAAACAAATTTAGGGTTGCTAGACAGACACTTCTTGACATTTTTTTGGTCTCATTTTATCCCCAGGGATACATATAGGCATTTAACTGTATGGTCCTGCCCTGAGGACTTAGAGGAAAAATACATACATAATTGGGGCTGCTAGATATGCATTACTAATAGTGGAGGGCAAAACCATATCTTTTGTTCTTCCACATTGTGATTTTGAATCCTTTGCTTCTCTTCCAGCATATAGGACGCATGTGCAGTGCTCTTTTCTCTCCAAACCATGGTTCATGAGCTCCCATTATTGAACTCACCATTAATAGTCAGCCAATTAACACAAAGCAAAGGCATTTACTGAAATGGCATAGCAGAAACAGTAATAAAAACATTCCCCCCAGTAAAGGGTTATATACAGGGAATTCACTTGACCAAGGGAACTCACCCTGGCAAGTCAGTGCCTTATGAACTTATCTTATAGTGTCCTCACACAATTTCTTCCAGAACACTATATCTGCTGGGCAGGTAGCTCCCTAGGATTACTCCTTTCCACAAGTAAAGGGGTAGTCAGGTGGAACAGTACATAGAGCACTGGGTCTGAAGACAGAAGGGCCTCAATTCAAATCCAGCCCCAGATACATGTTGGCTGTGTGATCCTAGGTAAGTTACTTAACCTCTGTTTGCTCCAGTTACATCATCTGTAAAATGGGGATAATATTAGCACCTATCCCCCAGGGCTATTGTGAGGATCAAATAAGATATTTGTAGAGTACTTTGTGGTAGTACGTGGTACACAGTAGGTATTATATTATTAGTTAAACTATCTGGGCTTGCCCTCTGTTGGGCACATTATATCCTATTGTGTGCTTTGTACCACTGCAAGATGTCCTTGCTAGTGAGGACGGGGAAGGAGAAAGAAGTTCCCTTTTCATCTCTTTTGCACTCTGGAAGTTTTCTCCCGCACTCTGGAAGTACTTTGTACAAAAGAAAAGGCTAGATTCATCTTCCTTAGCTTGTTCTCTTCTTAATTGCCAAGGATGACTCCCTTCTGTGACAGATTTCTCCTCTCCTCAACTGACTTCTTGCAGAGTTTGGTTTATTCTTTAGCCATCTAATTGCTAGCTGCCCTATAATTCCAACAATATGATGATTGAAAAAAATCACTAAGGAAACAGCAAGGTATAAATTCTTCTTTACATTCCCTTTACAAACTGTGAATGAGTTACTCTCAGCATCACACACCCCAACCTGGGACCTCAAGCCATGGGAATCTGGGAGTACAGGAATCCAGGCTGGGCATTGTAGCCAGCCCAGCAGCAAAACCCTGGGGATCAAGGGTCCAGGACATTAGCCCAGTGGGACTTTGGATTTGAACTTGGTGATATTAATGTTATAAAGGAATTGAGTTAAGCTGTGAGCCTAATCCCCCCCTCCCCCTTAAGCCCCCATCACATCTGAAAAGGGCAAAACTTTACCACTTTGTTGTCCCTGTTCCCTTTGATCCAGATCCATTTTTATAAATTCTGCCCCTCCCCCTTAAAATAAAACAATATTAAAAGGCAGATGGACTCAGATTAAATACAATTACATTTGGTTCCAGAACACATATGATGAAACATACATTCCTCCTCTTGGTAGAGAGCTATCTGATGTGGTGAAAATTTCATTTGGCTTTATTTAGCTCTTCCCTTTTATGAAAAAGGAGAGGGGATGGGTGAGGCTAGTGGGAGGCAGATATTAGGAAATGTCTGCAGCATAAAAAAAGACATAAACAAATCAAACCGAAAAATCCAAACCCACTAACTATCCTGCCATTCTGCATAATTCCCTTCAAGTTTCTTTTGAATTGAATGTTCTGCTGCTTGGATTCATCTAATCTAATTTTACCCATGAATATTCTATAACCAGTCTGGTCTGGCTAAAAACTCTCCAGACTTGGGAAACTCACTACAAGGAACTACAACTTATCCCAGATTAGTATGTCCAAGTAATCACTGTAGTATTCCTTACACTATCAATATGGTACAAGGTAAATCTAAATGCAAAAAATGAATGACAAAGAAGCAAAGCCCAGAGATCCTGGTAAGGGAGTTGGTCCCTGCTTATGTCATATCTATTTCAAATGGATAAATAAATTCACTCCTTAATTAATCTCATATTTAACAATGAATTAATATTATATCTTGGAATGAAGTTATGATTTTTTTTCCTTTCTCATCTATTTCTAAAGTCACTTCTCTAGAAGAAACTTGGCATTCATAAAAGTATTCCTTTCATATCAATAATTTTGAATCTTATTTTTATGCAGCCAGTAAAGTAATTTTGATAGAAACCTAGGGTGAATAGAGTATTCAAGGTTATTTCATATCACATATCTGCTTCCTGATCCATAAAATAAAAATACATTTTGATCCTTCAATCTCTAGCCTTTCCTATATTTGGTAGCTTCTTTTCTCATGCCCAAAACAAATTAGTTCTGGAGGGGAATAATAATAAATCTGATTTCCTCTTCAAGTTTCCCGCTCTGCTGTATCTCCCTCACATCTCCCTCCACTTAGTAACCTTTCCTCATTTAAGGTTCTCTATTCAAATTTATTACTCAACCCAGACCCTGGTAGCAGTTTTCTACTGGTCTCTAACCCATTTGCCCTCTTTTCTCAAGGAGCTCAGTGCCCAGTTCATAACTTTCCTCTCTATCTCAACTCCAGACTTCATACTAGGGAACTTCAAGTAACATGTTGAGCTGCACACAGGGATGGATGGTTATGCCCTTAATCTTACCATAACTCACAAGTGATCAACATTCATTATCAAGGACTCAAAAGTTCCATTATCTGATCATAACCTCCTATAATTCTATGTTTCCTATATTTATTATTTGTCTTCACTGTGATTTCCAATTTCTCTACCACTCCATACTTTCTCAAACCTTCACCCCTATCTCTAATTCACTTTCTTCTCTTCTCAGTCTTAATTCTATGGTTAACAACTTCAATATTACATTGTCCTCTATTGAATTCCTATCTCCCTTTTCTTACCACTGTTTCTACCTTGCTAATCTCCAACCATGGATTACTCCCACTATCTGCCTCCTAAATTCCTACTCACATGTTGCTTGGAGTTGACAGGAGTTGACAAAAATCATTCAATCATGCTAAGTTCACTAGAAAGCAGATGCTATTTAATCCTAACTAGTCCCTTGCTGAAGCAAGAAAATTATTTTAGTTTTCTATCTCACTACCCAGATGGATTGTTCCAAGTCTTTTTTTCTCAAGCCTTTCACATTTTTCCCTCCCTTTACTCTCTCAACTTAGGACCTTGCTTCATGCTTTACTGAAGAAATTTGGGTCATCCAAATGAGTTTTCTTTTTTCCTTTTCTCTAGATCTCAAAATCCTTTGACAGAACCCTCCAATGTCTCCTCCTTTGCTTCAGTCACTGATGAAATAATGCTTGCAGCAAGGCCAAGCCCTCTGCATGTAACTTTTATCTCCATCCCCTCCTGTCTTCTGCAGTGGATTGTTCATATTATCATTTCCATCCCTAATCTCCAATATTTCCCTATTTATTGGTTCCTTCCATGTAACCTAAAAACTAATCCAGGTATCCCTCATCCTTCAAAAATCCTCTCTTAGCCCTCCAATCTTGTCAAGGTAGCATCCTCAATCTCTCCTCTTTTTCAAAGAAAACTCCTACAAAAAACTATCCATTATTCTTGCCTACATTTCCTCTCCTTTCTACATTCTACATTCACTTCGTGAACCTCTGATATCTGGATTCTGAACTCATATACTCAACTGAAATAGCGCTCTCTCCAAAGTTAGCAAGTGTCAAGTATTATGGGCTTTCCCCCCCAAAAACTTATCCTTCTTGAGTTCTATGAACCTTTATGGAACTTTCCTTATAGCATTAGTCTCACTGAGTCCTTGACCAAATATGGCATCACTGACACATGAGTTCTTTCTCAGTTACTGATAGACTAGGCCCTGAAGTTTCTTGTCTCAGAACCATAATGTTAGACTGGCTGACTACATCTGAATTGGATTCAATTCCCAGACCCCCTAATGGCTTGCTCTCCTGACCTTTTAAAGCTTACATGGTCATATCCATATCAAATCTCCTTCAACTAAAAGCAAGAAAGAATGGCCAAAAGAAATACAGAAATAATGGTAGGGTCATATACTCTTGACTTCGTGCCATCTGAAAGGGGGAAAGGAGTGAGGCTCTTACAGCTTATTTTCTTTCTCCAATACCTGCAAGTCTGAACAACTAATGTGTGTATGTGTATTCATATTTCTCAATTATGCATACCAATGCTGTAAAAATTGAACATTTGATAGTTTATAAAAATCTCATAGGAAAAACATGAAAAAAGAGAAATATTAAACATCTTTACATACTACAATGCAATAAAATAGGAATAAATAAAAGACCTTAAATCAAGACTAAATTATTTAATCCTAAAAAAAAACTGGTGGAACAAAACACAAATTATAAAAACAATAAATTATTTCATCAAAGGAAAAGACAATGAGACAATATATCAAAACATTTGGTATGTAGTTAAAGAAGTCTCAGAGAAAATTTTATTTATCTAGATATTTCATCAACAGAGAAATATAAATAAATCAAGGAATTAAGCATATAACAAAAACAACAAGAAAATCAATATATTAAAAAACCAACCAAATATCAAATTTAAAATTCTGAAAATCAAAAAGGAGTTACACAAAATTAGAAACAGCAAAAATTGAATTGCAAAACAAAACTCATAGCCACTTTTTTAGGGAAAAAAGCTTTTGTTTAATCTGATATTTTTTAAAAGAGGGGAAAACCATATAACTAATATAAAAAATGAAAATGAAGAAATTACAACAAATTGAGGGGAAATAAAAGAAATTATAAGAAACTTTTGCCAATTATGTGTCAATTGAGCTGACAACTTCAATGGAATAGATGAATATTTGCAAAAATATAAAATAATAAAATATTATTTATTCTAAATATAATTTAGAATATTATTTACAATTTATAAAATATAATTTATTTATAAATATACTTAGCAATTATTAATTTTTTTATAATTTAGGACATTATTTGTAGTTTATTATAAATATAAATTAATAGAACAAGAAATAGTGAATTTAAATATTCCAATCTCTGAAAAAAAGAAACTGAAAAAGCTATAAATTAACATCCAAAGGAAAAAAAAATTCAGGCAAGACAAATTTGAATGAATTCTACTAAACATTCAAAGAAAAATTAACTGATTGTTTTATAAATTGTTTACAAAAATAAAGAAATAATAGATCATTCCTCCTCAGTTTGGAAGGAGCCAAACTCCTTCATGAGACGACTATGGTCTTCATACCTAAACCAGAAGAAAGAAAACAGAGGTAACAAACTATAGGTCAATATCTATAATGAATATCAGTGCAAAAATATTAGCAAAAATACTAACAAAGGTATAAAATATATTAATAATGTGTGTGAAATGAACATATATTTATTATATTAAAAAAATTTAAATGATTGCAAACTAAGGCTAATTTGGATTTATTTAGTAATGCAAGATTGAGTCCATATGATTTCATTGGTATAAGGAATTCCTAAATGAGGAACCTTCCTCTAACAATGAAAGGCAGCACCTTCTCTGCAACTTATAGCCTTGGAGAGTTGTCCAGAGCTCTGAGAGGTTAAATGACTTATTGAGGGTCACATGATAAGTATGTGTCAGAGATGGGACTTAAATCCATGAGTTGCAGTTTCTAAGGCTGGCTTTCTATCTATTATGACATGTTTCCTTCCTTTTAGTTGCAAAAACAATAAAAATTACATGATGATATCAATAGATTAAGATAAAAAAGTTTTGACAGAATACAATACTCTTTAATACATTTGCATATATATGTGTATGTTTATCTATATACATACGTATTAAAAAATAAAGAAAACAGATCATTCCTTAACATGGTAAATTTCTCTAGCTTAACTCTTTACAATTTGGCTTCGGACTACAACATTCAACCCAAACTGGTCTCTCCAAAGTTACTAACAGTATCTTAATTGTCCAATCTAATGGCTTTTTCTCAATGACCTCTCTGCAGCCTTTGATACTGTCAATTACCTTCTTTTTGATACTGTTCTCTCTAAGATTTTGTGACTCTACTTCCTCTTGGTTCTCCTACCTATCTGACCATCTCCTTCTATATGACCAGACCTTCTCAAAGTATATTTTGCTGGATCTTTATTCAAATCATGTCTACAAACCATGGATGTCCCACATGGCTCTGTTCTGGGCCCTTTTCTCCCTCTATACTATTTCACTTCATGATCTTATCAGATTATCTTCTCCAATGGATTTGTTTATTATCATCTCTATACTGATGATTCTTACACCTACTTATCCATCCTTAACCTTCTTTCTGATCTCCATTCTCACATATCCACTCACTTATTGGACATCTCAATCTGGATGTCCCATAGACAAATTCAGCATGTCCAAAACTGAACTCATTATCTTTCCCTCAAATCCTTCCCTTATTTACCACTTCCCTGTGACTCTTGAGGGCACCAACATTCTCCCAGTCTCCCAGGTTTGAAGGCTAGGTGTTGTCCTTCCTTGACTCCTAATTCTCTCTTACTCCCATATCCAAATCTGTTGTCAAAGCCTGTTGAATCATCTTTCACACATGCCTCCTTCTCTTTTCTGACATTGCTACCACCCTGGCGCAGGCCTTCGTCAACTCACATCTGGACTATTGCAATAGCCTGCTGGTGGGTCACCCTACCACAAGTCTTTCCTCACTCCAATCCACCTTTCATTAAGCTGGCAATGTGATCTTCCTAAAGAAGATCTGACCATGCCACTCCACTACTCAATAAACTCTAGTGACTCCCTTACACCTCCAAGATCAAATATAAAATTCTCTGTTTTGAAAAACATCAAAGCCTCCCTTCCACCTTTCTAGTCTTCTTATATCATACACTTTTCTACCTCCTTCACTTCTCATTATAGTCTATCATACAGTGGCACTGGCCTCCTTGCTTTGCCTCACTCAAGGTACCCCATCTCCAGACTCCAGGCATTTTCACTGACTGTACTCATGCCTGGAATGCTCTCCCTACTCATCTCTACCTCCTAACATACCTGGCTTCCTTCATACCCCAATTAAAATCCTACTTTCTATAAGGAGCCTTTTCCATTCCCTTTCTAGTGCCTTCCTGCTTTTGATTATCCCCAATTTATCCTTTAAATATCTTGTTCATACATATTTACTTACATGTTTTTAAATTTTCAGGGTGAGCATTTACACTTCAGAAACGGCAAATACACTACAAATCAAGGCTTGATTTACCGTTTATTGAATGTCTAGACTTAAGAAAGTATCTATAATGCAGATTAAACTTAAATATTTGTGAATACATTTTCTCCTCTTCCCACAGACAAGTGATAAAACACTTAACAGTGTAGACCTATATTGCACTATAAACATTGCTTGAAGTCGCAGTCATTCTAAAAGGTAATAATAACTGGCCTTTATATAGAACTTTAAGGTTTGCAAAGTGCTTTATGTCCATTGCCTAATTTAAGCCTTACAACACCCCTGGCACAATTGGATTATGAGCTCTTTAAGAGCAGGGACTATCTTTTGTATTTTTTTGTATCTCTAGGGCTTAGCACAGTGTATGACACATAGTAGGTGCTTAATAGATGTTTATTAACTGACTTTTCTGTGATATAATTTTGATCCCATCACTAAGTAAACACACACACAGAAACACAGAAACACACACACACACACACACACACACACACACACGGACACACATTCCTATCCTGAAAAATAGAAAGGGAAAAAAAAGCAAAACAAAATACAACTTCTGGGCAATAAGAGTCTAATTTAAATTTAGTTGTTAAAAGAATTAAAGGAAAAATGGTTGCTAGAAAACATCATGCCAAGGACTTTATCCTTTAGTGAACAGTTTTGTTATAAATTCATGGCAAATTTAATATGCATTTATTTCTTTAAGCATTTTCCTTCTTTTAAGACATAATAATTTTATAAGAATTCAGTTTGTTCCTAAACCATTTAATTCTAAATTCAAAGATTTAATTATTTAGAGGGTGCTGAGGAGAATGATCTAGAGATTTAGCAGAAATGACATTTGTTAAGTCAAAATAAAAAATATCTCAAGGAAAGTTTTTTTGGTAGTTGTCTGGATCTCTAACATATCCTGCCCTTTCCAGTTCAAAGATTAGGCCTGGGCTTGTATTAGAGAACATCTAAGAATTCTCCTTGGTTAACATTCATCTCACTCCCATCACCTCCTATGGAAAGTTTGCCAGGAGTCCAAACCAATATTTAGACTATCTACATAAACTCTCTAAGGTGGTATTCTGTAACTTCTAAAATTAAGTTGTTAGAGAAGCAAAAACATTTTCAGATTTCCGATAATTTTATCTTTCATTTTATGCCAAAGATATAAATTTACATTCAGCATTTGCTATAATCATATGGCCCTCCCACAGTTTACCAGGCAGCCAGAAGAAACAGGAAATGTAATAAAATCCTATACTTCCACAAAATGTAGTATGAAATGTGTCTTTGACCTAAGGTATTACTGGTAAACTGTCTAGATTTAAAATTTTTGAAAATTCTGTATGTGCTAAATGAGTTATATTATTTGATGTCTAGTAAAAAATATACTTCTTATGTTTGTAGTTTATGATATGGAAAGGAATATAGAGATTATTTAATTACTCATTAATCTGTATATGTTTTGTTGTAATGTAACATAATTTTAACTTTGAAAATATATTCTGACCTGTTATTTCGTCAATATAGGGTGCTTTCTATGTGCAAACTCCCTTCACCTATGAAAGTTTAATACCTTATCTATAGCTTATTGTCTTGGAGAATTGTCTGGATCTCTAGGTGACAAAATGACCTTCCCATGATCACATAGGTAGTATGTATCAGAGGTAGGATTTCAATTATCTATTACGTCTCCCTGCCTTTCTTGCCTGCTTATTTGGGGATAGGGACTAGGCCAGCAATGTCATTAGATGAGGAAACTTCTCCAAGCAGCAGAGGTTAGTACCTTCTGGGCACTTTAAAGTCTGAAGGAGTTGGTTAGTTCTCTGAGAGTTTAAGTTACTTGCTCTGTGTCACACAGTCTATGTCAGAGGCTATATTGAAATCCAAGACTTCCTGGCCCTGAGGCCAAATCTCTGTTCACTATACCATGACTACCTCTCTTCAAGTGAAATATATATGCTTGCATAATGTTCTATATATACACTTTGGTATGATATATACTTTGGAATGAACTGTGAAATTTTATTAATATATACATTATCATGTTGTTTGCATATCATTTTGACTCCATGTAATGTGTTCTAAAGGTTTCCTTATGATGTTTTGGTTAACATTAAAATTATAAAACCTACTTAACCACATGTCTAAACTAAGTAGTAGTCATTTCTAATGCTATGTATATGAAATATACACCAGAAACAAAAACTAAACTTTATTCTGTGTTTAAAAATGATCGTATTCTTAGAACTAAAACTTGACAAAATAGGGATACAAAGAATTTGGGTAGGTCTACAAGAAGAGGATGAGAATGTTTAAAGAGTTAGAGAATAGGAGCAGTGAAGAAATTCAAGAAAAGAGGTGAGCATTTAGAAGCCTCAGTAGTTCTTTGAAAAACTATGGTAAAAAACCTGAATCATCTTAAGTATTCATTTATATTCATGTAGAGTCTGAAAGCTCATAAAAACCTTGGATATTATCTATCCCAACCCTCTCATTTTCCACCTTTATGGGTAAGAAAATGGAGATTCAGAGAGGATAATTAACTTGTTAAATTTGTACTACTCCCTAAATCCTTTGCCTAGAACCACACATACCCACCCAGAAATCTACTTCTTTTTCCAAAAGACCTTTTTTTCTATGTCTTCAGAGATATAAAACATTTTCCCATGAGCTGCTTCCACCATCACCCAAACTTGCTGGTTCCTGTCAGAGAGTAAATGAGGAATGAGGTAGCTATTAGTATGGAGACAGCTAGCATTCAAAAGCCACTCACTTGCCTAAGCCACCAGAATCCACTTTTTGGAGTTCCTTAGTTTCTTGGTTAATTACTCTGATTTGAAATGCACTTTGGTATTTTCTGTACCCTGGCGCTCTTGCTCTGGCATAAATTATATCATTGTACATTACCCTCAAGATTATGTTTCTGCCATGAGAGATGATGTTAAAGTCTTTCTGCTTTTAAATTTGAGTGACTAGAAGATAATGGCCATTTTTCTTGTATATTCTTTTTTTCTGCCTTTCATAACCAAAATCCTCCTTGTTTCTGCATCTCCCACTAGAGAAAGAGCCGTCAGCTACCTGAACTTTAGACAGTACAGAATAGAGGATTAGCAGCCCCGAAATTGGGTTGGATGATCTGGAATTTCTTACTAGACAACAGACTCCTTTTGCAAATCAATCCCTGATCCACAGATTAATATTTGATATATAGTTCTTTATTATTGGAATACACTCACATAAAGACTGAGCAACATTTTCTGGGTTAATCAGAGAACATTTCTGAATCTCCTGACAAGAGTTTATTTGCTAGAGAACCAAATGCTTCAGCAAATAATTCAATTCTATTCAATTAATTTATATTAGTTTAAAGATTCTCCAAAGATGATGAGCTAAGAATATGAGTAAGTTTAAGAAGAGCTGAGGTAGAGTCCCCTTCACATAGTTTCTCAAGCAGAGTTAAGCCCCCATAAATTAAAGATTAACAAATGAATTTTACTGAATTTTCATAGTTAAAAAGAGCACTGTTTGGAGTCAGTGGGACCTGAGTTCAAGTTCTAAATCTTTGGTTTAGTGCCTTTGTAACCTTAGACAAGTCACTTAACCTATCTGACTTTAATTCATATATAAAATGAGGGTGTTGGATAAAATGACCAATCTGTAAAGTCCTTTCTAGTTCTAAATCTATCAAACTATGAAACTGTGTAGCATAAACTTCAGAAAGCTTTAAAACTGTATCAGACATTAGTTAGTTTTTCTAAACTGCTTTCTTTCTCTTGCTTTTCAAATCTTTTTTTATAATGGATAATTCAATGGGTGGGTGAAGATATATTGGTCAACAAATCAAATCAACAATCATTTATTAAGTGTCTACTATGTGTCAGGCACTGTGCTAAGTGCTGGAAAGAAAAATGATAGAAAAGCATAAGCAATATTAAAAATAACAGCACCAGAGGCCATAATGACAATACCCAACTGAGCTTTTAGGTCACTCAGGCAATAATTGAATTCTGCATATCAGTTTCTGTCATGTCCAGCTCTTCATGACCCCATTCTTGGCAAAGATACTGGAATGGTTTGCTATTTCCTTCTCCAGATTATTTTACAGATGAGGAAACTGAGCAGGATTAAGTGATTTGCCCCAGTTCAGACAGCTAGTAAGTGTTTTGAGGGCAAATTTGTCCATGTTGAGCACTCTACCACTATGCCACCTAGCCACCCTTGGTCTCAGTAGCTAAGATAACTTCTCTCCTGTACTTTTCTCCTAACATTTGTTGTAGTAGGAGCTTCCAGGAGGTTTTTGTTTGTTTGCTTGGTTTTGTACTACTGTGAAAATGTAACAGAACAATAATAAGACATTGAAAATTTGGGAAAATTATCGCCTTCTTAATCCTTCACCCCTCCTCTTCACTCACTTCCCCTATAGGCACTTCTCTTTCTAAGACCACAGAGGTCACCTTCCCTTCATTGCTAATCTTTAATTTGACTCCAACAGATCACTTACTCCCCTCTATCAACCTGTTCTCCTCCCCTCTTTCATGTATCCTCCCATATTTTAATGTAGTCCTACAAAAGAAGCATTCACCTATAGGTAGTATGTTGGAAGGTTCTATCCATAATTCTACCAGACAATCTCTTTACTGATGCCTTTCTCAGATTTCTGCCTTCACCATTGTCTACTTGTATACATTTAGAAAGAAGTCTCTTACTGGTCTTTCTATTGCTATTGATGTCTACATTTATTCATGTCTCCTGGATTTCCATTGTTTGAGGGTGTTTGAGATACATATAATCTCTTTAGTTCTGGTTTTCTTTCTAAAAATGTTTCAAACTTCTTTATATTTGAGCATCTGTCTTTTCTCCTATAATACTAGGCTTAGATTTTCAGGATATATCACTCTGGGCTATGTCCTGAGCTCCAGTGTTCTTCAGAACACATTACTCCATTTCCTCTTCCTTCTTTCTTGTGGGTGCAGAATAGTCTCTCTCTCTCTCTCTCTCTCTCTCTCTCTCTCTGTGTCTCTCTCTCTCTGTCTCTGTCTCTGTCTCTCTCTCTCTGTCTCTCTGTCTCTCTCTGTCTCTCATATTTGAAGGTCTTTCTCTTGATGGCTTACAGAACTCATTGTTTCTGAATTGAATTGTTAAATTTAACTACTATATGTCTTAGAATTTGTAGCTGTGTTTTTTTTTCTTTTTCTGGAGGTGATCTATGAATTTTTTCCATTAGAATTTAATTTTCTATGTTCAGAAGTTCTGGCCAGTCCTCTACTATTATTTTCTTCATTATGGTATTAAGGTGTTTTTGGGAGATCCTTAGATTGTCTCTACTCGTCCTGTATTCAAAATACATAAGTTTTGCTTATATATTTTCTTTTAATGTTCTTATTGTCTGCTTCTATTCTTCTACATTGTCTTTCAGTTCTATGTAGGTGTATTCTCAATCTGTTGTTCTCTCTTTTGTTTCTTGGTGAATCTTGCCACTGCAGATTTATGTTTTCCTATTCTGCTCATTATTTTGCTATATAGGGCAAATTCTGCTTTCATAATCCCTCACTTCTCTTTTAAACCACTCAAGAATAGTGTGTTGTGGTCCCATATTCTCAACTTCCACAAGGTCCTCTGTCTAATTGGGTCATTTTCCTTCATTTTTCAGTATTTATTCATAGATGCCTGACATCGTCTACTAGATCTGGATGCCATATTTTCTTCTGTTGTTATGTTTTTGTTGTTGATTTATCTGTTTAAGTTCAAGGTCTTATGAGATTTCTTCTTTCTGGAATCTTTGGTACTTTCAGTTTTTTTTTCTCCCCTTTATTTTCCTTATTGCTCACTTCTGACTCCTTCCCTTCTGACTGTGGTTTCCTTGGTGACTGTATCTCAAAGCATTTCAGTCTCTTCCCGTATTGGGTAGTTTATTATTCACCAGCTTAGGTCTCTGCCCCAACTGACTTCTGGGTGGTCAGAACTGGCCTTAGCTGGATGTTGTGCTCTTCCCTCAGGCTTCATGGACTGCTGCACAGCTCCCCACATGCAGTTTCCTATCCTGGTAACCTGTCCTACTCGCTCTGTTCCTTTGTTCTTTGACCTGGCACTGGCAGTTTAGAACCTTTTAGCACCTGCAGTTTAGAGTTATTGGCAGTTCAGAGCTTCATAGTTTTGCTCCTTCCAGGATTCAGCTCCTGGCAGACTTTTACTCCTGAAGGGCAGTAGCCAATTTGGTTGTTGAGGCCCAAGAAAATTTCCACAGCATGGAGCCAGGATCAATTTGGCACTGGAAAAGGGAGAGTGGAACCACAGTATAGGGGTAGGTTTTGATGTAAGCCTGTGTCATGTCCTGGGATCTGCTAGAGTGACCTCAATATCAGTAGCATGAGAGGTGGGAGAGGGGTACTCAGTGAGCTCAGAGTCAGAGAATGCCAGTTACTGGGTTTTGTTTTGTTTGTTTTGTTTTACCTTGTTTTAGATTCTTGGTGTCCTAGAACATGGAAACAGTTGAAGTTGCTTTATCTTTGGTGTATAATTTCTGTTTTGGGGAGGTTTAAGTAGTTGTAGGGATTAGAGAAAATATCTAGTCTGCCATTTTGTTGCTCATATGACCTGGAAGTTGAGGTGAAGCTTCTCATAAGGGCCTGTTTCTCTCTGCTGGCCCCTCTGCCATGAGAAAGAAAAACAGAAAGAGCTTAACCTGAGTTCTGTTGCTATGAGCTTCATTTTGATTGGAAAACTCAGTATCTGGTTGAATCTAATTGGAATGATTTATATATCCTTAGAAATTGCCAGATTGATGAATTTTGCGATTCTTTGGATTAAATAGAACTGCTCTTCACATAACAATAACACATAACAATTTCTTAATGTCCTTTTAGGGTAATTATGAATTGAAAAGGTTTTTAAATTCTATGTTCAAAAGGGAAGAGAGATATACTTTCCCAGCCGAAGAGAGGTTAAGACTAATGGTGAAACAGTGAACAAAGAAGCAATTTTGTTTGATGCAGATATTTTTGAATGGACTGATGACATTAAAGCCTGCAGTACAGATTTGTGAGTTACCCTTAAGCCTATGGGCTTTCCTCCCTCATGTGTTTCCCTGCCAAGTTCCTCTGAATGTGTGCCAACTCCTCACCATGGTTATTAAATGTATAGATTGAACAGTATGTTAGTTTTACATGTGTATTGTGATGTGTTTTATTTACTGACCTTAATATATTACTATTTACTATTTTTTTGTTAAGAAAATGCCTATTTTAAGATCTAAAAGTGTCATTATTGTAAGTGATTTATTTTGGAAATATCACACAATGTATGTGTATATTATATTGTGATTGGCTATTTTTGTAGACAGAAAATGTATCAAATGGGAGCTCATGAGCTAGAATGGTGAGCAGAGGATATGTATTCCCCCTCAACAAAGTTTCCCATAGGAACTAAGGAAATCTGAGTGTAATAGCGTGGCACAGTGTGGTGGTGCTCTATCTCTGTAAACCTAAACCTGCCAAGTTAAGGACAGGTTTGAATGAATGAACCTATACAGAGAATAAGTGCATATCAACATACCCCTCACGACAAGTGTGTATATATATGTACACACACACACACACACACACACACATATATACACAAATATATTCTGCAATATTGGTAGGGGCTATTCCACATTACAAATTATAATACATCATATCACATGTCACCACTCACCAATGCCCAAACACTGCCAGATGCCACTGCTGGTCTTCAATATATAATCTGCAGGTATTTGCAAAAAAAATTTAGTTGTCTAATATTGCAAATGAATAGCAACAGAGAGAAATGGGAGGAGGTGGGAAGCAACTTCATGACTAAAGGAAAATTCCAGGTGTTAGAATTACATTCATTAAATAAATTAAAGCTCTTTAGTAAAAGAATTCAGATGATCTTGTCTTTACCCACAAGATTTATAGGCAAATCTACAGAGTTGAAAAGAGGAAGGAGAAAGATTAAGGAACTATAGCATTTGACTAATGCTGGAAGATTAAATAAATGAATATTTTGTCGGTTGCTAAGGAGAAGCTCAAGGAGCTGCAAACACCTGAAGGATTAAAAGGGGGGGCAGAGACTTTCCTTACTATCAGCAAGGAAAAAAAGAGAGATCAAGACAAATGTGTGCTACAAGTGGTGAAGAATGGAGGCATGGGCAATGGCAATAAGGGCAGCACATGCTCCACAAAACAGCTTGAGAGAAGTTCTAAAATAAAGCCATTGAGTGTGTTCCAGAAGAATAGCCACTAGTCTTTCTAATACATAAATAGAATAGCCACTTTCTCTCCTAATATATAAAAATGAAAAGTCAACTTTAGTTCCATTCAACAAACATCTACTAAGAATATACTATATTTCAAATACTGTGCTGACCCCTGGATGATACATGTGATAAATCAGATTTAGTCCCTGCCCTCTTAGGGCATATAATACAGTAAAGGAAAATTTCTTTAGTACAAAATAGAGCATTCCAGTTGCATAGCAAACAAGATGCTATATCAATTCTCAAAAAGGAAAGACTTGGGTTGAGGGTGGAGATTAGAGGTTTCATAAAGAGATGGGCATTTGAGCTGGTCATGAAGAATGGCTAAGATCCCATGTGAATAACATTTGGAGGATTAGGGAGGGGCAGGAAGATCTTTTCAGGAAAAAAATGACATGAACGCAGACAAGAAGGTGAGAAAGTGTAAAATATATATGAAAATTGGCAAAGAGTAAAGTTCACTTTACCTTACAACTGAGTTTGTAATCAAAGATATCATTATTCCAAGTTTCAGACTCAAATAGGCACAATCTCTTCAAAGCTGGAATAGTGTGGTACACTTCAAAAAGGGCAGCCTTTGCATTGCTTCTTGAAAAGTGCCCTTGCTAATGTAATGGAGACTGTGTCCTATAGGGAATACACCAAACTAATCTGCCTCCTTCAGGCCAGCCACACTGCTGGCCCACAAGTGAAGGATTCTGGAAATAAAGCATAAAGCAATCCCATTATTGGTCCTTTAACCCTGTGATAGTGGTAAGGAAGGGGCTGCCTAAGTTTAAAAAGAAGAGACAGGTTCCAGCCTACTTTCTGTCTTTCTACCTTTGGAATACATGGGAAGTATTTCTTTCTTTTGGGGTTTCCTGTGATGGAGTGGGGGGGAAGGATGTTTTGCCCCTAGTCTGACAAAATGGCAAACTGCTGGAGCTGGGACTAATAATGAGCTATTTTCAACATTTTGAGTTTGAAATGCCTCCATGATATTCGGTTGAAGATGTTCAATATGCAGTTGGTAAAGCACGACTAGAGCTCAGGAGAAAGTCTAGAGCTGGTTATATAAATTTAGGAATTAACTCCATAGAGAGAATAGTTGAACCCTTGGGAGCTGATGAGATGAGAGAACATATTAAATAGATAGATAGATAGATATGATAAAAATATATGATGAGAGAATATATAGATAAAGAAGAGAATCTAGGACAGATATCCACAGTCGGTGGAAGGATGCTTGATAATGATCTAGCAAAAATGACTGAAAAGAATAAGCCAGACAGGTAGGAGGAGAAACAAAAGATATTAGTATCACAGAAACCCAAGGAGGAAAAAGTATCCAGAAGGAAGTGGGGAGTGGGATGAGGAATCAACAATATTAAATGTTGCAAAAAGATCTGGAGGGAGTAAGATGAAAAACAAGAAAAATGCCATCAGCTTTGGAAATTAAAAGGTAACTTTGGATAGAGCAATTTCATTTGGATGATAAAGATAGAAGCCAGGTTTTAATGGGTTGAAAAGGGAGTGTGAGATGAAAAAATGTAAGTAATGAGTAGAGATAGCTTTTTCTAGGAGTTTGGGGTGAAAGAGAGGAGAGATGTAGAGTGGTAAAGTGAAGTGATAGTAGAATTGAATAAAGATTTTTTAAAGATGGGAAGGAAATCTCACTCTTCCATCTAAACAACTCATCCAACCATTCACCTTGCATATATATACACACACACACACACACACACACACACACACACACACACACATATATATGTGCCCACATGTATATAGTATGTATGTATATATGTATGTATGGACTAGGCTGCCCTATTGGTGAATGAGCAAGCATAAACTTGTCTCTAGCTAGCTCCATACCAATGAGACCAAGCTTCATATTGAGCTATCTGCCTTGGCCATCTTCTTATTTACAATGCCATCCTGACATGGATCCATTTCCACCTGCACTTTTTACCTCTTGCACTGTTGACCACAATCATGTGCATACTACTATCACTACTGGAAAGTGCATGTCAATGGATTATTCTATGTCTTCACTCACATCTTGTGACTTTCTAGACCAAAATACCCTTATATGTGGTGCCTACTCCATTAACATATAAACCCCTTGAGAGTAAATCTGTTTTACTTTTATATTTGTATCATCACAACGTAACACAGTGTTTGGCACACAGGAGGCTCTTAATAAATACTTTTCATTAATTTAATTCATCTGGGTATATTTGTAAACAATAGGGAAGGAGCCAGTGGACAAGGACAAATCAAAAATAAAAGAGAAAGGGCATGCTTAGAGGGATGAGCTTTGAAACAAGAAAGAATGGAATCTAAAACCCAAGTAGAGGTGCTGGCATTTGCAAGAAGGGTCAATCCTTCCTCCAAAATTAGAGCAATGGTGGAAAGTGTGGGGATGAAGTTTAGGGGATGTGACATTTATAAATGGGCAGAAAATGGAGTTTGTATCAGATTCAATTTTTCAATGAAGAGGAAGTGTGGTAAGAGTAAAGAGTCCATGAATGAGGAAAGAAAAGAAATTTTGAAAGCTATTATGGAGAATTGTAGAGAGCTAATCAAGGAAGAGTAAAAGGATTGGCATGCAGCAATGATACAATTAATATTTTATAAGATAAATTTGTGGTGTACCAAGGCAGCACAGTTGTATGACTTCTTTCCTGTATTTATAGCAGCACCTGAGTAGTAGCAGAGAAGGTGGATGGTGAGAATAAAAATAGATTGTGATATGGAAAGGGATAAACAGTGACAGGACAAGGGGGAAAGGCACTTAAGGGCAGAGAACAATGTAGAGTTGAATTTCATAATTATAGAGCCAAGATTTTGAAGGGAAGAAAGTAAGATCATAGGAGAAATGGTGACTTGAGAAAAGAGCATCTATTGGTTCCAAAGGAGATTAATCTCTTGTTGAATGGGTAACTGGATTAGTAATAATACCATTAACAAAAATGGAGAAATGAGAAAAGGAGCA
The DNA here is from genome assembly GCF_900497805.2 of Vombatus ursinus. Taxonomy (NCBI): domain Eukaryota; kingdom Metazoa; phylum Chordata; class Mammalia; order Diprotodontia; family Vombatidae; genus Vombatus; species Vombatus ursinus. The sequence continues at coordinate 4,029,887 of NW_020954719.1, read as the reverse complement.
AGTCTTGGGAGAAGGAAATTATGTTCAATCTTGGATAGTTGAGTCTGATATGCCAGTGGGTATCTATATGGACATAGCAAGTAAAAGTGGAATTTTATGTCTAGAACTCAGGAGTTCATGACTAGAGAAATATAAATCTGTGAGTTATGCACATGTAAATGAAAATTTCAGGATATTGTAGTTGAAATATAGAACTTTCATGTCAAGGGGGAAAAAATCAAGAATCTAGAAACCAAGAATTCACAGAAAGAAAAGATCAATGATTTGGACATGCAACTAAAAAAAACTTAGAAAAAAGAACAAATTAAAAACCTCAAATTAAATACAAAAGTCAACATTTTGAGAGCAAGCATAAACCACAACATGATATTAACAAGCAAAATTAAGTGCTATTAAAAAAAATTTGTTTAAAGAAAGAGGAAAACCAAATTATGAGAATAAAAAATAAAATAGAATTCATAATAAATGAAGAAGAAATAAAGGAAATGATTAGAAAGTATTTTGTCCAATACACACCAATAACACTGGCAACCTAAATGAAAGGTTTTAATAATTACAAAACAAATAGTAAAGTGCCCAAACTCAGAAAAATATATTGAATAAGTCACACATGAACTTCCAAAGGAATAAAAATCTCATATTTATAAACAAATTCTACCAACCCTTCAAAGATTAATTAATTTCAATATTATTCAGTGTTTGCAAAAATAGGAAAACCAGGCCTCCTACCAAATTCTTTCTATGGCACCAATATGGTCTTCATAATTAACACAGGTCAAAACAGAGAAAGAAAACTACAGATCAATATCCCTAATGAGCCTTAACACAAAAATTTTAAATGAAAGTTTAGCAAAAAATATAGCAATATCTCACAAAGATTGCACACTATGACTATATCAGGAAGGCAAGGTTGGTTCAATATTAGAAAAAGAGTTACCACAGTAGATCATCTTGATAACAAGAAAACAAGAAGCACATGATTATACTAATTGATGGAAAAAATATTTTGACAAGATACAGCACTCATTCATATTAAAAACAACTAGATAAAATAGAAGTAAATTGACCTTTCCTTAATGTGCTAAATAGTATCTAAAAACAAGAACAAACATTATATAGAGTGCCTTTCTAATAAAATTGAGAGTAAAGCAAGGATAGCCATTATTACAGCTCTTATTCAATATAAGGCTAGAAATGTTAGCTATAATGATAAGATAAGAAAAAGAAGTTGAGAGAATAAGCATAGGCAAAGTAGAAATCAAATGATTGCTTTTTGCAGATGATATGATGGTTTATTTAGAAACTCTAGACTCAATTAAAAGATAATTTAAACAATTGATAGAGTTGAGAGATATAAAATAAACACCCATCAAACATCAGCATTTCTATATATTACCAACAAAGTACAGCAGGAGGAAATAAATAAATTCCACTTTAAATAGCTATAGAACGTACAAAATAATTGTTCATCTAACTGCCATGACACAAATAGGAATTATATGAATATAAATACAAAATATTACTTACAGAAATAAAAATAGACTCTAATTATTAAAGAAATATTAGTTGGTTATGGGAAGGCCAAGGCAATATAAGAAAATGACAATTTTACCTAAATTAATTTACTTATTCAGTGCCATACCAATAAAACTAACAAAAAGATTACACAACAGAACTAGAAAAAAAAATAATAAAATTCATCTAGAGTAACAAAAGGTTAAGAATCACAAGGGGAATAATGTAGCAAGAATAGGACCAAAGGGAGTCAAACAATACCAGATTTCCAACTATACTACAAAGAAGTAGTCATCAAAGTGATTTGGTATTGGTTGAGAAATGAAGAAACAATTAGTGGAACAAATTAGGTACACAACATACCAAAGCAAACAAACATAGTAACCTAGTGTTTGGTAAATTCAAAGATGCTAGCTACTGGGGTAAAAACTATTTGACCAAGCCTGTTGGGAAAATCGGAAACCAGTTTGGCAGAAACTAGGCATGGGCCAATATCTCACACTGTATATGTACCAAGAACTCCCAATGAGAACATGATTTAGACATAAAAGTTGACATCGTAATAAAATTACAGGAACAAAGAAGAAATTATCTTTCAGATCTATGGATAAGGGAAGAGTTCGTGACCAATAAAAGGATACAAGGGATCACAGAAGATCAAATAGATAATATTGGTTACATTTTTTTTTGTTTTACATCAATCAAAGCAATGCAGATAAAATTGGAAGGGAAACAAGTAATTGCGGGAAAATCTTTGTAGCACATTTCTCTGATAAAGGTCTCGTTTCCAATATTTATAAGGAATTGACTCAAATTTGTAAGCTTAACCCATTCCTCAATTGATAAATCTTCAAAGGATTTTGAATATGCAGTTTTCTAAAGAAGAAATACATATTATCAAATAACCATATGAAAAAATGTTCTGTCACTAATAATTAGAGAGATGCAAGTTAAAGCAACCCCTTCAGATTTCACCTCACATCCTTTAGATTGGCAAAATTGATGGGGGGGAAAAAGGAAGAGGGTAAATATTGGAGGAAAGGCAGAAAAATAAGCACATTAATGCATTATTGGGAGAGCTGTGAATTGGTCCAAACATTCTGTAAAGTAATTTGGAACTATGCTCAAACATTACAAAAGTACACATGTACTTTGACCCAACCATACTATTAGGAGGCCCATATCCATCTTGGAAATCCTTGAAAGCTATTGGATAATAGTGTAACAAGTGCATTCAGATTGCTTGAAGAGACTTAGTCATGTCTCTTCATATACATACAGGGCTTGTATAAAACTAGGAAGCTGCCTTGGAATTGAGTATTCCTTTGTCTGGCTGCTTAATGATGTAAGCAATTTGAGTCAAGACCCTGAGAAATAATTACTTGGAAAGAAGAGAAGAAGGTCTCCATGTCCTCTATCTGTCCCCATTCTCTTCACCAGAAAGTGACTCTGAAAATTTGAGGGCTTCATGATTTGGGCTTTTTCATTTTTGTACTAACAGCATTCCTAGAATAGTGGTGCCTTGTGGCAGTGTTGCCATTGGGAATTAAGGATATGGAGAGTCTGCAAGGAACATAGGAGAAAAGTTATGCTATCCCTAAGGGACAACTTTAGTAGTACCCTAGAAAGAGGAGAAAAAGACTTCCATCAATCATGAATTGTTATCCCTTTGCCACAAATGTTCTCTTAGTGTGAGCCCATTTTCCCCTAGATTCTCTGTGCACTGGTACAAGAGTATATCACAGATATTTTGGTGAGTGGGGAAGGGATGTTTTATGCCAACTTTTTTTTTTAACTATAAGACCCAATAAATGCCCCTTTCTAAAAGTTATTTAAGTCTAGCTAACTAATTGACATCAGTTGACAATCAGGGGTGGGAGGAGAAGCATACTGGCTGGAACCTGTGAGCGACAGCATTAGAAAGACACATCCCCCACTCCTAAAGTCTACTTCTATGATGAAGGGAGCAATAGCAATCATCCTCTGAGGACCCAACTTGCCAGTGAGCATGGGAATTGGGATAGTGAGCTTAGAGACTATGCTAAAAGAGTGTGGACTATCGACAACTGAAAAACTATTTTAATGTGTTTTCCCTTCCTATGTCTGTGGATAAAGTGCTGGACTCAGAGTTAGGAAAATTTCTCTTCAGATCCTCAGATATATTCTAGCTATGGGACTTAATCACTCAGGGCTCAAATTTTCTTGTCTATAAAATGGGAATGATACTAGGCTATTTTATAGATCTGCGAGAATCAAATGAACTATGTAACAAGTGCTTTGCAAACCTTAAAATATGATATGTATTAATCATCATTATATAGCTGTTAGTAGCAATAGGATGCTGCACACAAAACAAAGGCATGCTAGCTTTTAGTAAACATTTGAAAGTAATCCAGCATTATTGACACATCTCTCAGATCTACTTGCTCATTTCTGCTGGTCTCTTAAAAAATAGTTTAGGTTATATTTGAAAGACAAATAAGAATTGTATAACCAACCATTTTTTTCCCATTCCTGGTTAGAAATGTGCATGACCAGCTTTAAACTCATATTTCTAAGGGATAAAAGGCTCCATCTTCCATTACAAAGTTCTAATCTGAGCCATCTTTCTCAAATATTATGTATTAGTTCCATTTATGAAATTCAGAAGTTAATAGACATTGCCAAACAAAATGAGTTTTTATCCATTAATAAGTAGTAGAAATAGAAAGGATTGGGCTTAATTTAGTAAGAAAGTAACATCAAGACAGAAAAACAGTGCATACATGAAACCAGAACACATTAAAACATTTAAATGCATAATATCAACTTAAAGGGGGAAGATGCAAAGATGAAAGAAATTCAGAAGGATTGAAAACAATTAGAGAATATTTAATTTTTAAAAATGCATGATGAAAAGCAGACACTGTTAAATAGTTCAATTCAGTGAAACAACTATTCAATGCAGCAACATTTATAAGTAGTTACTATGTGTAAGGCATTGCACTACATATTGGGGACACAGATAAATATAGCACAGATCCTGCTTCTCAAGAAACTTACAATCTAATGGTAGGGGAAAGACATGAACACAAGTAATTAAAACACACAGAGATGGAGAGTGTGAAGGTGAGATCCAGACAAAATGCTTTGAGAAACTTGAGAAGGGAAGATTCCCTTTCAGTTACATGGAATCATGGAAGAAAGATTATGGAGGAGGTAGATCTTGAGTTTTGCTCTGTAAAGAGGTTGAGGATATACATATAAGAGTCATTTGCATCATATCACATCTGTTTCTATTTTGATCCCTACTCAAATAACTTGATTTTCAAATCTAGCTATTAGAAATGATATGCTCCATTTGACAGCTATTTTTTTTAAGTTTTGATTGTTAATTATGCTGTCTCTGAAGTTTTGAATACTTACAGTATGGTGTTAGCAAGGAATATAACATAAATTTGAAAAAGAAAGAAGAGTGTAAAGTATGATTATTTTAAATATTCTATGGCATTAATTTCTCATGAATAAATAATCACAAAAAGTGCTTCTTAATTTGTACTCTATGACAAATATGTCTTTTGTTTTAGTAAATGTGAAATTATCTTATGGCATTTTTCTGAAAAAAAAAAACTTTAGTAAATATCCTGCCTCAGTTCTTCATTCTATATGCAACACACAGGCTTTACCTTCTGGGGACCTCATTACATATCTTTACCTAATTTTGCTGTATTTTTTTCCTCTGTCTTGAATATCGTGCATATAGATAAGACCTATTACCCGACTTTACTAAATGTTACGATCCTAAGGACCAATATTTATTACTTATTTTTGATTTTCTCACTCTATAAAATACTAAAATGAATACTGACCACCCTAAAATCCTTGAGAAGATGCAAAGGCAATATATTTTAAGTATATTTATATTATATAATTAATCAATAATTATTATGTAATTAATAACACTATATATGCATATACACATACATACACACACACACACATACACACATATATAAGAGGGGCCATCCCATTGAGCCTGTATGGGGATAAACCGTATCTTGGAACCCTTTGATGAGCCCCATGTGTTCAGGACCCTTGTTAAAGTATATGTTCGATCAACAACACTTGATTTGTCCCATGGTCCCCATGTAGGAGAGTCATGGCATATCAAAGATGATAGTCACCTGAACCAAAAAGAGTTGACCATTCAAGCACGATGCTTGGGCCTCTGTCAGTTTTCCTTTAGACTTTCTTATAGGGGCAGAGAAGGGCTTCCCTTCCACTTCTTTTGTGGCAGTCCAGTAATAATAATAATAACACACAGTGCTAAAACTTAGAAGGTACATTACATGTATTATGCCTTCTGAGTCTCACAATAACCCTATAAAGTAGGTACTAATTACAGATACAATTAACTCCATTTTACAAATGAAGAAACTGAGGTTCAAAGAGTTTAAATGACTTATCCATGGACATAGAGCTAGTGAGCATCTGACACAATATTTAAACTAAGTGTCTCTGACTCCAGGTATAATACACCATACACTACATTGTCACATTGTCTCTCTATTTTAGGGAACAGAAGGGAACAGACCTTGTCTACTGGTTTATTAGAAAAATCACTCAGGAAGATAATTGTAATAAAAATTGCCCATCCTGGTATTTGACCATCAATATTGCATAGATTTTAGTGGCATTTCCCTCCCAAAATGTATATGTAGACCAGTCTCAGTTCCCAGAACTTCAGTTTTAAACTTCACCCCTTAACACAGTACTCTCCACAGAGGAGGTAAAATTAATTGACATTTAACTTCCTAATCAATTGAGATAAAGCATGTGAAGAATTTTTCAAACTTTAAGGTCTCATATGTCTTATTTCTAGTCCCATAATGAATTTAGAAATGACAGACTAGATTACAGAATGAGACATACATTTTCAGACATATCAAATGTGTCCATTTGATTTGCTTATGTAACCTTAGTGATTAAATACTGGCCCCTCTGCCCTGGACCCACACTCATGTCTAAGTCTCCTAAAAGTGGTGGAGAAAAAAAGTACGCAGTGCCCAGTATGAATTGGGTATGGGGTAGTTATTTATCTCCTACCCATGAAAGAAATGCTAAAAGACACAAGACCCAGGGTTCTCATTGATAGAATAACTTAAAACAGAATTATTTAACTTATAGCTACTGTTACAATCTTTCAAGAGGCTGATATTTAAAACTCATCAGAACATAAAACAGTTGGTGAGCCCACTGAATAGGCATTCTGCATTTTGCCTAGGCTCTCCATTGCCCAAATAATGCCCAGTCCATATGTTCTACAATTTATTATTTTCTGCAATAAAGAAATTCCCCTTGCCAATAGGTCCACACACTAAACTCAGGTTCTGTCATACTCACAAGGTCAACCTTGGCATGCCTAACTTGAGAAGGATGTTGAATAAAAGGCAGCCAGGGGCTAGCACAGACTCGTTTAATTAAATCTGTGCGCCATCAAAAATAGTATCTGCACTAAGTTCAGCATTAAAATACTGACATCTCCCTCCACCTCCCCATCCTGAAGCAAGGGAATATCAGGTAGTCTAAGAAGTTGTAAACTGCTCAAACAGAGCAAAAACAAAATTCCTATGCCAATCAGTACGGGTTTGGGAATGACCATTGTACTTCTAGTTATGGCATTACCTAATTTCCCCCACAAAAATAAATAAATAAAAATAAATTGCGCCCAGAATTAAACAAGAGGAGGGAAAAGGACAGAATTACCTTCAGAATATTGCAAAGTTTTTTTAATGATGTTAAACTATTAATCCCAGAAACAAAGTTCCAACATTCTACCAGTGTTGTTACATAGTTGTGATACATGGAACACAATAGTCTCCAAAGAATTAAAAACTGATATGTATATAGACAATTCTCTCTTTAAGTAAATTCCCATTGCACAAATTTGACTTTATGTAAATAATTCTGAAAAAAATCCACACCTACCTGCCTCCTTAAAATTTTTCAAAAAACCCTTCAAGTAGAAGCAGAAGAACAGAACTTAGATAGACTGGCACCACAGTTGCTCCCATTGGGAGCTTGATTTGAGACTGGCTCTGAGAGAGAAGACTTTCATTCCATTCTGCCCACCCACCCATGTGTCTGTCTTCCCTATCCTGCATGATTCTCCTCTTGCTCTTGTTTCTCTGTCCCCAGCCCCTACATTCCCTTAAACCATGTGTCAGCTCTCTCTCTCCACAGGGCCAAGTCCCTTTCATTTCCTCCCTCTTTCCCTTCCTTTTTTCTTCACCTCCATGGGCAAATTCACATTACATAAAATTACTTTAGAGGTCTGTGGAATAGTACAATTACATAGAGAACTGCATATATATTTGGAAGTAATTCACATAGAGATGATAATTGAATTCATGTGAAAATAGAATAGCTAACTTTATATAGGTCTTTAAAATTTACAAAACATTTTATAGATATTATCTCTTTTTATCCAATAATGCTGAGAGGCAGGTACCATTATTATTCTCATTTTGCAGATGAGGAAAGAAATGTGGGAAGGTTAAGTGGTTTGCCTATGATCACATAGCTGGTAAGTGTCTGAGGCTCGAATTGAATTCAGTTCTTTATGACTTCAAGCCCAACACTCTAACTACTGCCCCACCTATCATCAAGATGGTGAGATCACCAAGAAAGTACAGAGAAGAAAAAAGGGCCTGGGAAAGGGTCTTGGTGGACACCCACCATTAAGAGGTGGATCATTTGCTTGATTTAGCAAATGAACTAAGAAAGAGCAACCAGGCAGGTAGAAAAAGAACAAGAAAGAGCCTTATGATAAAAACTCAGGGAGGAGAGAGTACCCAGGTATAGGGGGTAATTGGCAGTGTCAAATGATTCAGAGGTGTCAAGAGGGATGAAGACAGAAAAAAATGCTATCATATTTGGCAATTAAGAGATCACTGGTACCCCTAGAGAGAGCAGTTTTCTTTATGTGATTAATTTGGAAGCCACATTGCAAAAATTTAAGAAGTGACTGAGATGAAAAGAAGCAAAAGCACAGAGATGAGGGGGAAGGGTGGGGAGGGAGAAAGATCGTTGTTGTTGTCATGCAGTTTGGCTAAGAAGGGAAGCGGAGATATAAGATAATAGCTTCAGGCATTTCAATAAGCAAGGCTGATGGATTTTAATATCATAGCCGAATAGTCATAGCTGAAATTGAAACCACAGACTTTTGGGTGGATAGCATCATTTGCTTGCAAATTACAATCATGTCCCTAAAACTATAGTAAAGCTATGGTACATGATTCCCAAACTATGGGTTCATTCTATTTGACTCCTAAGTGGCAGAGCCAGAATTTCTTGAGAAAGCATTTTTAAAGTAAAAAGAATAAAATTCAGTGTTAAGATCTTAAATTGCTGCAATACACACATCATGTTTCTGAATAAGATTTTGATTAGCGCATCACACTGAACAAATTCTTTTCTCTTGCTAACTTTGCAAAAAGATGCACCATGTCTCCCAGCCGTGTATATTTATAAGTCTGTTGGTAATATGCTGACCTTCTTTGCTGCTGTGACCATGAAATAATGCTTTCATGATACGGATGCATAGTCTTCAGAGCAAAAGAAAAAACAAACATTTGGAGTGCTTCCATTTGAATTGTCTTAGGAAGATTCTGAAGATCCCTGGCAGGATAAGATACCAGACACTGAGGTGCTTTCTCAAACTAAACTGCCAGGCATTCAAACTCTACTGCAGAGACTACAACTACAATGGGCTGGACGTGCTATTTGAATGTCAAACATATGCTTGCCACTTTCTTAGAGATGGATGAACTATCCTGCTGGTACACCTTGTGGAGTTCTCATTTTTCATTGAGCAGCTTCTTAAAATTCCCATCATTTTGTGAAACCAGTGTTGATGTTTGTGAGTCTTCTGGCTCAAATGAGTAAATTCATTGCTGTACACCAAATATCTGAAAGCTGCCCATTCCTTTTCTGTTCCACTGTTGCCAACTGTATTTTGGCTCAACTTTCCCTCCAAATTGTTCCTGTTCAGAGAAGTGCTCTTATCTGTTGACATTAACTCTCCTGGTAGTCATTTTGCCTTGGGACCATCACTTTTGTTGAATGTCTTCATTTAGCTTGGAGAAGATAAGTCTATGATCCATCCAGCACTCTTTACCTCACATTGCCTTTGTTACTCTCACATCCTGTCTCTTCTCCTTACAATTTATTAAATGTCAATATTTGCCGTGAGGGTGCATCCACAAAGATCTATTCTGTTTAGATAAACAGAAGACAGTGTTAGCGATGAGAAGGTCATGAGATGCACAAGTCTTCAATAGTAATGACCATTGCTGTTGCTGTTTCCAACTCCATTCCTCCCAAAGACTCCCTGCTATGTCTGGTAGTCTAAGCCTACTCTAGCATTAAAGTCTCCAAGAATTATAAGCTTATCCTCTTTTGGCACTTGATGATAAGGGTCTCTGGGTCATCATAAGATTTTTCTTTGACCTCATCAGGGTTTGGGAATATAGGCACTGATTTTTCTTTGACCTCATTCATGGTGGGAATATTGGCACTGATGATGGTGGCATGGTGTTTTCCTGCAAGTGGCAATCACATTGTCATGAGTTTGTCATCCACTCCTTTTGGTAGGCATACAAGCTTTTTGACTAGATTAATTTTGATTGCAACACCTGAACCAGCTTCACAGTGCTGCCCTTCACTGTGGCCACTCCAGAAAAATGCATATCCAGCTCCAACTTCCATAAGCTGGCCTTCATTTGCCAGCCTTGTTTCACTCAGGGTAGGTATTTGATACCTGCTGTGTTCTCTTTCCACAAGAGTGGTTTGTCTTTCAGGTCTACTGGATTTTGTGTCGCCTATAAGTGTGCACACATTCAGTGTACCAATGATGAGCAGAATCATCCTTGTAGACTTTTTTGTACATTTTTTTTGTATTTTGTCTGCAGTGTGGGATCCCTTCCTGCTGTCATAATCAGGGTTGGGTTAGCAGACAATTTTTAGGGCATCTTTTCTAGCCTCTTCCTCACACCAGAAGGTGAGCAGTGCAATTCTTAAAAAGCTGCTCAGACACCCAAATTTCACTGCTGCTTCCAGTGATAAGATGGCCCTATGGTCTGAGTCACCTGTGTGCAGGGCTGTGACTATAGCTCCCAATGTATCCTTCCCTGCTGCTTTGTCACTTACCTGTCACCACACGACTTTGAGATAGATAAAAATGGTAAAATGGTATGTGTGATGTTTTTTGAGTCGTGCATAAATTGGACTTCAGTGAGGCAGAGTTGCATGAAGTCGTTGGCCTCACTCTCTCTTCCAGAGTCATCACAGTCCAGTGGCAGGACACAGTCAAGAAAAATGGTGATAGCTCCAGATGCAGTAGATGACCTTAGTGTTGTCAATGTCTAACCAAACTCTAAGTGCTCCACAGCTTCTGCTTCAGCTGCCTTATGACTGTTGGAACAAATTGTTCTTATTGCCCATTCCACCATGGGCAGTCTTCACATGCTTGGAGTAGACCCCCCCCCAACTCACTGACATGCTTGAGACCCCTCAGTTATTCTCAACCTGGTTTAGCCAGTCTACCAAAATGGTTTACTGGGGTGTGGCTGCTGTGTATGCTATAGCTTCTTGGAGCTACAAGTGAGAGTTAGAAGGATCAGGTGGACACTAAAGGTGGGAATATGTACATATATGTAATGTGTAGGTATAGTATAATCTATACATCTGTGTGTGCATATGTGTATATATATATATAAAATAAAGGAAAGAAAGGAGACCAGGTAAGATTTTAAATCACTTCATTTTGCTACCTTGTGGCTCTTGGCTGGAGGCAAAGTTAAAATAATCGACTAAATGAAGTTTGGGTTTATTTTTCTATTTTTAGTCCTACTTGGCTTAAAAAATTAGATGTTGCAAATCATAAAATATTAAAAAATATTTTGCATCACTCTCCTTCACCCACTTTTTGTTCCAGCTAAAGTGGACTAGCTGTTGCCTGATCCTGTCTTGCACTCTCCTACCTTCATGTTTTGACCTAGGACATTCTCTTCCCCTGTGCCTATTGAAATCTTCATTTGCCTTTAAGGTCTAGGTTAGGTTCCACTGTTTCCAGAATTTCCCCAGTAGTTATCTCTCCTTCCTTAAAATTTCCTACAGAATTTTTCTACATCTCTCTTTTGCTGTCATCCCATTCTTATTTGTTTACATATCCTAGGGAAAGGAAAGGGAAGTAAAAGAAAGGAAAGAAAAGAGAATCAAATAGAAGGGAAGGGAAGGGAAGGGAAGGAAGGAGCTGCATTTCCTAACTGGAATTGGCCAGTTGGGTTCCCAGTGGGGCAGCCCATACTACTCACAGGTTGTTGTTTGTCCTTCATTCTTGAAGAGGACCATGGCATTTGGAAGGTGATTCCATGACTTGCAAGTAAATTGGATTTAAGCAAGAGAGGGCTGTGCTAAGTCACCAGCCTCACATTCTCCTCCAGAGCCATCTGGAACCAGTGGCAAAATATAAATCAGGATGACCAGAGATGGCCATGCATATACATAGAAGATATACAGCATAAATTAAAGATAATCTCAGAGAGGAGGCACTAGCAGTAGGATGGGGTTGGGAGATGATTGAAGAAGAAGATGGGATTTGAGCTGAGTCTTCAAGGAAGCCAGGAGTTGGAGATTAGTTGGGAGAGAATTCCAGGCATGAGGGACAGTCAGTGAAAAGGCATTGAGATGGGAGATGGAGTGTCATGTGTTTCCATTAGTCACAGAAATCTAACTATTCAATTCAGGTATACATGGCCCATTATTGTCCCTTTATATAGCCTACCATTCTGTTGGTTTTACATATGGCTACACTGTTCATCCTATAGCTTAAAGATAATGCATCCCCAATGACAACATCATCATAAATCAGATGGCCAAGCAGGTAACTAACAGTAGTGATTATTCATTATTAGAATGCCATAAAATCAGTGAATTTGGTTGACATTTGGGTTTTGCATTGCTGAACATTTGCAAAATTCTGCAAGTGCAGAATCTGAATTGCTTAATGTTGTGATCTTTTAACTTTGACCTTTACTTTTTGCTTGTTTGTTTTACCAGTGCTTCACTTTTTTTTTTGAGGCAATGGGGGTTAAGTGACTTGCCCAGGGTCACACAGCTAGTGTCAAGTGTCTGAGGCCAGATTTGAACTCAGGTACTCCTGACTCCAGGGCCAGTGCTTTATCCACTGCGCCACCTAGCTGCCCCCCGTGCTTCACTTTTTTGTCTTATTTTGTTTCTCATGAATCATGGGTCCAAAGTATATAAAGAATAGTCTAGGATTGTTATACATATTGGGGAGAGCATGTCTCAGATTTCTAAGACACGAGGAAGGGATATTTTTACCTATATGTAATCCATGAAGCAATCAGTCAACAAGCATTTGTTAAGTACCTACTAGACACTAGGCACCAGGCACCTTGCTAGCTGCCAGGGAAACAAGTACAAAAATGACACAGTCCATGCTTTCATGAAACACTTATTCTACCAGAGGTTTACAAGGACACATATAAAAAGATAGCAAATATATTCAAAATAAATACTAATAGGAACAGTTTGGTGGCGCAGTGGATAGTGTCATCTTGACTCAAACTATCTATTTATGCAATTACCTTTTTATATGTATGATTTGTCCATTTTCCCTTGTAATCATGTAATTCTTTCATGCTAATAAGTATATCTGAGATTGTGACATAGGAGAATGAGTGGGTGACATAGTGGGTCATGAAATGGGCTCATGTGAGACAAAGAGAAAATAATAAAAAAAAATGTATACTATCTAAATTTCCTTCACTTTTTTGCTACATTTTTTTTTTGCAAAAGCATAAATTTAAATCTCAAATTTTGTGGACAATTTTGCAAAAAAGATCCTTCATGTAGTTTACATTTCAACTCTGAGATTCTATGATTATCTTCTAGATTTACAAGGATTTATGTAGTTTGTTGTTATTGTTGCTGTTGTTTTTCATACTGGTACATATTTGTGCATGAGTTTTCCTCAACTTTGGAGCCCTTTGCTCTCCCAAGTTCAGTGTGGAGAAATCATAGTTATGCAAATACGACTTTAACCCACACCCAGTGCATTCTCCACCAAGAGGCTTGGAAGAAGCCATTAATCAAACAGCAAAAAATTTAATCATGACCAAATGGTAAAGTAAATAAAAAGGGAAAAATAAAATGGAATACTTTCCACTCCCATCACACCTTCCACAAACTAGTACACAAAGTACAATGTTACACAGATACCATGCCAACAAGAAAAGAAAACATTCCTTGGAAAACTCATGCTCCTAAGTGGGGATCATATGGTGAAGTTCTACTCTATATTTGCAGCTGCTGCTTTGCTTTCTATCTAAAGCTGCCATCTGTTGCTTTTCTACCAAACTGCTGCTGCCATCTGGTGGATGTCTCATCTGTTTTTAATGCCTTCTTCCTCCTTAAGAGTGGAGTAGAGGGGAAAGGGGGTAGGGTAGGAGGAAAATTATTGATTTTCTGTGAGTTTTTCCCAGGCTAACATGCTTTTGGAAGAAATCAACATATTTTCATTTATTTAATTAATCAGACCTTTTCTTTTCTGTAAAGACATTTAATTTTGTAAACAAACCCTCTCTCAACAGAAAGTATCCCAGTCCTCATTTCAAATTGGGTTAGAGAGAATTAATTCCTTTCAAACCCTGTCATGCCCTGCTAGTGCTCAAGCAATGAGGCAACTAGTGCTCAGGCCATGAAAAGTGCTTTGAAACATTTATAAGTTTCAAGGAGGCCTTTGGAAACATAGGAGAGGGAAGGATAGAACTGATGATTCATATTTTACATTCTTACTTCTATGGCTAAAGTCTCTAATTCATTATGCTCCCCTCTAGGAAAAATCTTGCAGTCCTTGCAAACCACACTGGGTGCACATAGACATCTATTAATTCCCATATAGTAGGGTTATATACACATTAGCCTACATATATATCATATACCATTGTACAATACAAAAATTAGACTTATATATAGGATAACAAACACATGGGTCATTGCAAGAACATAATAAAAAGCTTCATACAACAAAATTAAATTTTCAGAGCAAACACAAAGTTCAGATGTAATATCTAACATCATGTTTCTTTGTTACATCACTTTTTCATATAGAGCAACTTAATGATGAAAGGAGCAGAAAAGATACTTTTGTGTAAAAAAAGAACCAAATCAACTGTTAAAGAATTTATGATATTGCTGCTGTCACATGAATAGTTTGAAGCCTGCTGGAAGGAATAGAAGAACTTTAGTTTAATTTAAAAAAAAACCATTAAAATATGCACATGAAAACTTTTCAAAGGGGATTTTACACATTTTCGGCCAAAAAAATGAAGTTACATAAATGTAAAAAATTAAATCACCTTGTAAAAATGCAGGGTGAGATCTCATTTGTATGGTTTTAATGATTTAAAGGGAGCAGAGAAAGAATTTTCATTTACTAAAAATTGAAAAAAAAAGTGAGTATGGAGAAACAGTTTCAACAATACAAAGTGAGTTGATGGATGGAGATTGTGATCCTTCACTTTATTTGTATATAACTGCTTTAAGAGTTAAGAACTAAACCCTAAAAATAAATAAGAAATCCTATAACTATGTGGAACATAAGGGATGATTTTTAAAAGATCTATTAATTTCACAGGGCAAATCTGATGAGTTTTTACCTTTAAGCAATTAAAAAAAATGAGTTGGCAGGGTAAGGCTGAAGAGTGAAGAACATGACAAGTGAAGTTCAAAGAAACAACATGGTGGTGGTGGTGGTGGGGTTATCAGTAGATCCATTAAAGTGATTTATGAAAAAGCATCAAGAAAACAGCAAAGGTGGTGACGTAAGAAGAAATGGTATCTCAGTTCTCTCCCACCACCAGTCCAACAAAGATTGAGGAAAGGTGCCACACTGCCTACTGTTATACTACTCAGAAATAGCAGTCAATCATTATTCCAGATTAGCACAAACAGGCCTAGGGACAGTGAGGAATAAGTCCAGGAAAAAGGTCTATGCAGAGTCTTTACCATTACCATTTGGGAACTGGCTAAGGTCTATACTTATGTGCAAGCACTTAAAAGCATCATAGATAATTAATATCAACACAATACATTTGCACTAAATAGCACAAAACTTAAAGGAAAAAGTTAAATGAGATAAATTATAGTAAAGTTATAATTGGGGACCTCACTGTACCTCTTTCAGACCTTGACAAGTTTAATGAAAAAAATAAACAGGAGTGAAGTGAAAGACCTGAATAGAATTTTAGAAGAGTTAGATGTGCTAGATCTCTTGCAACTTTTGAATGGGAATAGAAAGGTGCATACATATTCTTAGTACTGCATGGCATATTTACAAAAATCAACAATATTTTAAGGCATAAAACTCTACAAAAAAAGTTCAAAAAAAGAGATCACACCAAACATATTTTTATGGACCATAACGAAATTAAGATTATGTTAAAGAATGGATCAAAAATTAACAGGAGACTAAATAACTTAATCAGTAGGTGAAAGAAATTTTTTTAAAGAAACAATAGATAATTTCATCAAAGAAAATAACAACAATGTGACAATACAAAATTTTTGAGATGTAATTAGAGCAATCCTTAGGGGAAAACTTGTATCTGTAACACTTTCGTCAACAAAATGAAGAAAGAAAAACCAATGAATTGGGCATGCAACTAAAAAAAACCACTAAAAACAACAATAACAATAACAATAACAACAACAACAAACTAAAAACCCTAGACCAGACTATTATCAGACCAGAAGTTCAAAAAATAAAGGAAGAGATTAATAAAATTAGAGGCAACAACCCATCAAATTAATCACTATAACCAAAAGCTTTTTAAAAACAAAACAAAATAATACCATAGCTGATCTGATTAGCTAATCTGATTTTTTAAATGAAAGAAAAAAATTACCGGTATCAAAAATGAAAAAGAGGCATGCACAACAATTGAAGATGAAAAGAAAGGAAATTATTTGACTCTTTTGCCCAACTATATGCCAATAAACTGACAACTTAAATGAAATTGGTCTATATTTATGAAAATATAAATGCCTAAATCAAAAGAAGAAGAAATAGAGTTTAAATAGCCTAGTCTTGGAAAAAAGAAATTTAATAAGTCATAAATGAATTCCTAAAGAAACCCTTCTCCCACACAACAAAATGGATATTCCAGTGAATTTATCAAGCATTCAAAGACTAATTAATCCCAATATTAGGTAAGTTCTTTGAAAAAAATAGAAGGGATCCTATCAAATTATTCTATTATCCACATATTGTCTTGATATCAAAATCAGGGGAAAATAGAGAAAAAAATTATAGATCAATATCTCAAATTAATATCATTTGAATGTAAAATATTTTAAATATCTTAAATATTACCAAAGAGACAATAGTAACAATTCAAAAAGATTATATACTAGAAACAGGTTAGATTTATATCAGGAATACACAGTTGGTTTAATATTAAGAAAACGCTAGATATCTAGACCCTACTATTAACATAAATAATACAAATCACTTATATTTACAGATGCTTAACAAACTTTTGGCAAAATTCAAGACCCATTTCTGTGAAAAACACTAAAAATCACAGAAGTAAATTTTTCCCCCTATGGTAAATAGTATGTATCTAAAACCAAAAGTCAGCAGGGTTTGTAATGGGAATAAACTAAAAACTTTTCTAATAAAATCAGGGGTAAAGCAAAAGCATCCATTATCACTACTCTTATTTGGTTTACTTCTAGAAATGCTGACTACAGCAATATAAAAAAAGAAATCAAGGAAATAAATGTAGGAAAATAAGAATAGAAATAATTCCTTTTGCAAATTATGTGATTCAGTTAGAATTCTTAAAAATGAGAAGATAACAAATGGAAAAACAAAAGGATTCATAGACAACCAGGACATTTTAAAAGTTAAATGTTGACTTTTATTTTATGCTTAAAAAGAAAAGCAAGCTCTATATAACAGAGGTTCATAATTTCATTTACAGTCCTCTACTTTCTGCTATGTATATGGTAATGCTCATTTTACTTGGTGTTTATTAAGTTCAGAACAAAAATAAGGTTTTATAAAAACCAACAAATGGAACAATCAATGTACAGAAGCCTTAGCTAAGTGATTCTTGATTGGTTAGAGAAAGACTCAACATTATTGGATCATATCTTCTCTTTGAGATATTTTTCTTCATCTCAACATAGGGCTTAAGAGAAATGAATCCTCTCAGAAGGGGTTCTTACTTCATTCTGAGCTCCACTGCCTGCATTCAGGTTTGATAAGGAAAAGCTGAAAATGGAAAGAGGTTTTAAAGGTGCTATATAGAAAGAAATGCTGAGGTCTAATTGTAATACATGATTGTTGTCCATTATTCTCAAAAAAAAAAAAAACAAAAAGACATCACTATTATCAAGTTACTGTGTGTCCAACTGTGACTGATCAGATCAATATGAGCTCAAAAGGCTTTATCATAGGTCAAGCACAAATAGTCCATGTGGACATTTGGGGTGGATTCTCTAAATTTGTACATCTCATGTATCTTTTGAGCTACTTCAATTCTGCTTTGCATAGCACCTTCTTTAATGAGGTTATGCCTTACTGGGTTGTCCTGTGCCAGTACATCCCATATCATGCAATCAATTCCAAAGTTCTTCAGAGACCTTAAGACTGTCCTTGTATCAGTTCTTCTGACCACCATGTGAATGCTTCCCTTGTGTGAGTTCTCCATAAAATAGTCTCTTTGGCAAGCATTCATTTGGCATTTGAACAATGTGACCAGTCCAAACTCTGCAGGAGAGTTTGAATGTTTGGCAGTGTAGTTCAAGAAACAACCTCAGTATCCAGTACCTTATCTGTCCAGGTGATCTTCAGAATCTTCCTGAGACAATTCAAATGAAAGTGGTTCATTTCCTGGTATGGCACTTATATACTGTCCAGGTTTCACAGGCGTAAAACAATGAGGTAGACAGCTCTGTAGACCTTCAGTTTGGTAATCAGTCTCATACTTCTTCTCTCCACCACTTTCATTTGGAGACACCCAAACACAGAGCTAGCTCTGGCAATGCATGTGTCAACCTCATTGTCAATGTGTTTGGGAAGTATACTGCCAAGGTAAGTGAACTTATCACAGTATTCAAAACTTTTCCATTTGCTGTAATCAATGGTTCCATATACAGATGGTATAGTGCTGGCTGGTGGAGAACTTCTGTTTTCTTGGTGTTAATTGTTAGGCCAAAAGTAGTACAAGTAGCAAAGAATCAATCCATATTTTATTGCATTCCAGTTTCAGAGGCTGCATTAAGTGCACATTTATCTGTGAACAAAAAAACATACCTTTCACTTTAGTCTTAGCTTGTACCCTTTTCAAGTTGAAGATTTTACCATCAGTGCAGCAACTGACCTTCATGCCATTTTCATCCTCATTGAAGGTGTCTGACAACATTGCTGAAAACATCATGTTAAAAAGTATGGGAACAATCACAGTCTTGTTTCACTCTATTGGTGAATGGGAAAGTGAAAGAGCATTGTCCATTATCGAGAATTTGGGCAAGCATTCCATAATGAAATCGACATACAACACTGATGAACTTCTCTGAGCAACCAAATTTTGACATAATTTTACATAACTGACAGTATCAAAGGCCTTGGTCAGATCAATGAACACTGTTTACAGACCTTTGTTCTTCTCTTGGCATTTCTCCTGGAGTTGTTGGGCAGCAAACACCATATCAACTGTTCATTAGCCCTTTCTGAAGCCACACTGGCTATTAGGTAGATGGCCATCTTCCAGGTGAAGGACTAACATATCGAGAAGAACTCTGGTTAAAATCTTGTCAGCAAAGACTAAGAGACAGACCTCACCCTGTGATTGTCACTGGACAATATATTTCCTTTACCTCTATAGAGATGGGCAATAGAGATATGCTTGAACTCCTGGGGGATGACCTTCTCTTGCCATATAACTTGGAAAATTTCAGTAAACTATTATATGAGCAATGAACCCCACACCTTGTAAATCTCAGCTGGAGCAGAATCAGGACCAGGTGCTTTGCCACATGAAAAGGAGCCTAATAGCCTTCAAAACCTCTTCTTCAGTTGGAATTTCAGGTCGGGAGGGATTGAATTTAACCTGAGGTAAATAGTCAATTGGTTCAGAATTGATTGATGATGGTCTGTTGAGAATATTATGGATGTGTTCAGCCCATCTCTCCAGGATCATGACCTTATCACTGATCAATGTGGCTCCATCAGCACTGAGTAGTTGAGATACACCATACGTCTTTGGCCCATAAATAGCCTTCAGGACATCATAAACGCTCTTTGGATTGTTACCGTCAGCATAAAATTGAATTTCATCTGCCTTCTTACTGAGCCAAGAATCATGCATCTCTCTAAGCTTTACTTGTACTTTACTTTTGATGGAGTTAAATGCTGCCTTCTTAGATATGGATGAACTATCCTGCAGGTAAACCCTGTGGAGTTCTCATTTTTCATTTAGTAGCTTCTTAAATGTCCCATCATTTTGTGAAACCATTGTTGATGTTTGTGAGTCTTGTGGCTGAAATGAGTAAATTGTATTGCTGTACACCAAATATCTGAAAGCTGCCCATTCCTTTTCTGCTCCACCGTTGCCAGCTATACGTTGGCTCAACTTTCCCTCCAAACTGTTCCTGTTCAGAGAAGTGCTCTTATCTGTTGACATTAACTCTCCTGGTAGTCATTTTGCCTTGGGACCATCACTTTTGTTGGATGTCTTCATTTAGCTTGGAGAGGATAAGTCTATGATCCATCCAGCACTCTGCACCACACATTCCCTTTGTTATTCTCATATCCCGTCTGCCTCTGCACCTTACAATCACATAGTCTATTAAATGCCAAAGTTTGCTATAAGGGTGCATCCATGAAGGCCTATTATGTTAAGATAAACAGAAGACAGAACAGGGGATGAGAAGGTCATGAGATGCACAAGTCTTCAATAGTAAGTGACCATTGCTGTTGCTGTTTCCAACTCCATTCCTCTCAAGGACTCCTTGCCATGTCTGGTAGTCTAAGCCTACTCTAGCATTAAAGTCTCCTGGAATTATAAACTTGTCCTTTTTTAGAACATTGATGATGAAGGTCTCCAGGTCTTCATTAAATTTTTCTTTGACCTTATCAAAGCTCATCATGGTGGGAATATAGGCACTGATGATGGTGGCATGGTGTTTTCCTGCAAGTAGCAATTGCATTGTCATGAGCCTGTCTTTTAATCCTTTTGGTAGGCTTACATGCTTGTTGATTGTATTAGTTTTGATTGCAACACCTACACCAGCTTCATGGCACTCCCCTTCACTGCAGCCACTCCAGAAAAACGTGTATCCCTCTCTGACTTTAATAAGCTGGACTTCATTTGCCAGTCTTATTTCACTCAGTGATGCTATTTGGATATGGTACCTTCCGAGTTCTCTTGCAACAAGACTTGTTGATCTTTCAGGTGTAGTGGATTTTTTGCTGTCTGTAACTGTGCACACATTCCATGTACTAATGGTGAATGAAATAATCTTTGCAGAAATTTTTGTGCATTTTTTTGTGTTTTGACCACAAGGTGGGATCTCCACCTATTGCAGTAAACAGTCCAGGTTTGGGTAAACAGAAAATTTTTAGGGCACATTTTCTAGCCCCTTCTTCACACAGGAGGTGAACAGTGTGGTCCTTAAAAGGCTGCTCAGACACCCGGGTGCTGCTGAATCCCACTTCTGCTTCTGTCCACTGAGAGGATGTCCTTATGGCCTGAGTTTCCTGTGTGCAGGATTGTGACTACAGCTCCCAGTGTTCTGCCTCTGCAGCTTCATCACTTGCCTATTGCCATAGGACTTTGAAATAAGTAAAAATGGTAAAATGGTATGCGCGATATCTTTTGATTCGTGCATAAATTGAATTTAAGTGAGACAGAGTGTTCAAAGTCACAGACCTCACTGTCTCTTTCAGAGTCATTGGATTCCAGTAGCAAGACAAAATCAAGATAACTGGTGATGGCTCAGGATGCAGGGGATGACCTTGGTGTCTTCAATGTCTAACCAAGCACTTTGTAGTACTTGCTTCACCTGCCTTTATGGCTTTTGGAACAAATTGTTCTCATCTGCCCATTTCACCAATGGAAGTCTTTATATGTTTGGGGTAGATACTCCCCCTATCATTGGTGGGTTTGAGACCCCTCAGTTACTTTTAATTTGGTTTTTCCTGTCTGCCAAAATGGTTTATTGGAGTGTAACTGCTGCACATGCTACAATTTCTTAGAGTCACAGGTGAGAGTTAGGTGGATCAGGTTGATACCAAAGGTGGAAAGCAGCCCTGAAAAAGGCTCAGCAGCCCTCACACCAGAGGTACTTTCTTTCCTGAACACACTCTACATCCACATCCGCATAAGTCTGGTAAATAAAGAGTTGAATAGATGTGTTTGTTTGCCTTGCTTAGAGTCAACTTTAACTGTTGTGCTGTGAGATCTACTTGTTACAATTTTTAGACAATGTAGATAAGTGAATAATTGGCTGGGTTGGACTATAGTACCCAGAGATAGCATACCCAATAAGCTTTGTAGCTCTCTAGCTTAATGGAAACTAGTAGCGAAATTAAGAGTAACACTTTCTCAATAACATTTTAAAAGTGATGGTAAATTGAAAGGGTTTATAAATGCGGCATCAGTTGGAAAGCAGAAAAGATTCTGATCATAGTTCATCAAGGATCAAGAGATAAACATTTAGCAGAGAATTTGTTTCATGCTGTGCTCCACTGATACAAACTAAGCCTAAAAACCAGAGTTCTTAATCAGCCCAGTCACATGAATTTTCCTCCCTCATGTGTTTCTCTGGTAGGTTCCTATAAATATGTGCCCACTTACCCTTACAGGTACTAAGTGCATTAGTGGGAGAGTGTGACCAAGGTTAATTTGAATTTGCTTTAGTGTATGGATACTTCCGGTATTTTTGTTATTTCTTTTTCCTTGTTGGTAAGTAAACAGTTATGTTTAAGATCTAAAAGTGTCATTATTGTATCTCATTCGTGAAAATGGAAATGCATTAGTAATGGTGGTTCAAAAACTTAAGTATTTAGTTGAGGGAGGGTATGTTTTCCTTCAACAGTTACCCCTAGTATCCTGAAAAGTTTTTCAGTTGAGCAACGGTGGTATTTTCTCTGGGAACCTAGACCACCCACTGTAACAGCAAATTGGAATGAGCCAGCCCAGAGTTAAATAGGTGTTAAAATATTCCATGCAAGAGGCATGAAGCACTACAGAGTGGGGATCAGTCATATAGTACTTGATCATTACATATACAAAGTACATATACATCATATGCATATCACTGGTGGGGACTGGCAATATATGTAACTTCTTTAAAGATAGAAGCCATTTGTCAGCTAGGTCATATGATGGTTAGAGCACTGGACTTGGAGTTGGGAAGGCCTAAGTTCAAATCTAGGCTTAGACACTATGAGCTATGTGACCATGGACATGTCACTTAACCTCCATTTGCCTCAGTTTCTTTATCCATAAAATGATGATAATAATAGCACCAATTTCCTACTGTCATTGTGAGGATAAAATACTACTTGTAAGGTGTTTTGCAAATATTAAAACACTATGTAAATGCTATCTATTTTACAAGCTATTATTGTCAGCACACTCACTGGTTGTATAATCCTGGCAATAGTAGTGAACAGTAAGTTCCATGCCCTTGCTGTCCTCAGACCCTCTGGTCTTTAGTGATAGTCCTGAGCTCATTGCTTGTTTGAAGTTTGTTCCAGAGTTGGATCACTACCCACAAAAGAGGTCACTGACACTGGACCACTGACTGTCCAAGAGGATAATGGCGCTGGGTCTTTTGGAAAGGGTTCCTTTCCCCTCTTTAAGCCTTTCACATCTTCTTCATTCCATCCCGCTCTCACCATGAGCTGTATCCACTGTACCATCTACCACAATACCACACTCCTCTTCTTAATTCCTATGATCACCACCTAGAGGTAACTAAGTCATGCAGTATTTAGAACCCTGGGCCAGGAGTCAGGAAGACCTGAGTTCAAATCCAGGCTTAGATCACTTATTAACTGTGTGACCCCAAATAAGTCACTGAACCACTATCTGACTGCATATCCTCAACTGTAAAATGGGGAAAATAACAGTACCAACTTCCTAGAGCTGTTGAGAAGATCAAATGAAGTCATATTTGTAAAGCACTTAGCATAATGCCTGACACATAATAGATGCTTAGTAAATACTTACTTCTTTCTCCTTACCTCTACAGGGCCTTTGCTAGTAAAGACATGGGTTAAAATTTGTACTACTGAGACATTACTGACCATTGAAAACTTTGAGACTTCATTGAAACACACATAACTCAAATTTTCACAAAACACACACATATACACATACACTATGGAGTACATAATTTTTTAATATTTAAAAATCTATGAAGTTATAAAAAGTAATATTTAGAAATGCTCCTGCCTCTTATTTTTAACCCTTACATATTGCTCCCTGCCTGTGTTCCTGGCTGCAAACATCCCCTTTCCCTTCCTTCTCCTCCCCTTTCCAACAACAACCACTAGACATGACAACAGAAAATAAAAGCATAAGCCAAAATAATTCAGAAAAAGATGGTTCTCTCACTAGACGTCCAAGGTTTTTGTTTAGATGATAAACAGAAGGACAGTACAAAGAGCAGGATTCTCTAAACTCTGTACTACTTTCTCCCCAATCTCTGAAGGTCTGATGCTAAGACAAACTTTACACATACTTAGTAAGAAACCGAACTATCTTTTTAGTGCCTAAGTAAGAGAATTCTCCAGGTGTTCTTGTGACAATGAAAAGTGTGCATTACAGTACTTGAAGTTACAAGAACAAAATTAAGAGTTGGTTGGTACATTTGGACATGAACTCCCATGAATCACATAATAAAATATTGCCAAGAGTTAGGGGTTCAGACTAACACAGTAATATGTTTTGCATGATTGAACATGTGTAACCTATAACAAATTGCTTACTGTCTCAGGAATGGGAGAAGTAAAAAGGGGAAAGAGAAAATATGGAACTCAAAATTTATATAAAAAAGAATGTCAAAATTGTCTTTATATGTAACTGGGGGGAAAATAAAATATTATTTAAAAAAAGAGTTAGGGGTTCTTCATAGGTTAGTAAATGTTGTCACAACCTATGAAGATACTCCTAGCCAAGAATGTTGTGAAGCTCAAATGAGATAATGAATGTAAAGCATTTTGCAAACCTTAAAATGCAATATAAATGCCAGTATTATTATTAGCCTCCAGTCACCAGGCCTCAGATCTGATGACTTCATTCCCTGAGCCTTCTCTTGCACTCATGTTGAACTCCAGCAATATTTATTTATAGAGTAATGCAGGGGTTTGCTGGTAAATGTTTAACAACCAGACTCTCCAGAAAAAAAAAAAATACATGGGCACACACTATTAAGTTTAATCTGCATCATTAACATTTTCCTAGTCTAGACAATTAACAAAACAATACATTAAGTCATGACTTGTAGCCATTTTTGTTTATTTATATTTATAACATTGTTTATTTCTGAGGTATAAGTACTCACACCGAAAATGTAACAATTGGCTTTATAAGCCCACCCCAGGCCCTATCTTGCTCTCAAGGCAACTGTGATTTAGAAATTTTTATCTGAAGAAGGGTATATCCTAGAAATTTGCAGGTAGCTGGGGTGGGAGTAGGGAATGGAAAAGACAGTTCTGACTTAAGAGCTGACTTAAGAACCATGGGTAACTCCCTATATTTGTATCCCAAGGAAACTTCCTATAATTTCTAATAGACCTTCTCAAATTTGCCCATCCTCTTGGTTGCAAGATCAATGAGCTGCCTATATATACAGCACTCTGCACCTAAAACACAAAAGTAATTTTGAAACTCTGAAAATTCATGTCATTTGAGGATGTGGGCTTAGTTTTCTGAGTGTCTTGGCACTGAGTACCTTACCAAGTTACAACTACCTGGACAAGAAGTCCATAAAATGTTTCTTGCATGCTAGGTTGTTGAATCACAAATAAATTTGAATTGCATGCCTTGGGTAGCCAATGAGATTGTAAGTTCCTTGAATGTGTGAAACCCACTAGTCCCTTGTATCCCCTTAAATTTGGGACTCTTAGTAGGCACTTTATAAGTATTTGGTGATTTAAGCTCTATCATAAAAATCTATTTTTAGAACAATTCTTTGTTGTACCCAATGTTCAATTCAGTGTCTTAAGGTCTGTGATCATATTTGGAGTTTTGGCAAAGATACTGGAGTGGTTTGCCATTTCCTTCTCTAGCTTATTTTACAGATAAGGAAACCGAGGCAAACAAGGTTAAGTGACTTGCCCTATGGTCACACAGCTAGTAGGTGTCTGAGAACAGATTTGAACTCAGTAAGATGAGTTGTCCTGACTCCAGGCTCACCATGCTATCCATTGAGCTATCTAGCTGCCCCTGGTGTCTCAAGTACTCACCCACAAAAGAGCCAAACTTAATTGGGAGTTAATCTGACATCTATTTCCATACTTTACACCAAGTAATGACACTTACCTCCTTCCTAGAAAATCTGTGAGGAATAATGAGCAAGAAGCTGCAACTCACTTTGAAAGTATAAAGTGTTATGTAAGAATTAGGTGAGGTAGGTCATTATTATATAATGTGGTTCTTGCTATAATGGTTTGGCTGTAATGTATGAAGGCCTTGGAGGCAAGCCACAGAGTGCAAACAGTACCATCAACATGCATCAACTATAAAAGATTAATACTTACCACTTATAATCATAGGTACAGCTGAGCCCACAGGAAATACCTAACCTGCAATCTCCTCCTCAGTGTGGTCTGGCAGGACAAGTGATGCTAGAGTTATAAGTATTTATTACTCAATGGAGATGAAAAATGTATCAAAAACTGGGGTGGGTGGGGGTGAGAAAGACAGTTAATGGAAAAATCTCTCAACAATAGAAACTTTTTTCATAGCTAAGCCTGATGGGATGAGAATTGGATGAGAGAAGAATTTGGCCCCAGAAAGTGTTTTTGCTCATTTTGCTTCCTGACTTCATGGCAAGATTCAATCTTTGAGAACTTCAGTGGGAAATTCATTTTTATTTACAGCTCTCCAAAAGCCCAGGGGGCCACCTCCAGAGAGAGGAAGTTTCATCTTAATGAAAGTCTTCAACAAAGACTGGAGGACCACTTACTGTTTTGTTGTAGTGGGTATTCTTTCCGGAGTATGGGCTGGGCTAGATGTTCACTGAGTTCCCTCCCAGCTCTCAAATTCTGTGATTCTGTTTGTTTACATTTGAAAGTGCAAACATTTCTTCTGGTTAACATGATAATAGCTTGTGGCACAGCAATAATAATATAATAATAACTAACATTTACATAATACTTTCAGGTTTGCAATGTACTCTATATGTATGATTTCATTTGATCCTTACAACCACACTTTGTAGTAAATGCTACTACTATTCTCTTGATGAGGAGACTAGAGCAGAGAGGTTAAATGACTTGTTAAGGTTCACATAGCTAGTAGTGACTGTGGCATAATTTAAACCCAGGTCATGCTGATTCTAATTCCAGCACTATTCACACAACTTCCCTGGTTATGACATATATTCAATGCTTTTTTATTCAGAGTGCAGTACAGACTCTGGACTCTCAACCTAGACTCAGACTAACAGGTTGGGTCCCCAAAGTTCAGCTAGCTACTACTCCCCTCAAAATTCTAGGGGTAGCCCTGAAGCACTGAGGTTTCTAATACTATCTCTTATGAGAACTCATCCAGTTTGTTCTCTTAATTTTATTTGACCAAGGTATCTCCCTAATATCAGTTAACTTTTACACAGGGATATTCACTGTGAAAGATTTAGCAAGGATTAAAGTACAATAACATCTCCCCAGATCAGGGGGATACTTTTTCTTCCATACACACTCAGTTCCTGGGAACAATGGACTCAAATTTAAAGTACATGCTTATAACATACTTCTCACCCTCCCTTCCAAAGGCAAGGGGCACTTCCTAACTCTGGAAGTCCTTTTCTCTCTTCTCAGAATCTGCACCAAAGTCACTTTGGGGTGCAGTATAGCTGATGGACAAATAATGTCCTTGCTTTTAGGATATGGTGTTTCAATTGACCTGCTGCATTGATTCACTGTTGGGCTGGCTCAAGCAGATCACTTCTCCAGGACTGGCTCCTCACCTGATTCAGTTACTACTGCTATCAGCTCTAATTATAACATGGATTTTTGTGGCTTTCCTCACTTTTAGAACATCAGATGTTTATAATCATGTCTTTTTGTCTTCAATATTAATTCACCCTAGATCAAGAAAGAATAATGCCAGAAACAGAGCCACTGTGCATTCTTATGCCATATGGTAGCAGAATAAGGAACCAAGGGCACTTGGGCAGGATGATGACACTATTTTATTTATTTATTTCCCACCTGCCTGCATTCTTTTAGATGGAACTCTATCATGCCCCCAAGAACCTCATTATCATGAAACTCATCATCCTGCAGAAATTTATCATCCAACTCTGCATCCTGTAGATTACATTAGCTTTAGCACTCAAATCTCATCAGTACTCTCTGTCCCTATCATCAGAGGGCTGGAGGGTAGAGCAAAGAACTCCTTCCAAAGCCCCCATTTAAAGTGGGTTCATAGGTCAACCATCTATTCCTTTCCCGACTAGCTGTATTCCTTTGAAATGGACTCCAGGTACCTTCTGTTCCTGCCTCCCTCTATCTTTTCAACTTCTTTTTGTGTTTTATCTTCTTCCATTAGATTGTAAGCTCCTTGAGAAGACACTATCTTTTTTTTTTGTATTTGTATCTCTAGCACTTAGCACAGTGACTGACACATGGTATTAATAAATGGTTATTGACTAACTGCTGCAGATTGTACCTCTTCCTCCACATGGAGGCCCATAGTATGTCTTCCTTCTCACTCAAAAATTACCAAGGAAGGGAGAGATTTTATCCATTTAAGCCTTTCATATACACATCCAAAGCCTGTACACATATTGAATTCTGGCTCAGCAGCCAATTAAAAAGTTTTGTTTTGTTTCATCAACACCCAGTTAAGCCAACTGAAAACAGAGGATAGCTATGCATACCCTGAAGGAGGGAGAGAAAACTCTCCTCCATCACAAATTTCTGAAATCAAGCTAACTAAAGCCTCCTTACAGACTGGAATTAGACAAAGAATACTGCAAGTACCATTGAATGGTTCCCTCTTTATAGAAGTAAGACATTTGTGATCACTATTGTTTATTTATATAACAATTATAGGCATGTAAATACTGTTTTTTCAAAATATTTTCAGAAATTTTATTTTATTAGTCAGTCCTTAAAGTATTTTATGAAATGGCAAATATTACTGGACTTTTAGTACAAAAAGAGAAATTTAGGTTCATTTTCCAACATTAGGAAGCAATGAATGAAATACTGGATAAGTTAGTTTTGAACATTGACAAAAGCTTTCAAAAAAGTGAGATTTTGGTTCTATCTCTTAAGGGGCATGGAATAGATAATTTGGAGGTTATTTAGCTTATAACCACTTAATCTACATGAATTACAGCACATTCTAAATCTGGTAAGAATATTGAAATAACGAGACAAAGTTTGCAACTATGTAGGGTATAGACATGGCCTAGGAAAATCAGTAATTCATAAATTTATTTTAGAAATTGCTATTAAAGTATTAGAACAAATTCTTGAGAAAAGGGGGTCCTGACAAAATATAAAACTCATTTGTGTGCCACTGTACCACTGTTACGATGCTTTTTAAAAATCCACCTAAAAGCATAGGAATAGATAGACCTTTTTTAATATGGTAAGTCACATGCATCTCAAACCAATGGCTCATACTATATGTAATAGAGAAATAATGAAGGCTTTTCCAATAAGATAAACAAGGATGTACACTGTCACCCCTATTATTTTATATTATTATGGAAATGCTAGTTGTAACAATAAAACAAGATAAATAAATTGATGGAATAAGCATAAGCAAAGATGGAACAAAATTAGCACTATTTGCAGATCATATAATGGTTAAGGAACTGAAAATTCGATTGAAAGTTATTTAAATAATTGATAACTTCAATAAAGTAGCATGATACAAAACAAATTCACAAATACCACCTTTCTTTCAGTATATTAACAAAACTGAGAAGGAAGAAAGAAAAAAATTTCCATTGAAAATAACTACAAAATATATAAAATATCTGAATCTGCCTACTAGGTAATATTCAGGACTTCTATGAATACAACTATAAAACATAATTTATAGGAATAAAGGAAGACTTCATTAATTGGAGAAATTTATATTTCCTGCTAATATAATGAAAATTCCTTAAATTAATTATAGATTTACTACCATACCAATTGAAATACCAAGAGGTTGCTTTATATGATTATTTGTGATTCAGTAGTTTCAGTTGTGAATGAGTCTTTATGACCCTGTTTTTGTGTTTTCTTTGCAAAGATACTGGAGTAGTTTGTCATTTCCATCTCCAGCTCATTTTACAGATGAGGAAACTGAGGCAAACAAAGTTAAGTGACTTGCCCAGTGTAACACAGTTAGTAACAATCTAGTACCTACCTTACAGAGATGTTGTGGGGACCAAACATAATAATAAATGAAAAGAATTTCACAAACCTTAAAAATGCAATAGAAATGCTGGTGATTGTTATTTGTATGACAAAGAGGGTTTTTACTTGAGAGGATGTTAGTAGAGATACAAAAAAAGTGAAACATTTAAAATATACAGAGGAGAGCAGAACAAAATTCAGAAGGGGATATAAACAAATGAGACAGTTTTGCTACTGTCATGTTAAATTTACTATACACTTTAAAAAACCAAACTCTATGGAGCAGAAGTGGATGATTTCATATAAAATCCTCTTTTTTTTTGTTCTTTGTATATTGAATATTCATATTGTCAATGCCTGTTAGGTTAATAATAAAGAAGAAAGAAAGAAAGAAAGAAAGAAAGAAAGAAAGAAAGAAAGAAAGAAAGAAAGAAAGAAAGAAAGAAAGA
>NW_020954719.1:3982674-3999241 GCF_900497805.2 Vombatus ursinus | reverse complement strand
AGAAAGAAAGAAAGAAAGAAAGAAAGAAAGAAAGAAAGAAAGAAAGAGAAAGAAAACAAAGAGAGCATGAGAAAATTGTGACCAGATTCACATTCCAGGAATGAAACAGACTCGGTTAGAATATTAAGTTTTGAAAGTATTCATTAAACAAATCAAAATGTTAAGTGGAAAATGGTCTTTCTCTGTATTGTTTTTATGCTCATATGGACTTTGTTGAACATTTACAAATTAAGGCCAAATCATTACAGAATATTCTCTGTTGAAGATGAGAGCTAGAGGTTATTTTATACTACTCAGCCCCGTGTGCTATTACAGCCAAAAAGGCTAACAAAACATTCAGATATTATAGAATCATAAACTCCTGGCAAGAAACTTCATCAGAAAGGGCATTATAAACAAAATTGAAAAATATTATTTTACCCTTGTTGGACCTGGAAAACAGCGCGCAATTCAAGCAAGAAAAAAAGAAATCCTTTCCAGTGCACATTTTTAAGGTCAATCAATAAGTAAATAATTATTAAGTACCTACTATGTGTCAAGCACTATGGTAAGACCTGAGAATCAAAGATGAAATAGTTCTTGCCCTAAAGAAGATTACATTCTATCAGGGGAAATAATAGTATACATATATACAAAATACATATATTTTGAAAAGCCTAGTTAATTTCAGGGTATGGAGAGACACTAGCAGCATGGTGAGAATAGAAAAGGCCTCATGTAATAGCAGAGGCAATAGACCCTAAAGCAACAAAGATGAAAAAAAAAGTCCATTCCCTCAAAGAAATTGTATTTTACTTGGAGGAGTCGGGGATAGGGAAAGAGCAGGACAGAGGAAGGAGGCAGATATTGAAACATAAAGAAGCTGGAGAAAATCTAGGGAAGGACATTTAAAATTACCTTGGAGATAGAGAAGTTTTTGTATGAAGAGAGACAAAAATAATCAGGACTTCATTCATGCCTTCATTTATTCAACAAATATTTATTAGTGTCTAATAAGGACAGAGCATTAGGTAAAGCACTATAGGAATCACAACAGAAAATGAGACATGACTCCTGTGCTCACAGAATTTTCAGCCTAATAAGATGATTTTTAAAATTCTGTTTTATTTTATTTTATTTTCAGTTCTGAATTCTTTCCCTCCTATCTCTCCCTTCCCCAGCCATTGAGGAAGCCAGAAAGATAAAACCCATTACAAATATATATAGTCAAGTGAAGTAATTTCCAACATCAGCCACATCTCCTTCTCCCCCTCTCCCAAAAAATGCTTCAATCTGTACTTTGAATCCATTGCCAGCTATTTCTTTAAGAATCCTCTGGAATTGATTCCACTGTGTTGATCAGAGTTCCTAAGTCTTTCAAAGTTGTTTGCCTTTATAGTATTGTGGTTATGGTACAAATTATTCTCCTGATACAAGTCTCTCTAGGTTTTTTTTTTTTAACATCCCCTTCATCATGTCTTAGAGCACAATAGGATTCTATCGCATACATCTACCATAACTTGTTCAGTGATTTTCCAATTGATGGGCATCCCCTCAGTTTCCAATTCTTTGCCAAGGCTGGTAAGATGATGATTGACAAAGGATATTGATAAAGGACAAAAACATCATGAAAGATATTAGTAGGGTGAACACCTCACCACAAATTTTGAGGTGTTGAATCAGAGGATTTCTTAAAGATTATAAGAGACAGCTTTGGGAAAGAACTACTTAATGCAGGTACAATAGTTATCCCTTCCATGTTGTGACTTTCCCCATCACAGTTTTGATATATCTGGGGTTAGCAAAAGAAATAAAATCAGAATTTGGGGGGAGTTTTGTGGAAACTGAAGATAACAGGCAAAGGCCAGCAAATGAGATATAGTCTATTACCAAATACTTAACCCAAATTTTATAACAAGATACTGTAAACACCCTATAAAAGAAAAAGAAAAAAAATTCAGACTTCTTCTCTGGTACAATTGGAAGGGATAACTGTATTTACTACCTCTGTGACTTTGAGTACTTGACAACTCTTTACCTCAGTTTTTTCATCAGTAAAAAGAGGATAACTTTTTAATGACTTCTGTGGTCCCTTCCAGATCTAAACTATGATTCCACCAGAACTTATTGTCCTGAGAAGAGAATGTGCAGGCTGAAAATATGAGTAATGTAAACATTTTCAACAAAAGATGGATTATTAAGTGAAACCAGGTAACCACAGGAGGGGAGGGCAGGGCTAATCCCTACCTTTTTGAGCTAGATACTAGAAAAGAAAAGTATGGCCTTTTTTTTGACCAGGGAGGGTCTACAGTCAGGAATCTTAGAATATACATAGGTGACAAGAGCCACAATATGTTAGCAAAAAGTAACTTTATTAAAGTGATAGAAAAAGATAAGTGAGAGAGTTTTCCTAACTTCTAACATCCAGGAGAGGCTCAGTAAGATCACTGAGGAGAGAGCCAGCTTTATGAAGAACTCTTCACCAACATGAACTTGATCTGGAGAGAAGCCTCACTGAGCTGGAATAAAGCAAGACTTTTCATATGAAATTCAGTTCTTTGTCTATGAACTGACCTAGCAATTGGATTTTGCACAGCTGGTGTTACCCAGTGGTTCAGCTCTTGCTTGTCCATAAGGACAAAGAAAGGAGTTCAGTGAGCCAGGTTCAGGCAGAGGTCACTACAGGTTTGAAATGGAAAGAAACCCTTTGTTCAACCTGCTTCTGCAGAATAAATTCTCCCACAAAATTTCCTGTCTGCTACAAGCTTCCACCAAAAAAATTAGAGAGAGATTACTCTGTTGGAGGGTATAGATTGTGTTGTTTTTCTTTGTATCCTCAGCATGTAGCCCAGTGTCTTACACATGGTAGGCTCTTAATTCATACTGGTTGAATGAATGAATGAATGAATGAATGAATATTTAAAATAGTCTGAATATAATATTTTGAAAGATGTGATTTGATCAGTATGGATACTCCTATCTTGATGTAACCCCTTCTCTTTCTTTTTCCTTTGAGCTCCCCATCAATGTTTTTCCAAGAATCCTCTTTAGTAGATCTACTCTATCTGCTGAATGGAGGCTTTCTTTGCTTTCCCTTTTAGTATCTTGGGCATATGGATGTGCTGCTTTGCTTGTCTGTCTTATTGTCATTGGCACTATATGACAGACTCAGCTCCTTTTCCAGGCATACATATCATCAATAATATCTTTAAGGAAATACTGATACACAAACTGGTAACCTATTATAGCCTGCTTATACTCACTAATCACCTTTTCCTTCCTGTGGATTATTTACAATTTTAATTCTGAGATTATAGCATTCTCTGATTTAGAGCTTCTAAAGAGGATTTGTGATATTTTAGATTTCAATGAAATTAGTATGGTGAAAACTACAAAAAAGCATTCATTCCTTCATTCAGCAACCATCTATTAAGTACTTACTATGTGAAAAGCACTTTGCGGAGATAAAGCTTAGATAAGAAAGTATAACCTGCACTCATGGAGTTTGCAATCTAGGCAGGAAAGAAGAGAGCAACACATAGCCATAGTACGCAATAATACAGGATAAGTGTATTAGAAAACAGTGCTTTATACCTAGTAAAGCCTTAATAAATATTTGTTGAATTGAGTAAGAGAGTTATAAAACAAAGTGCTAAGTGAAGTCTGAGGGAGGAAATCCTTAAAGATAGGAGAGATGACGTAAGGCTTATTGAAGAGGGTCACATTTGAGTTAGGTTTTAAAACATAGTTAGAAAGATGGAAGGTATTAAAAGTGTTAGGAATAAGCAAGAAATGGTGGCATAAGAAAACTAAAAGTATTTGGGTAGCAGGAAGTAGACTAGTTTGGCCAGAATATAGACTTTATGGAATGAATGGATAAATAAAACATTTAAGAACTTACTATGTGCAAAGCACTGAGTATATAAATAGAAAGGTCAGACAAGGAACTCATTCCAATAAGGGAAACAACATATATGGAAGATTTCAGCGGCAAGTCAGATGGTAAGATCCTATTGTCTTTAGGGTACTATGGCAAAACCTGTTCTCTAATGTCATTTCCATTGATAAAATCAGATCAATTTCTGGTATGAAACCATTTCACACTTGGCTGGGAGAATTTCTATTCCCAAGGTTCTAGGGTACAGGGTCTTGTAATGTCTTCTAGTCTGAGGGGACATAGTAGTCAAGGTGGTAGTGGTAGGTTGACCTGCCTGGCACACACTTCTTCCTGTCTCTCCCTCAGGGTACCTTGCTGACTTGGCTAGACTGGCTTGCTTGCCCTGTATATGGGAGTTAGTTAGCAGTTGGTGGGGGTGGCTGCCCCATTTCTCTGCAGTAGCTACCTCCCCAGATTGTGGAGGTTGGGCTATGAAGGTTTGGCTAGAAGAAGAATAATTGGTCTGAAGAGTGCTACCACCCTCAGAGACCTTGTTACTATCTACCTATTGGTAAAAGTAGGTCAGCTATTGTTGCCAGTGGTAATGAAGAACATGGTCCCCTTCTTCATAATGATTTCTCCTCCTAATGATAGCTATGACTGAAAGCAGGTCTAATTGTTTTAGGGGACACTGTTCTTGGGTTCAAGGTCCTAGATTGACTCCATTAAGTTGCAAGGGAAAATGGTGATCTGGTGGTGGTGGTGCTGCTTCAACTTGTCTGATATATACTGCCACCTCTCTCCCCATCAGGGTGCATCCCTCCTTCAGCTAGAATGGCTTGCTTCCTTGTGAGTGCATTTTACAACTGCTGAGATCTTTTGATGTTTTACATCAAAACACTTTACATAAGTCTGATATCAGATGATCCTGAACAAAATATGGTTCAAAGAGAAATTTCTTAATTCAAATGAAAATGACTCTTGCAAATCAATTTCAATGGAGGTTGGAATAATTCAACAAATATTTACTAAGCATCTGCTTTATGACAGGCATGGCTTTGGAGCTATGAAAACAAAGATGCATGTCATGTAGAGCAGTTCCAGATTGGTTGGAACATAGAGTGAAGGAGAAAAAGGAGATAAAGCTGAAAGGAATGATTAAGTGTTAGAAATGAGTAAAGGACCATAGAGAGATTTAATTGAACCCTGTCACTTTACGAATAAGGAAACTGAGGCCCTGGGAGCTTTAGTGACTTGCCTAAGGTCACATAGCTGACTAGAGTTAGAGTCAACACTAGAACTCAGTTCTAATCATCCCCATTATAGTGCTTTTTTTTTTTTAACTATATCATGATCCTGCCTTTGTAATGTCCACATCAGGAGAATGTTTTGTGGGGTAAACAATGGGGAATAACTGCAGATTTTTGAAGTGATATGATGCAGTGGTATATTCTTAAGATTACTCAGGCAGCCTGTAAACAGATTAAGAAGGGAATAGACTGAAGGAAGAAAACTAGTTAGGAGGCTATCACAATAATCTATTTAAGAAGATATAAGGATAGGGCAGCTAGGTGGCGCAGTGGATAGAGCACTGGCCCTGAAGTCAGGAGGACCTGAGTTCAAATCTGGCCTCAGACCAAACACTTGACACTTACTAGTTGTGTGACCCTGGGCAAGGCACTTAACCCCAACTGCCTAAAAAAAAAGATATAAGGACTAGAACTAAGGGGTTTACAGGGAACGTATAAAGAAGGGGAGTGAGTTGAGAGATATTGTAAGCATAGAATCTATAGAACTTGACAACTGTGTGGGTACTGAGGAAAAATGAATATTTAGAGATAGCTAGGCAGTTCTGAGACTGGATAAGAGATAAAAGGAAGGGAGATGCTTTCTAACAGTCATTCCTCACTCTAGTCTCCTCTAAGAATTGGTAGCAATCTTCTTCCTGAAAAGTCACATTCATCATCACTTACTGGTATATATGTGTGTATTCATTACCCCAGAACTTCCCAGAATTAAAACAAGTCATTCTGTTGGTTAATTATTGATACAATAGTTATTTTCTATATTCCTCTTTCCTTGTTCCTTCATTATGTGAAAATGCAGTATATTTCCTGCTGTGTAGTTCACCCAATTTATTGTCTCACTTCCCACAATCCCCACCCCTATTGAGGTCATCAGTCTCTGAATATGACCTTGTAGTCTTGCCTTCCTGTTGGTGCATTTATTGTCACGTACAGTATCTTATAAAATCATCTTTATACATGTAGGTGCAAGCCTGCTGGAGGATTTTGCAAGGTATATAGTGATGCAAATCCATATTTTGTTCATTAGGCAAAAGTGAATTGGTTACAACTCTTTGAATATTCCTAACAGATGAACTAATGATGAGAGAATCATGTCTGAGCCTTCTTATTTAAGTGTTGAGTATTATCAAGCAACATATGTCCTATGAGTTAAATTATCAACTTTTAACACCAAACATTCTTTGTTTGCATGGTTTTGCTTTATGATAATCCTCATCTCTTTATAACTTTTAAATTAGTTTAAGAAAACAATACAATATCACAAATGCCCACAATCTTAAGGAAAAAAGAGGCATATCAAA
This sequence comes from Vombatus ursinus, assembly GCF_900497805.2. Lineage (NCBI taxonomy): Eukaryota > Metazoa > Chordata > Mammalia > Diprotodontia > Vombatidae > Vombatus > Vombatus ursinus. The sequence continues at coordinate 3,992,777 of NW_020954719.1, read as the reverse complement.
CAACTTTACCTTTTCCCTTTCTCTAATTGCTCTCCACAACCTTCACATATTTCCTGATTACTGTATTACTTTTGATATGTCTTTTTTATTAAGATAAGCATTGGGAAATATGACCTATACTTGCTTATCAGGTATAATATAAATGGTGCTTTATCAGGCTCCTACCACAGGTGGTGATGTGACAGGAAAATGATTTGATCCATAGCATAACCGAATTCTTGTAATAACCCTCAGTTTTGCTATGTGACTTTACCAAATTTCCATAAATCCAAGGAAAGCCAGCATCCAACCAAATATATCCAAAATTCTAAAAGATAAATTTGAAACCCTCTCAGCTGCTTATCTTGAAGTTAGACACAGAATCACAGGATTTGGGAGTGGGAAATGTTCTCTCAGGAGTTGTCTAGTCCAATCCAGACATGAAAGGAATATGTGTATCGGTATGTATGCAAATCAGCTAATTAATACTCATTTACTAAGCACCATGTGCCAGGCATTTTGCTAGGTAGTAGACAAACAAAGACAACAATGAAATAGTATATACAAAATAAATGCAAGATAATTTGAAGGGGTAAAGCACTAATAGTGATAGGGAATCAGGAAAGGCATCCTGCTGCAAGTGGAATTTAAGTCAAACATTGAAGGAAACTAGGAATTCCCAGAGTTGGAGGTGAAGAAGAAGTACATTCCAGGAAGGAGAAACAGCCAATGCAAAGGCATAGATACAGGAGATTGAGTGCCATGTATAAGAAACAGTAAGAAGGATAGTTTGTAGGACTATAGGATACAGAAAGGGAAATAAGATTATTTTTCTGTAAAAGAAAGTTGAGGCCAAATTGTTCTGTACTGTACTTTAAATACCAAACAGAGAAGTTTATATTGATCCTTGAAGCAACAGGTCATTCCTAAACTTGAAAGCAATATGTCCTTCCTAAACTGTTACCCAAAACTAAACATGTTTGACAAGGGCAGAACACAGATCATCTCCCTATTCCTGGAATCTATGCTTCTTAATGAAGCCCAAGATTACATTAAGTTTTTTTTGGCTTCCGTACACTTCATACTGCTGACGTATATTGAGCTTACAAATCACTTAAACCTCCAATTTTTTTTTTCAGACAAACAGCTATTTAAGTATGCCTCTCTGATTCTCACACATGGGAAGTTTATTTTTTGAATTCAGATTAAAAACTTTTGTCCCCTACTGAATTTAATTTTATTAGATTCAGTTCAATGCTCAATCACAAGATCTTTTGGAACTTGTCTCTGTTATCCAATATATTAGCTCCCCTGGCTTTGTGTTTTCTGAAAATGTGATGAGCATGCCACTTATGTCTTTATCCAAGTCATCAATAAAAACATTAAACATCATGGAACCAAGCATATAATCCTGGACTACTCCACTGGAAATCTATTGCCTTGTTAACATGGAACCATTAATATAATTACCTTGTGAGTCCAGCTATTCAATCCTTTCTGAATCCATCTAACTGTATTATCATCTAGTCCACATCCCTCTATTTTCTCCATAATAATAGTATGTGATAATTTATCAAAAGCTTTTCCAAAATCCATTAAACTCTATAGTTTATAGAACTAAACTCCCAAAATTAGTCAAACTCTAAAGATATAGCTCTCTGTATTATTCTCCTCATCTACTAGTTTATTAATCTAGAAGAGGGAAATGAGATTAGTCTAATATGTTCTATTCTTGATCAAGCCATTGCCAGTTCTTGGTAATCACCACTTCCATTTTTAGAAATTCAACCATCTCTTTAATTATGTGTGTAGTATCCCCTACAGCTACCCCTTCAACTTGAATTCACAGGTTAGATCCCTTAGAGGACAACTAGCCCATGTTCAGGGTACATAAAGGTTTATACTTGTGAGTGCTATGCATTCTGCTAAGCCTTGTGTCCTACATGATAGTCAAGGCTGTGTGGTCCCAGATATATGAAGAGATGTTTTGTTATTCCTGTTTACTATGCCATTTCAGTAAATGCCTTGAGTTAATTGTATCCTGTGTCTGAGTACAGGTAAACACATTGCAGAGAATTCCCTAATCATGAGAATCAAATACAGAATATAATTTTCCCTCCTTGGTTCTGATAATTTTGAAGGATGAAATGATCATAAAGGTAAGTCAAGAAGTTATTAGCTGTTCTGCTTCTGGCAGAGGGAAAGCTACTGCACCCATCATATCTCAGTGCCAGTTTTATGATCTGTTTTGCAAACTTTTCATCAGCTTTTTCTTTCTGAACAGGTGATGTGTAGTATACTCTAATAACAAAATCACTTCCATTCTGTCCTTCATCAATCGTCATATAAATACTCTCCATCATTCTTACCTCCTCTGGTCAATGGAGCTCCTCATGTGAAGATATGATATTCTTAAGATAGATACTTATAATCCTCCCCCACCTCTATTTTACTTATTCTGTTCCTTTTGAATAATGATATTTGTTCAGAGCCATTGTCTTTATGAGTTTCATCCCACCTAATCTCAGCATTCAAATTAACTTCCCTATTCAGGATCTTTAATTCTTACTTATTGCCTAAATATTTGGCATTTGTATAGAGACTTTTGAAGTCACAAACTGAGGCTAATTTCTTGGATTTTGTCTCCTATGAGCTTCTGGGTGTCTCAACTGACATTCTTCTTCCTTCCCTCTTGCTACTCTCTCCATATCGAACTTAAGAGATTTATGTGAGTGTCTTTATATGTATGTGTGTACATCCATACAAACATATGTACATATGTATTTATGCACTATATATGTGTGTGTGTACACATACAATGATACAATGCTTTCTCATTCTCCACTTCTTTTTTGAGTTTAGAGTCCTTTTGATTAAACAACAGAACTATCTCTTATTATTATCAGGTCAACAAACAGCTATCTCAGTATCCCTGAACAGGTAATCACTAATTACTACCATTTCAAGCTTCCTCTCACCTTACTGTCAATCGGTCAGTCAGTAAACAACTATTTATTAAGCATTTACTACATGCCGGATGGGCAGCTGGGTGGCACAGTGGATAGAATGCCAAGCTAGAAGTTAGGAAGATTCATCTTCCTGAGTTCAGATATGACCTCAGACACTAAATAGCTGTGTGACCTCAGTCAAGTCACTTTACCCTTTTGCCTTAGTTTCTCATCTTTAAAAAAGAGCAGGAGAAGGAAATGGCCAACTATCCTAGTATCTTTGCCAAGAAAGCCCCAAATGGGATCATGAAGAATCAGACATGACTGGAATGACTCAACAACAACAATATGCTAGGTATGTCAGTGCTGTAGATATAAAGAAAAATGGAAACATAGGTCCTGCTCTCAAGGAACTCATATTTCTAATACAGGAGAGGGCACAAACATTTATCAAGCACCTTTTATGTGCCGGTCACTGGGCTAAGTTCTTTATGAAAATTATCTCATTTGATCCTCATAATAACCCTGGTAGGTAAGTGCTATTATTATCTCCATTTTACAGTTGAGGAAACTGAGGCAGACAGAGATTAAGTGATTTGCCCAGAGTCACACAGCTAGTATCTGAGGTTAGATTTGAACACTGGTCTTCCTGACTCAAGGCCCAATGTTTTATTTACCTAGATGCCTCAAAAGATGTTACTGAAGTAAAAAATTGCAAGATCTGATAACAGATTAGATATGTGGGGTGAATGGGTATGAGTATTTAATAATGAAACCAAGGTTGTGAACCTGAGTAATTAAAAGGATGGTGGCTCACTTGATAGTAAGAAGAAAGTTGAGAAATAGGGGCAGGGGGAAGGTGAAAAAATGAGTTCTATTTTGGATATGTTGAGTTTGAGATGCCTATGGGATGACCAATTAAAGATGTCTGAGATTTTTGGCCTTATATTTTTTGTACTTCCTTGCAGATTTTTACACCTCAGTCCTAATCACTAGGTTAATTTTTTTCTAACAGAGAGTTATTACTTCTTCATAATTTGATGATTACATTCAACTTTTTCTCTTAATCTCAGCAACTCGACAGTCACATCTCCTCTCACCTTCTAAACTGCACCAGCCTCCGACCTCTTTGATCAATTGATTCTATCTACCAATCCATTCTATAAGTTTTTCATGATTGATCCTTTCATCATTGTTTCATTTACCTTTGCTTACTTATCTTACCTTGCCTGGCCAATTATCTTCTTTTCTTTTTTTAGTCTTCTTCACTCTTTCTCCCACATTTTCTCACAGAAGCCAAAAGTAGAATATTTTTTCTTAAGTTCATTTGAAATAAAACCTTTAATGCTGAGGAGACAATGCTATATGCTTGAATTTTATAACATTATAATAATACTGTGATATTTGTGCACTAATGTATTAATGTCTAGTTCATGCTCCTAAATGTAGGATATGTGTGTGTGAATTTTATATGTAATAGTACTTTAAAACCATGAAACACTGGATTTTAATAAACTTGGACATTTTTCCATGAATTATCCAAATAAATCTCACAGGCTTTTAAAGACTTTTGGAACCATAGTAAGAAAATGTATATAGAGCACTGGAGTGAAAGTTAGGAAGACTTGAGTTCAAATCTGACCTCAGAACTTACTAGTTGTGTGACCCTGGGTAAGTCACAAACTCTGTCAACCTCAGTTACCCGATCTATAAAATAAGGATAATAGCACCTACCTCACAGGGTTGTTGTGAGGATCAAATGATATTCATAAAATGCTTTGCAAACCTTAAAATGAAATGTAAATGCTAGCTATGATTATTAACATGAAGTAGAGTTGTATAGGACAAGTTTGTGTATTGTTATAATCAATTATTCTCTGAAGTATGGAAGGAAACATACATTCCCATATCTTTCCCTAAACTGACAGCCCATGCAGGTAAGCAGGTCAAGTACTTTTCTGCATGGCTATGAGATTCAAGCTACAAAAAAATTGTTTTTGTTTTCCTGGTCTAAGATGTGGTCTAAAAATTCTTTCCCTGGATGCAGGTCACTGCCTAATAGTTTTGGAAAGTTGCCTGGAGTAGAGTAATGTTGATGGTTTGCTCATGACCATGATGGCTCATGATTTGATAGTTGGTACATATCAAAAGCAGGACTCGAATCTAGGCCTTCTTGGCACTAGCACCAGCCTTCTAGCCACATTGCTTTTCTGATCTTTTACGTAACAGAAATGAAATTCTCTCTTTCCCCACTACACTGTCTATTCAAGGCAGTAAGTGAGGCTCTGTTTTACAGATAAGAAAATTGTTGTACAGTCTAGAATTTAGACTAGAAATAGAGAAACTAAGCTTTATTCAGGTATAAGATGACAAGGGTCTGGATGTGGGTTTTTACAGTGGAAAAGAAAGGATTGTTCCACTCCAAAAGACACTGAAGAAATAGAATAGCATAAATGGGTGAATGATCAGCTATATAAAAGATGAAACAAAGGAAAGCTAAATCTAAGATTTCAAGCTAGGGGGATGAGGCTATTGGATTCTATTGGAAAAAATAAAGAAGTTGGGAAGAGGTTGCCAAAAGTAACATTTTGATACAAAGGTGGTAAAAGCAATGGGAACTGATTTGTATGTTAAGACATTACTGCCACAGTCATATCCATTGTTTTATTTACAATCAATACATTGCTAGCTATAGCCATTTGACCATGTTGCCTGTCAAGAAAAGAACAACAGACAATCTTATGGGGATATTTTGTATTATATTCATTACAAGTTCTTTGATTTGTTGTTGTTGTAGATTTAATTTACTAAATCATTACAGATGTTTCAGATTACAATGCTAACAAGAAAAATATGAATAGATGCCCAAATCCTTTAATGTCTGGTGGAAATGGAAACATTTTTTCCTCTGCCTGTTCAAGTTTCAGTTATGCTTTTTTGCAAGTAGTGACTTGAAGTGGATGTGCTATTTGAACTACAAGTAGGAGGAAAACAAATTTTAAGTGAAGATTTGAAGAAATCCTGCTTTGAAAAGACCTGAGGATATCTGTCAATATGAGAATATTAACACTTGAAGAATTGCCAGATTTATTATTCTTAGTTATTAACTATTATTATAATAATTGGTATCTATTAAGATTAAACATAAAAATGCCTACAGCATACTAGGTATTCAGTGAAACTTATAAAATATTTAATTCCTGCTCTCACAAGAAGATGGTATGGAAAACACAGTTCTTTTAGAAAAGATGGTTTCAGTGAAGATTCCAACGAAGCTCTGTTTGCCTAAGAAAGATTATAGCAAAGATGAAAAGGGGTGTCAGATTACATAAAGATAAATAAAATGATAGGGTAACAATAGTAAGCTATTTTATTCAGTCCAGAACTACTAAAGAAGACTTTCAAAAGCCTATGGACACTCTGGTAGGAGATAAGCTGAAGGTGCCTGAAATCAGTGTCATCACCAGTAAATAGGTCCTGAAGCCATGGGGAATCTCAGATGTGGCCTGTTCCAGTTACAGAGGAGGACAAAGTCAGATCCCAGTAGGTGACTATATGAAGAAACTGAAGGTTTGAAGCACTCAGCCATATACCTCAGAACTCTCTGGGGAGCCTGAAGCTAATTTTGTTTCTGACTTCTTGTCCCCACCAGCAGAAAGAACTAGATCGCGGTAGATGCCTTCTCAAAGAGACTGAGAGGATCATGACCAGTCTAAACTATAGGAACCATTAGGAAGCCAAGGAGAGCTCATATATCTGACTGAAGTCTATCAGTGATACAGTAAAGAGAAAAAATTACAACAATTACGTAAGGAAAAAAAGAGCTAAGGATATTTCACCTGTTGGGTGCTAGAGGTGGGACCAGGTGCGGGGGATTTAGGCAGACAGAGAGCCTTGGTACCACCTCCAGATCAAGCACCTTATCCCAGGCCAGGATTCCAGAAGGCTTCGAATTCCAAACTGAGGATTTTGAATTTGATCCTGGAGGTAATAGGGAGTCATTGGAGTTTGTTGAGTAGAGAATGGTCAAACTGTTCAGAACCTCATCATTATAATGTCAGGCCAAAACAGGGTAAAAGAGGCTTCAGCCTAGCTGCTGAAAGAGAATCACTCAGGACGTGAGGAAAAATAACTTTTTTTTGCCTCCATTTATTTTATATTTTTAATTAATTAAATTAAAATACATGTAAATACAATTTAACAGTCTTTTTATAAAAATTTTGAGTTCAAAATGTTCTCCCTCCCTCCCACAACACCTCCCCCCTAAGATAGTAAGACATTTTATATAAGTCATGTATGTGCAATTATGTAAAACATATTAGTCATGTTGGGAAAGAAGTAGACCAAAAGAACCATGAAAAAAATAAAGCGAAAATAGTATGCTTCATCTGCATTCCATCAAATCCATCAGATCTTTAGATGTGGATAAGCATTTTCCATCATGGGTCCTTTGTAATTGTCTTTAAATGATTCTATTGCTGAGAAGAATACAGTCTATCATAGTTGATCATTGCACAATGTTGTTAATACTGTGTACAATGTTTTCCTAGTTCCGCTCACTTCACTTTGCATCAGCTCATGTAAACCTTTCTAGGTTTTTCTGAAATCTGCCTGCTCATAATTTCAATAGTATTCCATTATATTGACATACCATAACTTGTTCAGCCATTCCCCAATTGATGGGCATCCTCTCATTTTCCAATTCTTTGTCACCACAAAAAGAGCTGCTATAAATATTTTAGCACATGTAGGTCCTCTTCCCCTTTTTCATGATCTCTTTGGGATATGGTACTGGTAGTGGTATTGCTGAATCAAAGGATATGCACAGTTTAGTTGCCCTTTGGACATAGTTCCAAATTACTCTCCAAAATGATTGGATCACTTCACAACAGTGTATTAGTGTCCCAGTTTTCCCACATCCTCCCCAACATTTATCATTTCCTATTTCTGTCATATTAACCCAGTGTGATAGGTGTGGGGTGGTACCTCAGAGTCCTTTTAATTTGTATTTCTTTAATTAATAGTGATTTAGAGCATTTCTTCATATGCCTATAGATAGCTTTGATTTCTTCATCTGAAAACTGCCTGTTCTTATCCTTTGACAATTTATCAATTGGGAAAGGGCTTTTATTCTTATAAATTTGACTCAGTTCTGTATATATTTGAGAAGTGAGGCCTTTATGAGAGGGATTTGCTGTAAAGATTGTTTCCCAGCTTCTCCTTTCCTTCTAATCTTACTTACAGTGTTCTTGTTTGTATAAAGACTTCTAAATATTAAATAATCAAATAATACATATAAGTAATCAAAATTATCCATTTTAAATTTTGTAACACTATCTCTTGGTTCATCATAAATTGTTCCCTTCTCCATAGATCTGACAGGTAAACCATTCTTTGCTGTCCTAATTTGCTTATGGTATCACCCTTTACATCTAAATTGTTATGCATTTTGACCTTGTCTTGGCATATGGTGTAAGATGCTGGTCTATACATAAGTTTTTGCCATGTTGTTTTCCAGTTTTCTAAGCAGTTTTTGTCAAATAGTGAGTTCTTATCCCAGAAGCTGGGGTCTTTGGATTTATCAAACATTAGGTTACATTCACTGCTGTGTCTTGTGTACCTAATCTATTCCACTAATCCACCACTCTACTTCTTAGCCAGTACCAGATAGTTTTAATGATTGCTGCTTTACAATATTGTTTAAGATCTGGAACAGTTAGGCTACCTTCTTTTGCATTTTTTCCCCTTTAATTTCCTTTATATTCTTGACCTTTTTTTCTTCTAGATAAATTTTGTTATTTTTTTCTAGCTCTATAGAATACTTTTTTTGATAGTTTGTTATGGCACTGAATAAGTAAATTAATTTGAGCAAAATTGCCATTTTTATTATATTGGCTTCAGCGTATGCATGAGCAATTGATATTTTTCCATTTGTTTAGATCTGACTTTATTTGTGTGAAGTGTTTGTAATTGTGTTCATTTCTGCTCCATTTATGAGAATACTTTTGTGAACTTTAAAATGTTGGTAAATTTGGGACTTCTTTCCTGCATCGATAGTGATGTCCCTGGAGCAGCAGTGGCTGCCAGCGATGTCTGCATTGGGAGCTGAGGATGAACTCAGATATTCTGTGAAAAGGCAACTTCACGACTCTATAAAGACCCTGGCTGAAAGCTGTACCTAAAGGAAACTTCATCAGGACTACACAAAGGGAGAAAAGGACTTCCATTAACTGGGAGCCAGGCATTATCCCTTTGTTGCATTTGCACTTTAAGCCTGAGCCACTTTCTCCTGGAATGGTTGGGTCAATTCACTACCAGCAATTCATTAGTGTGCTTATTTTTCCTCATCCCTTCTAGCATTTGTCATTTCTGATAGGTGTGAGGTGGTACCTACTCAATCGTGATTTTGAGCATTCTTATATGATTACTGATAGCTTTGATTTCTTTTTCTGAAAATCACTTGTTTATATACCTTGACCATTTATCAGTTGGGGAATGGCTCTTATTTTTAATAGATTTGACTCAATTCTCCATAAATTTGAGAAATAAGGCCTTTAGCAGGGAAAATTGCAGTAAAATGTTTTGATATTACTACATTGCCTATGATACCTTTTAGCAAAATATACTTTCCCTGATTCTCTCTTTTAATTAGGTCTACTTTTGCTTTTCTTTTGTCTGAGATTATGTTTACTACCCCCTGCTTTTTATGCTAAAGCATATCAGATTCTGCTCCAGTCCTTTATTTAAACTCTGTGTGTCTTCTGTCTCTTTTTTAAAATCTATCTTTTATTCATTCATTTTGATTTATTAACAATCACTTCCATAAGCTTTTGAGTTTAAAATTTTTCTCCCCCACCCTCCCCAAGATGGGACACAATCTGATATAGGCTATACATAAACATTCCTATTAAACACATTTTCACATTAGTCATGTTGTAAGGAAGAATTAGGACCAATAGGAGGAACCACAAGAAAGAGGAAACAAAACAAAACAATATATTTGTAAACAACATATTTTTGGATTCTGGTTTCTAATCAATTCTGCTATTCACTTCCATTTTATTGGTTAACTTTTCTCATTCACATTCACAGTTATGATTACTCACTGTGTATCTCCTTCCATCCCATTTTCTTCTTCTTCTTCTTCTTCTTCTTCTTCTTCTTCTTCTTCTTCTT